>NW_012267238.1:7475801-7484110 GCF_000151885.1 Dipodomys ordii | reverse complement strand
TTTCTTTTTGCTTATGTGGTGCTGAGGAATCAAACCCAGGGCCTCAGGCATGCAAGGCAAGCGCTCTACCACTGAGCCACCTTCCCAGCCCCAAGCCATTGATTTTTGAGGGTTAATTTTACCCTGCTACTTCGCCAAAGTTTCAAATCAGCTTGAGTAATTTGGGAGTGGAGTCTGTGGGATTCTTTAAATACAAGATCATATCATCGGCAAAGAGGAAGAGATTTACTTCATCTTTCCCTATTTGGATCCCATTTATGTTTGCATCTTATCTTATTGCTGTAGCTAATACTAAATTGAAGAGAAGTGGAGAGAGTGGACATCCTTGTCTCATTCCTGAGTTTAGAGGAAATGGCTTTAGTTTTTCACCATTATTACTTTGGATTTTGTCCTTTCCATTTATTTGAGATCACCCCATGGCCTCATTTTTCAAGTCCAAGATTTCTAGTATATATGGTAAGCCTACCTTATTCCCAAGTTTATTACACATTATTACTCAAGGTAGACCATGTATGGTCAAGAAAAATAAGAGTTCCAATGCATGCATTATGTAGCTCAGTTGATACAGACAAGCTCTGTCAGTCTCCAGTTAGCCTTAATCATGCTCAGACTTTATACATTCTGGATATTTGCAGTTTTTCCTCAACAAGCATCTCCTTTTTTTTATTTTTTTAATTTAATTTAATTTTATTTGTGAACATACTGTACAGAGGGGTTACAATTGCATGGGCAGGATAATGCATACATTTCTTTTTTTTAAATTTAATTTAATTTTATTTGTGAACATACTGTACAGAGGAGTTACAATTACATGGGCAGGATAATGCGTACATTTCTTACCCATTGCAGCCTCCTCCTTTGTTTACCCTTCACATCACTTCCCAGCCTCCCCCCTCCCCCCCCAATCCCAATCCTGCCCCCCCCCCGCACCGACGAACAAGCATCTCCTTAAAACCCTATACCAGGCTGGGAAGGTGGCTCAGTGGTAGAGTGCTTACATTCCATGCATTAGGCCCTGGGTTCGATTCCTCAGCATCACAAGAGCAAAAAGGGTCAGAAGTGGTGCTGTGGCTCAAATGGTAGGGTGCCAGCCTTGAGCTGAAGAGCTGAGGAACAGTGTCCAGGCCCAGAGTTCAGGCCCTATGACCAACTAAACAAAACAAAACAAAAAACAAACCCAACCTATGCCAGCAGACACCAAGGGGTTTCATTACACATATGCCTGAGATATCAGTATCCATACTGTATTTTGTAGTTGAGAGAGCTGAGTCACAGAGACAAACTTGCTCCAGTCACATAGTTGGGTACATGGATCGACAGTTAAACAGCCTGCTGATTAGATGATGAAGGGAAAGGGCTTAATCCAATAGGCATTGAGTTGGGACAAAGGAGGCTCCAATTACAGACCATATAGTCTAGCCTAAGCAATGAACTAATACACAATTAACAGTCAGGAAAATCTGTTAGAGTACATCCGAGGTTTTGCCTAAACCTGATCTCACTATTGATAGATCAGAAAGCCATGTTAATTAAAGTCACCCTGCATTCTAGACAAGTACCTCTGAGCCAGTCTTTTCATTCTCCAATCTGTTTCCTCAGTCATGATGCAGGAGTGACAATGTCACTACAAGACTGTCTTAGGTGTCACCAACAACAGTCCTGGCACATTGTAGATACTATATTCCCTTCTTATTTTTGCCTCAAATGCTGCCTCATGTAACTAGGGCTTTCAGTCCATTGGGATTTTAGAAAAGTAAACATGAAACAGAAAATGCTAACAAGAATCATTTTACATCATTAAACTTTGGATTTGAATTTCTTTAGGCCACTTTCTAATCTCAGATCCTAAGCAAGATAGAACAATTTTACTGTTACTCCTTTAAGTGCTAAACATAGATTTCAGAGGACTTCCCAGCCTATATACTGATGGCTTATGCCTATAATCCTAACTACTTAGGAGACTGAGATCTGAGGATTACAATTCAAAGCCATTCTGGGCAGGAAAGTTCATTAGCTTTTCATTTCCAGCTAACTACCCAAAAGCTGGAAATGGAGCTATGGCTCAAGTGGCAGAGGTGCCAGCCTTGAGTGAAAAAGTTAAGGTATAGTGACAAACCCTGAGTTCAAGCTCCAGTATTGGCACACTAAAAACAAAACAAAACAAAACAAAAAAACTTCCCAGGAGGTCATATAGGACCCAGACTCTGATTTCACATCCTTACAATTTAAAAAACATCCTCACTGGCACCTTCTCCTTCCACAGTGGAAAAGTGTGTCGATTCCTGGTGGGGCTTGTTCCACTCCCTGCTTGTGTCACTTTTGAGCATCTTTCCTCGTAGAAGAAATTTTATGGGAAAATTATGTTGCAATCTCCCCCTTTGGGGAAAAGACAGAGATTCCCCTACCAGCTCTTTTAATGAACAGGATTGGAAAGTAAGTCCAGACAAATTAAAACATAGCTGTGATAGGTCCCAGGTTTCAGCTGGGCTTGTGTGGGGATTAGTGTTTAATGAGAAGAGCCTGGGGCAGCTTTTCCCTGACGTATACACATTTTGGTATAATTACCAATAACCAAACCTTACATCTTTCTGCCCTTTTCATGGCTCCCTCATATATTCCTCTCCTATGTCAAAGAAAGATGACAGGTACAGCCTGGGCATGGCATGAAGGAGGATATGTCTGAGAGTGTCAGGAATGAGAGTTTGTACAGTTACAGAGTTCACAGACACTGAAGAAGATGAGTGTCGGAGTCACTACATGCATATTTTTAACACAATAACTTTTGTGAAACATAACATTAACATGGAATTGAGCCAGCTGACCTGTACCTCTTCCATGGAGCTTTAAACAATGCATCTGTTCGTTCAATATTTATTGAAGGCCTTTAATGGGCCATACCTTCTTTAGGAAGAATTTGCTAGTGCCCAGGATCCAATAGGGATAAAGGCAGGTTACCTGTCATCAGGTGGGCTTCCAGTCCAGAGGAAAGATAATGTGTGCACAAGAGAGGCCAAGAAGAGGGGGATAGGCAGGGGAAACTCTGGGGTTGGACTCTCTGGGAGAGAAGAACTTCTGGCAAGTTTATCTTTCCAATTCATGAAAGAACATTATATGCTTCTATGAGAACATTATGTGAGAATTTTAATGACAGTTGGAGATTTTTACCTGATTTCAAGAAGAATCTCAGGCTACCAATACAAATGGCTTCTCCCTAGGTTTTGAGGATCTTGGCTGCTGGTGCCTGCTAAGTAACCCAAACAAGAGCTTCATTCCCAAGTCTTAAGACTGCTACTAGAAAAGGCATATTTTTACTCTTCTGGAGGCTGCTCTTCATCTGGTGATCTGGGTACTGTACTAATACATCTTAGGGTGTCCACAATCAGTACATAGACAACATAGTTTATGCAAGCCATTTTATGTATGCCGTTTCTTTGAGCTGTCTCCATCTATCCTGTAGCACATGTGAAGAGCTCATCATTATTCTCCCCATTTTAGGAATCAATATTTATTGATTCCTAAAGATTGATTCAGAAAGATGGAGCAATTTTCCCAAGGACCCACAAATTTTGGAGTTGGATCTTAAGCCAATTCCAACTTAGGACTTTCGTATTCTTTAATACTTCAAAGGGTTCCTCCATGATCCCAGCTCTTCAGCATTCAGCCTTCAAGACAGAAAGCTTTCTGATTTTGATCATATGCAAGTCAACTAGTAACTATCAAATGTTCTCTATTGCAAAAGTCAGAATTTACTTTCGATCTCTAGTGCACTTGGACTCATTTCCTTTATAATAAAAACATATGCATGTGAAATTCATCCTATTCTGTTTATATGCCAGGTGCTATACTAAAATCTTTACTGCCTCTCATGGTAAATAGCTTAATTCAATAGATTTATGTTATTTCCCTCTGCCACCATCATTTGGATCCTGGTGCCCAGTGTAGGACTTGTATGTACAAACACCCAGGAAATCAACTGGATGAGCCAGATTCCTACAGTAATCCTCTCAAGTGGTTGTTGTCAGCCCTGGGTTTTCAAAGAAGGAAACCCGAGATCTAGAAAGGAGCTGTGACCACATTTCACAAAGCACCATTAACATTATGTAAAAGGCATAGGAGCTGTCAGAGCATATTGTACAGCATCATTCTGTCTGCCTCTTACCAACCATCCTGCAAAGTTAGAACTGTTTTTATGTCAAAGCAGTATCCGGGAAGGAAAGAAAATGAAGGAGTTCCTTTTATTTCAAAGACATAAATCAAACTATTTGGTGGAATAAAAACATAACTAAATCAGGTCTGCAACCTGAGACCAAATGGTAAAGTAGCATCTCAGGTTTCTATTCCCATCATGCACTGGGGTTTCTTCTTCCTCTCAGTTAAACAGGCACCTCTGTGTTACCATCATTTAGCACCCCATAAACATCAAGGTCATCCAGTTCAGGCCTCTTCTGTTAAAAATGTGCCAAAGCTCACAGCCCAGCTTGTAAAGGGCTCATGGAGAGATGGGATACCCAGCCAGCAGCAGCTTCAGCTTCATGTCAGGAGAGGGTGTCCTGTGTATAGGGTCTGGGAAGTGGAGTGTTGAATGATGAGAGTATAGTCTCCAGATGTAAAATATGAGACCAAGCGTCTGGGAAACTCTGCTTGGAGAATCTTATTTCATCTCATAGCTTGCTGTGATCTGACTTGGATATAACAAAGGAGAAGAACAGCTGGGCCCAGAAATGGGTGGGAGAGATCTGCTAGGACCAAAATAAAAAATCCTAAAAGGAGAGCCTCCTCCAGTATGTAATTCTTTGCTTATTCTGAGACTCATTTTCCTTATCTGTAAAATGCTGTCTTGTAATACAGTACTGTTCCAAGGACTGTCAAAACAAGGAAAATGTAAGAGATTACCAACCTTGTAGAATGTTCTTAGGCCTTCCAAGTCTCAGTATCCTCACCTCTCAGAAAGGTGGTAGCCAGGTGTTTTGGCAACATTATCTTGATAGTTGGGTGAGAAGTTGTATGAGAAGTATGCTTTGGCAAATTGTGAAACCTGATATAAGTGTTAGTTAAACAAAAAAATGTCTTTCCCACACATTGAGTTAGCACCAGGTTTGTGATATTGGTGATATAAGAACCAGTATCTCCACTTTTCAGAATTGGAAAGCAAGATTCAAAAGATTACATAATGTGTAACTTGCAGATTATTAGGCTCACAAGTGGTAAGGCCATAAGGTAGAGTCTATGTCTATCTGATTCTAAAAATCTATGTTTTGGTTTAGGTGTTTTTGTTTTTTTCTTTTGGTTCTGGTCCTGGGGGCTTGAACTCAGGGCCTGGATGCTGTTCCTGAGCTGCTTTTACTCAAGACTAGTGCTCTTCCATTTGAGCAACAGCTCTGTTTCCGGCTTTTAGTGGAGATAAAGAATCTCACAGACTTTTCTGCTCAAGTTGGCTTCAAACCACAATCCTATCTCAGCCTCCTGAGTAGTTAGAATTGCAGGCATGAGCCACCAGCCTCCAGCCATCCATGGTTTTAATCCATTGCCCATAAACAAAATAATAGAGACATGAATAATGACTGATTGCTTGGATAATCTTTGGAATGCCAATATCAGATTTTTTTTTTGGTCGGTCGTGGGGCTTGAACTCTGGGCTTAGGCACTATCCCTCAGCTCTTCAGCTCAAGGCGAGCGCTCTACTGCTTGAGCCACAGCGCCACTTCCAGTTTTCTGGTGGTTAATTGGAGATATCGAGTCTCATGGATTTTCCTGCCCGAGCTGACTTTGAATTGTGATGTTCAGATTTCAGCTTCCTGAGTAGGTAGGAACAGGTGTGAGCCACCAGCGCCCAGCCAGATTGTTGTTTTTATTTTTAAATTTTGACTACAGTCTCTTGAAGGACATAGACACAATAAAGTGAGACTGGATCTTTTGACTCCTGTTTCTATCTCATTCTCTGGCACACAGTATGTATGTGTGGAAGATGATCAGAAGGATACCTACTATAGATCAGGCACCAAGTACTCTCTGAACCATCACCATCACCATGATACAGAGGAAGAAGAAGAAACTCAGAACAACTGACTAGGACTTATAGCTGGCAAAACTGGATTTGGAACCCCATCTGACTCCAAATCTTGCACTCACTTGTCCACACTGTCTCCAGACTAATAAAGAACTGACTTGGCTAAGTTAGCCTTGCATATTTATAGGCTCTACACCCATAGATTCAACCAACTGCCAATCGAAAATATTCACAATAGTAATAACTTTTTTTTTTGGTCAGTCGTGGGGCTTGAACTCTGGGCTTGGGCAGTGCTCTTCAGCTCAGGGTGAGCACTCTACCGCTTGAGCCACAGCACCACTTCCACAATAGTAATAACTTTTGCCCAGTGCCAGTAGCTCATGCCTGTAATCCTAGCTATTCAGGAGGCTCAGATCCAAAGATCATGGTTCAAAGCCAATCTGGTCAGGGAAGTCTGTCAGACTCTTACCTCTAATTACCCACCCTGTTGCTCAAGCAATAAAGCTCAGGTATAGCACCCTGACCCTCAGTCCAAGCCTTAGTTCAGGCGCAGGTGGGCGTGCGCACACACACACACACACACACACACATACACACACACACACACACACACACACACAAATAATTTTCATCTGTACTGAACATTTATAGACTTTTGTCTTGTCATGATTCCCTAGACAATACAGTTTAGCAATTGTGGGCAAAGCATTCACATGGTATTAGGAATGATAATTCACCTAAAGGTAATTTAAAGTGTACAGGAGGATGTAGGTAGGTTCAATACATGTGCCAAATCATGTTATATATAGGACGTGTACATCCATGGATTTTCATTTTGGGGGGTGTCCCAGAACCAGTCCGTTTGGACATTAAAGAACAAGGGATTACTATACCTGTTAAGGCCTAAAAACCCCCGCCGTGTGCTGGGCAAAGCCCTCCTCTTCTGCCTCACAGTTCTCACTATGACCTGCAAGTACCCTGCTGCCCAGGAGCATAGAAGCTTTGGCCCCAGCTGCCTGTCCATTTCTGTGCTCACACCTCAGTGAATAGAAGTGCTGTTTGCTGTTTACTTTCACACCAGAGATGCTAAGCCAACTTCCTCTCCTGGGCTTCTTGGAGAGTTCCACACTGAGGCTCAGCCCAGCCTTCAGAGTCACCAGAAGGTCACTGTCTTTTCTCTATCTGTAAAGAGGACCTGGGGGTCCTTGGGTCTGCAGATAGATGTCCTTTCTCTTTAAGAAAGCACAAGACATGGTGTGCAAGGAACTTGAGCAGCATCCTGGAGGGCTGATGAATATAGTGACACTAATTTCTGCTCAAATAGCAGCCTCCTGGGAGTCTAGGATTACAGATGTGAGCCATTGGTGGCCTACCTACATGAATTGTTTTCCATCTTTAGGTACCTGCCACCCTGGGAGGACACCCTGACTCATGCATTATGTAACAAACTGTAGTTAAGAGTGTTGTTTTTTTTTAAACCAGAATTTGTACTGGGTATCAGAGACAGAGGTGATTGGGAGGAAAAGACTCAGGTTATTGTTGGTCTGACAATGAGACAGACCAATAGGTGGGACACGAAAGAGCAAGAGAATAACTACAGGATAAATCACAGGAGACTGCTTGGGGGTGAGGGACACATGAGCCAAGCCTCAGAGATAGACAGCACTGTGCAAGGTGGAGGGTAATTGTATCATAGAATCTCAGTATTAGAGCCTGAAGGGACCTTAGACACCATCAGGTTCCCCTGGAACCCATGAGGAAACCAACTCCCAGAGAGGGGATGTGAGCTTCCCAAGGTCACACAGCAGATCCGTGAATGAGCAAACATGGACCTCACAAATCTCTCGGAACTCCTAATGGAAAGCTCACTGCTTGCTCTCAGTTTTAGGAAAGCTTCCTTGAATTCCAGAGCCTTTGTATTCACCTCTCCAAGGACTCCTCATAGTTCTACTCGGTCAGCAGAGGGCTGCTGGACAGCAGCCTTTTTATACTGCTCATACCCTTGGGCTAGGAACTTGTGGACCTGCCCAAGGTTACAAGGCTCAGCAGCTCCTAAGCCTTACAGAAGTCGTCTCTGTCATTCTTCCAGCTGAAAAATACAATATGCTGCTGTGTGTACCAAAGATCCTTCTGTTGAAGAAGAGGCAGAGTATTTGGCATAGGAACACAGCACAGAACAAATAGCAACTCTTACTGGTTACATTTTTATGGTGCTGAGTTTCGAACCTGGAGAGTTTTACTAACTAGGCAAATGCTTCTTCCACTGAGCTACACTTCAGCCCACTAGTTATATTATTTTTTT
>NW_012267238.1:7469608-7475751 GCF_000151885.1 Dipodomys ordii | reverse complement strand
TGGTAGAGCGCTAGCCTTGAGCTAAAGAGCTGAGGGACAGCGCCCAGGCCCAGAGTTCGGGCCTCACTACCGGACCCCCCCCCAAAAAATAAAAATATTTCAATGAACATTGATTATATGTCTTTCAATGTCCACTTTAGGGCTCCCTTCTTGGACTCTTTCAGATCAGCTTAAGCTAGGTTCTACTGAACTTTGGGGAAACCTCTAAAATTCAAACTCAGATATTCTTCATTTCCAGTTTTTTTCTCTGATTATCATTCTTTCCCCTACCAAACCAAAAAAAAAATGGCAAAGCATAAATAATAGCAATAATGATTGGATGAAAATGGAACTGAAAAGCTCTATTAAGTCACAATTGAACAAATGCTTTAAAAAATTAGCCAGCCGGGCGCCAGTGGCTCACACCTATAATCCTAGCTACTCAGGAGGCTGAGATCTGATGATCACAGTTCAAAGCCAGCCCAGGAAGGAAAGTCTGTGAGACTCTTATCTCCAATATACCACTAGAAAACCGGAAGTGGTGCTGTGGCTCAAGCAGTAGAGTGCTCACCTTGATCTGAAGAGCGCAGGGACAACGTTCAAGGCCCAGAGTTCAAGCCCCACGACCGACCAAAAAAAAAAAAAATCCAAAAGTAGCAACCATGTTAGAAAAGAAATAATTAATGCCCTAAAACCATCGCAGTTGCATTAGTGCCGAATTTTGAAAATGGTAACTCAGTTTTATTTACAAGGCAAAATATAATTACACTTAAATTTGAGGGAACCGAATTTAATTCTTATTAATGACAGAAAGACTGAGTGAGATGATTTAACGCCGGAGAAATTGTCTTACGTTCATGGATGGGAGAGGAAATTAGATTCAGCATTGAGCATTCTCCCTGTTACAAGTTCCATTTGTGTAACTGGAATTGTTCCCTCACTGAGAAACATTACCTTCTCGGCCCAGAAAGCACAGCACCAACAACCAATTAAACATCAAAAGGAAACGATCAGGCTGGACTATTTCTGTATAGATATGTTACAGGACAAGAAACTCAGGGTTAGAATTTCACCCGAGGAATCAAACCTATTGAGACTTGACATTTCCCGTACCCTTCCCAGCAGCAAGTGGCAGCCTGAAAATCAAATTCAGAATAGTAAATCTCTGAGAGATTGACAAGGTGGCAGAGGGGTGGATAGTGCTGGAAGGAGGCAGGGAAGAGCCCATTAGATGTCAGAGGAGTATTGTGGAGGTTTAGACACAATGGGATGGTCAATTCTTAACATTTAATCAAAGACTAGAAAATGGGGCCCAGATACTAAATGCTAAATACTGCCAGAGTTAAAGGTTGATAAAGCACGAGCTGGCAGCTTTGTAATTTAGTGGAATTTTCCCCGACAGCTCTGGAACATTTTCTATCAGAATTGGAACTCTTCAGTACGCAGAGATACAAGCCTGTGTGTAATCAGGTGTCAGAATCAGGTTTGTGTTTGGATGCACAGGCTGATACCTTGTTCCAAATCTCCAGTTGTCTTCCTGAATCAAACTATGGGTGTGATAGATTGTAATTAAAGAAACCTGGTCTTTGAATAGAAATTTTATATTTTACTGAGTTCCTTCACGTATGTGTTTTGTGACTAACTCAAACAATAAAGACAAAAGCCTCCCACTGTGCAGATGGTGAGGTTCTCAGGAAAATTGGATTCAAAGAACCTGGAGACTTGGGAAAACCAGGATTTTATTTCCTTTCTGGGTCCCAAACCCACATTTAGACCCTGTACAACTTTGTTATTGGCTACAACCAAGATTTGTGCTGAAACTGGCAATGAATCAAGTATCAGGTCCCAGTTCATGTACTCACACTGCCAGGGATCCTGGAAACCCCTGCCATGGCCACCTAGAAGTACCTCTAGATCCAAGAGAAAGAACAATGACTTTTAACTCAGATGAACAGGTGACTTCTTGCAGGAAGTGTGGTTTGAAGGGGTGGAGGTGCCTATTCATAGACAGAGGTAGGAAGAGGAAGCCAGCACTTTGCATCAACCTTTTTAGAGATCAGAGGCTTACAACATTCATAAAGATGGAACAAGCCAGCCACTAGGGGCTTACACCTGTAATATTAGTTACTTGGGAGGCTGAAATCTTAGGTTCATGGTTTGAAGCAACCTGGGAAGCTAATTCTGAAAGACTGTAACATCCAATTAACCAGCAAAAAGAAGCCAGAAGTGGAGCTGGGAATGTAGCTTTGTGGTAGAGTGCTTGCCTAGCATGCATGAAGCCCTGGGTTCAATTCCTTGGTACCACATATACAGAAAAAGCCAGAAGTGGCACTATGGCTCAAGTGGTAGAGTGCTAGTCGTGAGCGAAAGAAACTCAGGGATGCAGAAAATCAGACCCTGAGTTCAAGCCCCAGGACTGCCAAAAAAAAAAAAAAAAGCCAAAAGTGAAATGGGAATGATAGTGCCAGGCCTTGAGTGGAAAAAGCCAAAGAAAAGTTCAAGCCCCAGTACCATTACAAAAATCAGACAACCAAACAAGCAAAAGCAAACACACACAACAACAACAACAACAAGAGATCAGGGAATTTTGAAGTTATTTGCAGTCATGTAGCATGGTATATCTCTATTTGTGGAAGGACAGCAGGTAGAGACAAAGGAGGTTCACAGGTATCAGAGTTGACCTTGAAGGAATTTTGGTTTTATCTCGGGGACCCACTAAGCAGTTGTAAGTGGAGGTTTGACTTGGTTGGGTTTAGTTTTAGGAGGTCTGCTCTAGGATCAGCATGTACTTCTAAGGTACCTGAGGGAAATCCAAGTGACAGTGTAAGTTCACTAGATGAGCTCATGACTAGATGAAGAAATGGATCTTTTACCAAGGGCTATCAGTGCCAGAGATCTATGGAAAGAAGATTTAGCATCATATGTCTCTTTAGTTCACGTCCTTAGTCTCTAAAAATCTAACAGCCCTTTTCTTTGGCTTTTTTTTTGCTCACCAGCCATTTTCTAGCTTGTTATCCTGCAATAT
This sequence comes from Dipodomys ordii, assembly GCF_000151885.1. Taxonomy (NCBI): domain Eukaryota; kingdom Metazoa; phylum Chordata; class Mammalia; order Rodentia; family Heteromyidae; genus Dipodomys; species Dipodomys ordii. Next base: position 7,472,747 of record NW_012267238.1, on the reverse strand, counting down.
CAGCCCCTGTTTAAGAGCCCTCTCTAGGCTGGGGTTTGAAATCCTCTAATCAAGGAACCAGATACCCTCCAATTAAGATGAATAGCAGTGGCTTACTGTTTCTTTCCATAGTTACTTTGTAAGGGCTTGAAATTCAAGTCCTGGGGGAATAGGTGTAGAGACCTGCTCTATACCAGCATCCTGGAATTCACTTCTCTGCTTGGTTTGAGAGCTCTCTAAGCTCCTTGAATGAGGTGAAAGGACATGTGCTTTCCAAGGCTCATTAGCTTTCTGCCATCTCGATCTGTGGAACAGACCCATGACTCGGAGCAGCTCTGGCTGGCGGGTGCTAGGGAGAGAAGTGGAAAAGCAAGGAGAGTGGCTTGGGCTTGGCCTCAGTGTCTAGAGGAGACTAATTACTGCAAGGAAGTCAGATGCTCCTTTTCTATTCCTCCTTCCACTTCTAGCTTCTTCCTGAAACGTGCACAGAGAATAAAAAAGCATCTGCTCAACTGTAAATGATGGGGGGAAGGAGGATGGTTACCATATTTAGAGAATACGGGTTTGTGGGAAATATAGAAGGTCTTCACCTTGACCAAAAATTAATCTGCCTACTCTATGTTGAGCAAGAGGGTTGGGACCTTGTGCTCATTTACACATGTGAGTAGACATGAGTTCCTTGTGGATGGCAATAAGTTCATATCTCTACATCCTCAGCCTCTAGAGATATCTGACACGTGTATTTTAAAATTCTAGTCATTGGGGATTGGCCATCACCATTTTATAAATGATATAGATGAGGTTCAAAAGTGGGCAGTATTTGTTTTACATCAGTAGGAAACAGCAATGCAGGATATTGAATCAGCTTCTCAACTCCAAATTATAGGACCTTGAATAGCCATGTGGCATACTCTGGCACAGTCTGCACACATGCATGCACACACACACACACACACACACACACACACACACACACACACATTCTGGTGTCTGTAATCCCAGCTACTCAGGAGCTGAGGTCTAAGGATCAGGATTTGAATCCCACCCAGGCAAGAAAATCTGTTAGTCTTTTAACTCTTTAGCTTTGTGCAAAAAAGCTAAGGAACAGTGCCCAGGCCCTGAGTTCAAGCCTGAGTACTAGCACAAACATGCAAATAAACAATCGTGCAAGCAAATAAAAATCCCACACTTCCCCTGTAAGACTACTTGGAGAATGAAGAGTAATCGGTAATGGCCAGGTCATACAAGCAACATAGGTAAACTGATGATCCTAAGAAAATAATCCCTATAGAGGGGCTTTGGGAGGAAGGCGAAATTCCTTCTTGTTGGGACAAATAGAGGGAGTCTCACAGAGGAAATGACATTAGAGCCAGAACTAAAAAACACATTGAGACTTGAACATGAGAAGAGATAGAGCAAAGTGTGGCCTAGACCATGTGCAGCAGCTCAGTGTGGGGACCACAAATGCATCCGTGATTCTTTCATAGCCATTTGCCTAGTTGGCTCCTTACATATGGCTCCTACAGTTGCCATCAAGTCTTGCTCAAGTACTGACATGCATGTCACTATGAGACACGGAACAAAGTACTTCCTTTCTCAGACCTCCAGTCTACAGAATAGCTAGAGAATCTCTGAGACATCATCACACCTGCCTCTCTGACTCTCCACATCTTTTTCTCCTTGGTTCTACATCCATTTAAAGGAGGTGTCAGGATACAACCAGCCACTTCTAGCCCCAAGTAAGCCTGATTCTAGCCTTCCCTCCTTCACTTCCCACTCTCCCAGGTCTTTGACCTCCAGCTGCCTTTCTTATCATTCACAACTCCCTTAGATCTGTGCCTTTCTTCCAGTATCCAGGATCACCCCAGCCATTCACCATCTCTGCTGTTACAGCTGGGCTTCTGAGCTTCACTACCCAAATCACAAGAGGCTTGTGATCCGCAGCCTTTTCCTGGGCCCTTCCAGCCTCCATGCTGGCATGCGAAGTCTCACTCTTACCCAAAAGTTGAAGTCACCCAGAAGGGTGATTTCAATATCTACCTGCTTGTCCAAGATTCCTGCCTCCAACCCCACTGTGAACAATGAGATCTTTGGTTAAGTACTTCCTTATGACCCTGGCTGGTTCTTTAAATGACCTGTCTCTCTCCCCAGGGATTATAGGCAGAGGGACAGTTCATTTAAGCCTGGGAACAGTGAGCCTGTCCCATTTTTACTTTGGTTTTTTTATATGGTTTTTCTTTGTAAAAATACTGTACAGAGGGATTACAGTTACATGAGCAAGATGATTAGTACATTTCCTATCAAGCATTGTTACCTCCTCCTTTGTTTTTCCCCTATCATCCCTTCTTCCCCCCTCCACAACTACACTCCCCCCATGCCTGCCTAAATTATAAAATTTGTTTTTCAACATAGTGTCTTGTGCATCTCATTGTTACAATGGGTCAACCTGTATGCCTATTTAAGCATTTTGTTTTTTTCCCTTTCCCTTCCCAAATTAGAAAAGTGTATATACAAGATGCAGGGCACTGACATCAAATACAGTGAAAACAGGGGTTATACTGTGGGGGAGGAACATACAAAAAAAACAAAAAAAATCATATGGTACATTATAAATACATTAGAAACATAGAAGGAAAAAACACTTTAGTCCCTATCTTGGGGTTCATTTCACTTAACATCTTCTTATCTGGTCATATGTACATAGCTTTTGATCTTTTCTGCTTGTCCCAGACATATACTAGTTATTGCAAATAAGGTAAACCATGGGACCTATACTTCTTGGGGCTGGCTTACTTCACTTAATATAATTTTCTCCAAGTCTTTCCATTTCCTAACAAATGGGGCAATGCCATTCTTTCTGATGGAGGCATAGAATTCCATTGTATATATATATATACCACATTTTCTTGATCCATTCATCTACTGAAGGGCATCTGGATTGGTTCCATATCTTAGCTATAGTAAATAATGCTGCAATAAACATAGTTATGCTGGTAGCTTTAGTATGGTTTTGTTTGTGATCATTTGGGTTAATGCCCAAAAGTGGGATTGCTGGGTCATAGGGGAGCTCTACGTGGAGTCTTTTGAGGAACCTCCATACTGCTTTCCAAAGTGGTTGAACAAGTTTACACTCCCACCAAGAATGCAGTAGGGTTCCCTT
>NW_012267238.1:7373224-7456923 GCF_000151885.1 Dipodomys ordii | reverse complement strand
CGGCTTTTTTCTTTTTGCTTATGTGGTGCTGAGGAATCGAACCCAGGGCCTCAGGCATGCAAGGCAAGCGCTCTACCACTGAGCCAACTTCCCAGCCCCACTAGTTATATTTTTAATGTGGAAAATTTTCTCTGCTGTCTTCTAGATGGGTAAGAAAGGTCTGAGCTGAGCTTTGGAGGTTTAATCCCCCCCCCACTCTCTCTTTCTCTCTTCCTTCCTTCCTTTCTTCCTTTTTTTTGCAGGACTGACATTTGAATTCAGTGTCTGAAGTTTGCCTGGTACTCTACCATATGAGCCACACCCCCAGTTCTTTTTTGCTTTAGGTTTTTTCTCATATAAGGTCATGCTTTTTTTTTTCAGTTATGGGGCTTGAACTCTGGGCTTGGGTACTATCCCTCAACTCCTCAGCTCAAGGCAAGCACTCTACCACTTGAGCCACAGCACCCCTTTCAGTTTTCGAGTGGGTTATTGGAGAGAAGAGTCTCATGGACTTTCCTGCCTGGGCTGGCTTTGAACTGTGATCCTCAGATTTCAGCCTCCTGAGTAGCTAGGATTACAGGCGTGAGCCACCAGCACCCAGCAAGGTCATGCTTTTTGTATGGGGCAGGCCTCAGATCTTGATCCTCCTGGGATGATAGGTACATGCCACCATATCTAGCTTATTTGCTAACTTTTTCTCCAGGCTGGCTTCAAAACACTTTTCTCTCAATTTTCACTTCCTAAGTAGAAGAGATTATAGGCATAAGATACTGCATCCTAGTTATTGACCTTTTTTTCAGTACTTGTGTTTGAACTCAGGACTTCACACTTGCTAGGTAATGCTCTACCATGAAGCCATGCCTCCAGCTTCTTTCCTTTTTGAAAACTAGCTAGACTGTGAACAGATTCTAGCTTAGCAGTGCTTCTTAGAAGGGTATAGTGGGCAAAAGCAGTATCAAACAGGTGCCAGTTAATCCAGTAGTACCCTTTGTCTTGTATATAAGTTTATCTTGAATATAAGTTTATCATATATAAGTTTATCTGATTTGGGGAAAGGAAGGGAAATCACAGAAATGATGGAACAAAGAGTGAACCAATGAGTCATACTAGACACTGTATTGGAATTTGGCTGGGGCTGGGGATGGGGGAATTCAGCAGAGAGTGAAAGCTGGAGAAAAAGAGGGAAGAGTAACATTGTCGGGAAAGAAAGGTACTCATTACCTTACTTAGGTAACTGTAACCCCTCTGTACATCACCTTTACAATTAAATTAAATTAAAAAAAAAAACTTAAGGTGCTGGGATTTTCACATGGCTAATAAGCTACAGAATATGGGTCTAGTCTGGTTCTTCTTCAGAGCCTTGGCAGAAGGTCTGTTGACATGGGTGCCCGCCCTCTTTCTGAAAGAGCATGTGCATTTGGAGGTCTAAGGGGCCTCTGCCTACAATAAGTGTGAAGCAGTTGCTGGACTGAAGGCTCAGGGCTTCTGAATCAAGCCCTGTGTGTTCTGCACCATTACACAGACAGGCCTTTGTGAAGGGCCCAGCAGCCCTGCTCTAACCATCAAATGGCCCCTGGCTGTTTGCTTTGGATCTGAAAGCCTACTTAGTTGGTACTTCTAGTGAGGGACAGGAAGCTCCAAGCTGGAGGACAGAGAATAAACTTGGAAAAAACACAGAACACACTGCAGGTTTTGGACAACAACCTGGAGTAGATAGACCCACGAGGCAGGACCCATGTTTCCTCTCACACTAGCTCTGTTGAGAGTCAGGGCTTAGTGAGATGCGGGCCCAGAACCTTCCACACGCTCCAGCCAGACTCACAAGCAGTTCACTCAGCAATGGGGACTCATCCTCACGTTTGCTTTCACACATAACCAGTTTTTAATTAAATTTGACTTTTTCTCACATCTGTTCACAAGGCCGGTCCCCTTAGGAAGTGGCACGCACAAATGTGGAGGCAGAATGGCAATAGAGAAAAGCAAATAGACCAGAGCCCTAAAATCCCTGTGTTTGGATGAGGAAATGAGCTAGGGGCCAGGGAATTGTTCTTGGCCCAGGGTCATTGTCCCAAGAGATTATTCTCCCAAGTTTCCCAAGTCCAGTTACTCACAGCTGGGAGGTTAGGTAGCCAACTGTGACCCTGTTCCCAGCAAGAACTCGCTCAATGATGGTTTTATTTTTCCCCCCTCTCTCCTTTGCCTCTGTTGCCCCTTCCTCCCTTCCTGGCCCCATTTCCTCCCTCCTCCTCCTCCTCCTGCCCACAGAGATCTGCTCTGCAGACTGCGGTGGCCATGGAGTCTGCGTGGGGGGCACCTGCCGCTGCCAGGATGGATGGACCGGGACTGCATGTGACCAGCGGGCCTGCCACCCACGCTGTGCTGAACACGGGACCTGCCGAGATGGCAGATGCGAGTGTAGCCCCGGCTGGAACGGCGAGCACTGCACCATCGGTATGGCCATGAGTCGCAAGGCATCTCACCTGCGCTGGGTTCTGCCAGACATCCAGGCCCAGCCTAGGCCTCCATTGCACGCGGGGGAGGGGCCAAAAGTCCTTTCATCTGGTGACATTGTGACTGCCTTTGCAAAGACCGTAATTGGATTTCAACTCATTATTTGGCTTTTTTAAAAAAATCTCATTTCTTCCAGTTTTCCTTTTTCAGGTCTCAGTTAGATGGTTCGCAGGTCTTGCTCTGGGCTCAGATGAGTCAATTGACTGCCTCTTTGCAGCTGTGAGTTACTCTCCTCACCTCTCTGAGCTTTAGTTTCCTCAGCGTAAGACATAGAGAATAGTGTATGTATGTAGAAAGCTTGGCACACCATAGAATGTTCAAGAAATGTAGCCATGATTACCAAGTTCATTATCCATTTGGGTAGCTTGAACCCAGTCCTGAGCTTTACTCCCACTGGATCAGGAGGCCCTGGACTCCAGGAAAAGCCCTGCACCCCCTCTAGGCCAGCAGGCTATCTCTATATTCCTCCTTCCCCTGTCCTCAGCTTGGGTCCTGCCAGCATTTGTCTCCTTTTCTCCTCTCAGGAGCTCCTGCTGAAGCAGCACTGTTGGCAGCTTTAAAAACAAGCTGATCACTTGGTTCTGTCTCTGACTTTCCTGCTGGTTTTGTTGATTTTAAACACAGCCAGACGTTTTGCTTGGTTTATTATCCTGGAAAGAACACTCACCAAAAGCTCTTTATTGAATCAACTTGAATCAACTGGTTTATGGATGCATTTTAACTTCTCCTCTCCCTCCCCCCCCCTTTTTTTTTTTTAAAAAAGGAAGGGTCTGGTCAGATGGTGTGCACATGATTTTAAAAAGCAGGACCCCAGGTGCCTCTCCAACTCTAAAAGTGACCTCTTGGGTCTCATAGAAACTGGAAGACAAGCCTTTAAGCTTTTGAGGGACAAAGGAATTTTAAGCAAACCTCTGATCTCTCGGAGTGGTTTTTTTTTTTTCTTTTTTAGTCTACATTCTTTTTCTTTGGTCATTAGTTTATATCACTGGTCCCCAGAAACCTACCCTGTAAATGGCTTACAGAACATCTCACATTTATTAATATTAGCTTCTAATTACTAATGGCTTCTAATTTTTGAGTATTTACAATGTGCCAAGCACTGTGCTATATTATTTTATACTGCTATCCCTGTGAAGAAGTCTGGATTCTTTTTTCTTTTCTAAGGCTAAAGGTTCTGTAACTTTTTTAAAAAGGGAGGACAGGAATTTAAAGCTGGATTTTCTTCTCACCAGTTGTTAGCGTACAGTCTTTGCAGGACAAAGCCCATTAGCATCAAGTTTACATCTTTCCCAGAGGCTGTGTCTTGATATGTTGGTGGAACTTAGAGTTCCTCCGCTTTGCCCACCCCCACTCCTCACAGAGCCACTTCCCAATGGTGGTACCCTTCCTGTTTCTCCCAGTACATGTCATCTTCTCAGCTACTCAGTGGCTTCTCGATATCAAAGTCATCCTAGCCCAACATGGTTCTTAGTGAGAAGTGGCCTTGTCATCCTCTTTAAAATCTGCTGTGTCTTCGTTAATCTCTGCTTTCTCCTCTCCTTTAAACTTTGTTTTCTCTTCTCCTTCACTTTCCCTCTCTTCAGTTTGACTGAGGATGGACTGACCTTAGAGCCTTTCCATCTGGGGGAAGATGATTCATACCAATTTAAAGAATAAGCAAACAGACAATCAGAGCCCAAGGACCTAGAATGCATTTGGTTGTCTTTTGGCTCACATTTCAAAATTTTAAAAAGCTTATGCATGTCTGCCTTTGCACCTGTGTGTGTGTGTGTGTGTGTGTGTGTGTGTGTGTGTTTTAGGTCCAGTCATGGGGCCCTGGGCACTGTCCCTCAGCTCTTCAGCTCAAGGCTAGTGCTCTACCACTTGAGCCACAGTGCCACTTCCGGATTTTTTCTTTTTGCTTATGTGGTGCTGAGGAATCAAACCCAGGGCCTCAGGCATGCAAGGCAAGCACTCTACCACTAAGCCACCTTCCCAGCCCCTGTGTGTTTTGTTACTAGCACTTGAACTCAGGAACTGGGTGCTGTCCCTGAGCTTTTTCACTCAAGGCTTGAACTCTAGCACTTGAGCCACAGTTTCACTTACCACTTTTTGCTGGTTAATTGGCTTCAAACCACAATCCTCAGATCTCAGCCTCTTGAGTAACTAGGCTTACAGGCATGAGCCACCAGCGTACAGCTTGATTGACTTTTATAAGAAAAAGTATCTCTTCTGAGTCCAATGATGAGGAACGTAGGGGCTTTCTCCCTCAGGCCCCTCACAGATAACTCATGGCCAAGCCTATGGAGAAGCTGGGTAGCATCAAGTGACTTGTGGCTATACATCAGCCTGGCTATAAGAAGGTACCATTTATTCTGATGCCAAGCAGTCAAAGCATCCTTTCTCCCTCCCTGGTCACCCCATTGTCACTCCTGAAGAGCAAATCCCTCTTTGACATTGCCAATGTTATTCCCCCTCCAGATAAGAAATATATCAAGGTAAATGTGCACGAAATAAGGGGAAGGTTGACAGCCTTAAATAGCAGGGAAATGTCATAGGACATTGAAGAAGTAATGGACCAGTCATAGGGGCTCAGATGAAAGGACTTGGGCATGGAATTCTATTACCTCTCATTGTGTGGTGAGCATTTTCTTTGTCTAATTCTTGTCTAATTTTCCTGCATGGTAACCTTCTCTCTGTGGGTCTCTGCTGTGGCCAGCTGCATCTCTGTGAGAAACACCACACTTCTGTAACCTTGTAGGATACTAGGAAGGGAGACGCATATTAGAGAAATGACAGTGATACCCTTCTTTTTTGTTGAAACAGAATGGAGGTGAGAAATCTATTTCTAATCTTGGATGACAAGGAACATTTTCTTACCTTTCCAGAGAAATTCACTCCTTGTGAAGGTGATTTAGGGGGAAAAAGGCTGCTGCTATGAAGTTAGAAACTTAAAGCACTGGGTTTTCTCTTGTTATCTGATGTCATTACTATACAGTGGGTCATTATCGCATGGCTCATAATCTAGTTAGTTCCCTCACTGGAGAAGGGGCTTATTTGTGACACTGATTCAGAGACTTCATGTAATGAAAGTGAAAGAGTAGAGGGTCTGTTTTTCTATCCACTGTGCCTCTCTAAACAGGAAAGAATGACTTGATTACCTTATAGCAGAAATGAAGAATTTAAAGAAATAGGTAAGTGTGAGCACCAATGACCAAGTCCCCAGTGTAAGAATTGTTTCTTCCCCAGTGACATTTCCAGAGCAAATTATTGTAGTTGGAATTAAATACTTTCTTTTGGAGGCTTTTCCCTCCCCTTTTATATTTCCATGGACGCTGCTTGATTTTTTTCTCAAAAGAGATTGGTTCTCAAACTAAGCAGGAACTTGACCGTGGCACTCAATGTAATAATAGTGTGTTTTCTTTTTTTTTTTTTTTCAAATGTCAAGAATACTTGACATTGAATGCTGAGTGCTAGTGGTTCATGCCTGTCACCCTAGCTATTCAGGAGGGTGAGGTCTGAGGATCACAGTTCAGAACTAGCCCAGGCAGAAAAGTCAGTGAGACTCTTATCTCCAAATAACTAGTAAAACGCGGGAAATAAAGGTATAGCCCAAGTGTTTGAGTGCTAGCCTTGAATGAAAACAAGCCAAGCAAGTATGTAAGGCCCTAAATTTAAGACCCACTTGGCATGAAAAAGAAACAAACAAAGAATACTTGACATGAAGCCTAATGTCTTATGTTCGGAGTCACCATCTCTTTGCATCATGAATAAAGAAAGGTCTTTGGTGACCACCCTATAAGAAGATCACAGGGATGGCAAATTGCAGAACAGGTAGCAGAGGAGGTGACAGTTCTGTCCCTCTACTCCACCACCCATAGAACAGCACACTAACCAACCTGAAGCTCACTTACCTGATCCAAAAATAGCCCGTGAAGGAAAAGGAGTCTTCATTTTTTGCTTCTTCAATACTCATGTGTGGAATCCAGTTCTCTGAGTCTAGAAATCCAGATAAGATGAATTGATTCAGATCTTTTTCAAGTAGATAGTCCAACACAGAGCCATCAGAGGCATGGTTTTTAGATGTCTCTTCCATTAATAGTATAGGTCCCCGAAATCTGGGACTTGACCTCTGATTTCCCTGGCAAAAGTTAAGAATCATAGTTAAATTTAAGAAGGTGTTTAATTTTTTTTCTGTATCTTTGAAAACACTACTAACATTTTGGATCAATTTTATGATGATTATTTTATTCACCTCATCTATAAAGCCTCGAAACATATGTGGGAAATGCCAGCTTCTGATTACATTTATAAAATTCCAACCTTGACCTCCCCCCCAAAGCTGTGATTGTTCAAGATGCCAGATATACAGAATTATTTACTTGACTGCAGGAGAGCTGTCTAATCATATAAATCCTGATTCTTAAACAAAAGCCTCCTCTGAGACTAAAGATCAAAATAATACTCTAATGATGCAATTGCTCGAGTGAGCAAAACCAGACTTGAGGATGAAGGAAAATCTTAGAGAAATCCACACAATATTCTGGAGTACTTTATTCACTTTTGGATGGTAGCTTTCAGGTTTCTCTTTCATAGTCAGACCTTCTTTTACCAAGAGCTAGCAAGTGGCTTATGAGGTTAGGAGGTGTCAGGACCTGATTGATAACCCTATATTTATCTGTCCTCATGAGCTTTCTCTCATAATACCTGAGATCTGACAGGACAACCTGATACAGAAGAAAAGAGGGAGGAAAGAGAGGGAGAGAGGGAGAGAGAGAGAGAAAGAGAGAGAGAGAAAGGAAGAAGGGAGAGTGTACAGATGCACCTTGAACTATCAGAGCAAAAGTTTGATTGTTAATGGCTCTGGGAGAGTTCAGTACATATGGCAGAGCTGGGAAACTAAAGGAAAGGGATTGGGCTTTGCAGGGAAGGGGAGTTCTCTTTGGGTGGGGGCCAGGCCATCGACCATATTTTCACCAGTCCTTTATCCCAAAAGAGGAAACCAAGAATGCATCCAGGATTTTCATCAAAAACATCTTGTTGGTGGTATTATTGTCCACTTGAAAAACAGTCATGTGATTATAACTACCAGAGGCATTACTTGCTAGAATGAGCCCAGTTTAGTCTGATCTAATGTGAACTAATGAGACAACTCTCATTGTTGACTTGAGGCTCCTAGACCATAAGCATGGAAGACTTTTTGCCATGTTCCCTATAACTTTGACCCTGAAGCTTTTTAAGAGCAAAACTTAGAAGCCTCTGACGGTTCAGGCAAGTCAAGGATAGAAGTTTTTATATTGGCGGTCATTGAAATGCCAGATACTTACGACCTCCCAACCCAACCTTATGCCAGAGTCTGAGTCTTTCATAAATGGCTATGTGCAACCACCATTGTCACCCTCTCAGCTACTGACAGGAAAATGGGAAGAGCCTGAGAAACATTTGTAGAATGTCAGAGAAATAAGTGTGACCTGGGAGGAAAGATAGCTTGCCATCATCTTCATCCTAAAGCCATTAGGAGACGGATGCAAGGATTTTGTGACGTCTCGAACTACCATAATTGCAAACTCATAAGCTTTGCGTTACCTTCTTGAAATGTTGGTACTTTTAAATCTTGAGTTTTAAAACGATATGCTCAGAGCAGATTTGTCAAAATTTTTAAAGAAATAATCTCCACCACAACTTGGACTTCTATATGTGTCTTTTGTAAGTAATAAATGACATTGGACTTCACAGACCCAGTTATCACTTCTATTTTCAATACCCAGAGATAAGGAAGCCACAGTACTGTCCTTGTGGACTCGGTATTGACTGACTGGCTGTTATCAGCTTTTGGATTCACAGTTTGGCCTGAGGTCTCTTTGTCACAAAGGAATCCCTTTTGATTCGTGGAGTCAGAATTTGAAGTTTTCAGTATTTGCACTAATCTCCTCAAAACCCACACAGTGGATTTAACCTGAATATGCCCAGTTGCAACCACTGGCTTCTGTTCCCACCTGCGGACTGGAGGAATTAATGAGTATTTTTTAAAGACATTGGAAATGTTCATTTCTAATAGAAATCTTTACTATGGCATGGTTCCGGAAGGTTACATGGAATTGCAAGAGGAGATTTCTGAAGTCAGCCCTAGGTTTCTGGAGATTATACTGTAGAATGAACATAATCTTCAGTAAAAACCAGAGTCATGATACTGCGTTAAGTTTGGAGACAATGAAGAACATTGTTCAGAGAACTTCTCCATTGCTACTTAGTGGTATGGTCATTTGGATTCCAATGGTGGCAGTCATCCAGCCTCACCGTCTCTGAGAAGGAAATCTCAGCTCATGCTATCTCTTCCGAACTAGATTCAGAGTTATAAGAAGTTATGTATTATAAAACTTTATGAGCTGGGCACTGGTGTCTCACACATGTAATCCTAACTCTTGGGAGGCTGAAATCCGAGACAGAATTGCATGTCATTACCATAGCTCAGTGCAGTGGTGCACACCTGCCATTCTGCCTTTGTAGAAGGCTGAAATTGGGAGGATCTCAGTTCTAAGCCAGCTCTGGGAAAAAGTCTGTAAAACTCAATCTCAACTGAAGAAGCTAGGTATGGTCTAGTATACCTATCATCACAACTACAGCAAGAAGCCTAAAATAGGCAGGTCACAGCCCAGGCATGCATCTGAGCAGGAAGCAAGACCCTATCTTAATAAATACTAGCACCAAAAAAAAAAAAAAAAGAATCATGGCTCCGTGATAGAATGCCGGTACAGCAAGCACAAGGCCCTGAGTTCAAAACCTAGTACTTCCCTAAAACAAAGGTGTATTTAGGACCCTCCCAAAAATCTCTGTAGATCTGAAAGGTAAGGAAACCACCCTAATTAGAAGTTCCTATGTGTTCAATCTCTCTGATGGCAAAGCTCCATAACAGCCTGGGAGATGATATCTAAGAAATTTTAGTTCACTTGGCCAAATTAGATGAATGAGTTTGTCAGAGAATAGAGTGACAGATGAAGCAAGAATCAAAGACGTATCCTCCATAGCTAGAGATGTTTCTAGGCTTGTTTTCACGTGGGCAGTTTTCATGTTCCATTTTTCCATGTGGGAAGTCCCTATACTTGGCATTTCACAGCTTTGTTTATTCTCTCCTGCTTAATAAGCCATTCTCCTTCACAAATCCCTTCTTAGACTCTGCTGTTCCATGGACTCCACAGCATAAGGATGAGGGATGCATGAAGGCCCCATTATCTCCTCTTCCAAATTTTCCACTTGACTATGCAACAACCAGGCGTATATTTCATCTTGAACCAGAAGCCACATGGATACCTGAACTAAGAACATAGCCTCTCATCCACCTAGATCTTGCAGCAAATGCATTTTGACAAACACTGACCATATCTGTCTATCCAGAGGGTTGAAGAAGTAAAATTTATTTTTTTAATGTAGGGAGTAAGAATGTTCTTATTTGAGCACTGTTAGGTGCATTGTAAGGCTCACACCTGTGATCCTAGCTACTCGGGACGCTGATATCTGAGTATCACAGTTCAAAGTAATCCTGGGTGGAAGAGTCCATGAGACTTATCTCCAATTCACTAGCAAGAAGCCAGAAGCCAGTGGATGTGTAGCTCACATAGTAGAACACCAGCATTGAGTAAAGACACTAAGGGAGAGCAATGGAGTCCTGTATTCTAGGACTTGCAACTAGATCCACCACATTGTAATTTAGGCCTGTCTTGTTGTTTTGATTTTTAAATTCACATGTGAAATTGAGCTGAGGGTGGAACACAGGCTGGCTGAAAGCATTGGGTACTTTGGGTGAGGTCCATGTTTCTGGCCTTTGTGGGGAACACATGAGAAGGAGTCATAGGGAAATAGCAAAAGGGAAGCTCTTTCAAGGGCTGTAACTAGATGGGGAGGTGAAATGTATTTGATGTATGCTGGAGACAGAGAGGCCAGCCCTGCTGTGAATACCCATCCTTACAAGTAGGCAAGATCTTATTTAGATTATCAAGAAATTCAGGTAACACAGCCCCTCATCAGAAAAACAAGCATATGCACCTTCTGAATTCATAAGCAGTGAGGAAGTGTTCAGGCTTTTTATTCTTCTTCTTCGCAGTGACATCCATTGACCTGTACCTCACATTCTATGTAAGATGCACACAGTAAGGATGCATCTTACATGAACACCAAGCATTCTGCGTTCAGGTCTGTGTGAGCACATGCATACTTTCAAAGAGTGGCACTCAGACAAGCTAGTGGTATATTTGACCTGACTCTACCAACCTATCCGAGCTGAGACCAATTTTGCATATTTCTAAATTCCAGCATCCCAGGAACATGTCTGCCCAAAACAGCATGTTCTCAATTCAGCTGCTTCCCTTTGAGGGAGGTTGGCTGTGCCACTGGGTAGACAAAAAGTAAAGTTGTAAGTTTTCTAAAAATTTGAGCAAATCTGACAGAAGGAATGTGGCCACTGTTGCAGCTTCCCATTGTTCTTCCTCCTCTTTTCCTTATCCATGTGTCTTCTTGTTTCTCTGATCACATTTCCAAATGCCTGGATCCCAGAATGAGTTGATGTCCCTTTGCCCTTGTTAGAGAATGTGCCTGCTTCCCCTCCTTCTCTCCCATGTCATTTTGTCTTTGGTTTTATTTTTCCCCACTGTGACAGGGGCCTGTCCCAAATGTGGGGCACATCTCCCCCATGTCACCTTAGCACCTGGCATGGTTATGTGGCAGACAGTACTGTACTTTCTGGGTCCTACCTTAAATGTCCTGTCTTTTATCTCCCAAGCTCACTATCTGGATAGGGTAGTTAAAGGTATGGTCTTCCTTCCTCTATTTGCCTCTTGTCCTCTGTGTGTGTGTGTGTGTGTGTGTGTGTGTGTGTCTGTGTGTGTCTGTGTGTGTGTGTCTGTGTGTGTCTGTGTGTGAATGTATATATAGAGAATACACATAAACACTCCACGAGCACAAGGATGATGTCATCCTCCATCTTTTGCACAGCATCCACTGCCCAGGAAGAGTGGGATGGCAGCCAAAAGATGGTCCTAGAGTGTCATTCTCCACCAGAGTCACTCAGATCTGTTGTGGCATTACAATTGTGTTGTTGTCCTTCCATTCCACCCCCCCTCCACACACACCCTTCATCCTTTCCATCTCATCTCATATCACCATGCCCATCCCTTATAGCCCCTGATATATCAGAATAAAAATGCTGGGAACCAAGACCGGTGTTCTGAGAGAGGAAGAGACCCAAGAGCAAGTTAAGAAATCTCAAGGCCTACATTGTATTACTGTTGTGTTCCTTCATCCAGCAGCTACATGTGGACCCCACTCTCCAGCCCCCTACCATGGGTACACTAGGGACAGTTGCCCAGTTCTGGAGACAAAGAGAAAACAGACTGGCCCCAGGGAAGTAGATGGTCTATTTGTTCATTACTTGTTTTTCTTTTCAGAGAAGGCCTGGTTTTGGTAAGTTGTATCTTTGGAGAGAATTCCCCAAAGACAAACTGATTCATCACATTCGAAACATTTGAATTGAACTTGCAATGTGAATTAAGTAATGCCTAGTTTTCCAAAAAGGCCCTCATGGCTCTCAAACTAAGTCTCAGGATGATCAGATATGTGTACTTTTAAATGACTCAGAGCTCACTGGGGAGAAATAGCATGCCATAGTCATCTTTCAGTTGTCCAGCCTGGCATAATCCACCTGCCCTGTGGTTAGGAACATATATGCTAGGATGAGGCTGCCAGGTTTTGAACCCCAGCATCCACAGTTGACACACCAGCTGACTTTGGGCCAGTCATTTTACTTTCAGAGTCTCCATCTAGAAAAAGATCTAGAAAGCCAGTTGAGCTCACAGGGGCAGCCTGAGGATGACAACTCGTGATTAATATCAACTGCTTAGTACACGATGCTCCATTAATTGGAGTTATGCTTTTTTATCATCCTATTCTTCTTCTCACCCTTAATTTGGAGAAAGACTTCATTAGCCAGATTAATTGCTGAAAATTGTAATGGAAAAGGCTAAATTGGTTTTTAATAAGAGATCACAACTGTGGTTTAAAAACTTATGGAAAAGGTTTGGGATACTGGTAACTGACGAAATGCTTTTAGCTGGTGATGACTTTATCAAATACAATGAAAGTGTTGCTAGAATGCATCAAGTAGGAGACAAGGAGAAAGACAAGGAAGGTTCCTTGAGTTTCACAGGCTGCCCTCAATAGAGAATAAAGTCACTTGAGCAGGCAGAGGCAATACCTCTGAGCCTTTCTAAAAATAAGCATTTTACACATTATCATCCTCAGGATAGACTAAACTTCATAAGAGAATTAATTGATGGAAGTTTTTCCTAGTATGTAAAGTTCTTTTACATCCATTAGTCCTGAGTCCTATGATTTTTTTAAGGAAGGAGATATAGCTATACCTTTTTAATTGAAGAAGAAAATTGAAATTCAAGACATTGAATGACTCCTCCTGAGTCACACTTGTAGAAAGTAGTTGAGCCAGGGCTTTGGATGTCTTGGCCCAGTGTATGTTTCCAACCTTCTACTTTCTATCATCCTAAGTCGCCAATCATGTCCTATGAGTTTGCATAATTTTTTTTCCAAATCACATCTTCTAAACTGGCACTCTCCCTGGGAAGTAACCCACATTGTGTCTCTCAAACCACTTATTCTGATCTTCAATTCAGAAAATGTCATCACTAGACCTTTAGGATTAGGTCAGTGAATCAGAACTTGCTCTAAAAGATGTGTTTCTTAGCAAACATCTAAGTTTGAGCCATGCCCCTATCAAGCTGATGTTCTGGTATATCTGGAACTAATTCTTCAGGAGTTCAGTGACCTGTACTGTACAAACTCTGGAATTTGGCAGAGGAGAGTGTATATTTTGCAGTTCAGAGCAAAGCCAACTTTTCTTCTCTCTTTCCATGTGTACTGGGAAACACTAAGTTAACAATAGTCGCTCAACCAACATACTACACTCATAGATGCCAAGCATTGTGGATATTACAAGACAGAAATGTCCCTACTCTCTGAGCCTGTAGTAGTCTAGCCGAGAGGACACTAAAACAACTCCAGCAAAGTATGACGAGGGCTCTTGATTTGACAAAATTGAGGGACCACTTAGGAAGAAGACCCCCAAATTAGGCAGGAGCCTTATAGTTTGTAGAATTTTACCTGAGATACAAGAGAGCTACTGAAGCATTTTTAAGTAGGGTGGCACACCTGTGATTTGGAAGGATCCAGCTGGCCATTTTGGGAAAGGAAGACTTGAGGGGGAACACTGGGGACATGAAGGCCAAGTAGTAGACTATTGCTGTCACCAAGGTAAGAAAATATGGTGACCTTGTATGGGGAAGTGAGTGTGGAGGTGAAAATGTACATGAGGGGAAAAAGAAGGAATGGAGAGAGCAGGCTTTTGATTTGGGGTAGGTATATTGCACAGGCCCCATAGTACAATACTTCCTAGGATCTGAAAGTCTCCTACTCACACCTGGTGCCAGCCAGCTGCAAGAAAGCTTCTTCATAGGCTGGAATGAGACACTGGAGATGAAGTGGTCCCTTGTCATTTAAAGGGCATCCTTTCTTTTGAAAAGTTGAGCCCTTCTCTAACTATAAAATGATATTATTTGGGCTCTAGCAAATGCCTGGTGTGAGTCCTTCCAGAGGGGATTGTTAATGTCACTTGGGTTTTCTGAATTATTGATGAGTTTCAGGGTTTGTGGAATTAATGAGCTTCCGCCATGGGGAAGGATGGACATGTGGCTTTTAGAAAGCAAGTCACCTAGAGGAAGCTGGCTAATAGGAATGTGACAGAGAGGGAGCTTCATTCCATCCACAGGTACTCTGAGGTCCCTGGAAACCAATGAGACAGGGCAGGTCCTGAAGGTAGAGCTTGGTCCATTTGAAGAAATTGACTGTGAATAAAGACTCCCCGTGATTCCCTGTTAAGAGCTTCCTTTTTCTGAGGGAACCAGCCTCTGGAGATACCAGCCCACATTCTGTCAGCATCACAGAATGTGTACAGTAGGTATCCAGAGAGCCTTACAGAGCACGTATTCCAAAGGGGCTGTTATAGAATAGGGTATTACAGGGTTACAGGAGGAAGAATCCTGAGATCAACTTGGGAACTGCTCCAATAATCAAATGAGCAGCTTACTAAAGAAAGCCAGTTTGGAAAACATGGCATCAGTGTGTCAAGAATATAGGATGCCATGTTTTCCAAACTTGCTTGACTAGAGAAGCTTCCCTTTGAGGGCCTCTTAGGATATCACTTCCCAAAGTTGACTATAAGAATTGTTGAAGAGGATAAACCCAGACAGCTATGGTGATGCACACCTGTAATCCTTTCTCTCACTTGGTAGATGAGGCAGAAAGACGGTGAGTTTGAGGCTAGCTTGGGCTACATAGCAAGACTATGTCTCATAAAGCAAGAAAGGAAAACCTAAAAATGGAGACATAGACGACAGAGACAGAGAGACAAACAAAATCAAGACACTAAGACCCAGTTTAAATCCTTCCTGGAACAAAGTAGGATATAGAAAAGCTGAACAGGGCTAGAAAGGTGGCTCAGTGGTAGAGTGCTGGCTTTGCATGCATTAGGCCCTGAGTTTAATTCCTTACCACCACATAAACAGAAAAAGCCAGAAGTGATGCTGTGGCTCAAGTGGTAGAGCGCTAGCCTTGAGCTGAAGAGCACCCAGGCCCAGAGTTCAAGCCAGCAAAAAAAAAAAAAAAGAAAGAAAGAAAGAAAAGAAAAGAAAAAAGAAAAGCAGAACATAGAATTTTTGAGTACCAGAGATATATATCCCCTTCTACCTACAAATGGACACAAGATCTAGCATCTAGTAGATGCTGAGTAAAGACGGTTGAATTTAAGAACAGGTTCATTCAATCTTATTTATTTGACCTTTTCTTTAGTTGTGTTAGAAGGACCTAATAGATCATCTATATCTAGACACTTGCATTATAAACTAGGACACTGAGCCTAAGGGAAGCTTTTCCCAACTTACCAATCAGGCAGGAGGTACCAGAACCTTATTCTCCTGCTTTATCAATTGGTATAGTTCAACAAGTGACCACTAGGTGCAGGCAATGAATGGCTTAGGGCCCAAGTTTCTTTTCTGGACTTTGCATTCTAATGGAGGGAGTCAAACAATTTAACTAGTTGCATAAGCAATCACTTAAGTATATGCAGGATAATTGTTGTCAGAAGGACAGTATTCTAAGTAAATGCTGGGTCCACTAGTCCATGTTCCCAGATCTAGAAGAGCAGTGTTCCAGAGAAGCATGAACTGATGGGCCTGGCTGGACTTCTTGACTCTGCCTGTGAAACCAGTGCCTACCACACTGCATGCCAACCCCATGCCAACCCTCAGGATCATGTCAATGGGTTTTTGCCTCTCTTCATTAAGGTTTGCATTTATGAGCCCTCTAGCTTCTGACCCAAACATAGTGACCAGCCTAACTGACTGGTTGCCATGTAGAACTATTTTTTCCCCTTTCTCCATTGAGTAGCAGCCAACGAGCTAAAGACTTTAAAGCACTAAACTTTTCGGTTGTTATTGATCAGCTGCACAGTGAGTGCCTACCTTGCCCCAGGTCTAATTCTAGAAACTTTCACATTTGTTGTCCTATTTAAGAATCATAATGCCAGGTGTGGTAGCTTATGCTTGTACTCCTAACTACTTGGGATGTAGTGATGGAGAGAATTACAGCTCAAGGCCACCCCAGGAAAGAAGTTTGTTAAGCTCCACAGGAAGCATAAATAGGAGGACCACTATCCAGACAGCCCACACATAAATTCAAGACCCTATTTAAAATATAACTGAAAGCAAAAAGGGCTGAGATTATGGCTCAGCTGGTAGAGTGTCAACCTTGAAAGTGCAAGACCCTGAGTTCAAACCCTAAAAAAAAAAAGACTGCCATAACAACAACAACAAAAGAATTATGAGTCACCTTTCACCTCTATCATGGTAGAATATCTAGTTTTCAACCATAGTTGCACAATTTATTGCTCATAACACTGAAGCAAATTGAGCTTTCTAGCAGATAGAGTGTTTTTACACTCATACCTTTTCCTGAGTCCACTCGGGGAGAGAGCAGAAGGAAAGCATAAAAGAGACAGGCATAGTTTAGTAGTTCTTCAGATAAGAGTGTTGGAAGTTTTGTTGAAGACTTGAGTGAAATCCAAGTGACAAAATAGAAGTTCAAGCAAAGAGTGAAATCTAACATATTCTCAGACATAGATTTCTGGACCGGGCAGGGTGGGGGGTCAGTGGGGGGGGGCGGGCGGGGGCTTGAAAAAAGTTGTTATCAGAAACCTGTAAACCTATTTGAACTAAAAGAAAACCTCCCCACCTTGTCATAGGGGAGAGCAGAATCAATGAGCCTAAATATCACCCAACCTGTCTTGGTTAAACCATCTGTACCATCCCAGATGGCCATACCTCTGACTGAGCCCCACCATGTTTTTTGTGTTGCCCTCAGGGTACTTCATAGTGAATTTTATAATACAGATTTGTGTCCTTGGACAGACAGTCTGCTTCTCAAGAATAAGAGCTAGGTACTACTCACCTCGATATCTCCAGTGATAGCTCCAAGAAGGTACTTCACAAGTGACAGGCAGGTGAATAGACTCACAGTGGAACAAAATGTGAGCCAAGTGGCTGTTCTACCCACATTTACACTCAGCATGAGTTTCTCTCTCTCTCTCATGACAGTCCTTGAGCTCCTCTGGGTACAAAGCCCTCTTCACAGTGTATTGTAGACATGATAGTAAGAAAAAGATCTGAACCCTCTTCCTCAAAGTGAAGACATTATTGAAAAACTGAAAAGCCTTTGGCCCAATATAACTGACCTAGTAACAAGAGGTGAGAAAAGCAGAGCCCTTTAGATCAATGTTCATAAGTGCTGAGGGACAGCAGAAGGAGAAGGAGGGGGAGAGAAAGAGAGACATTGGCTTTCTCTAGACAGCTTCCAGGGACAAGGATCAGGCAGAACTCCCTGCAGGTTCAGTCAAACACTGACTGCATCTCAGCATTCCCATCACCTATGAAAGGGAGGATTGGAGATGAAGAAGGTATTCGTTTTAGACCTGTCCCTGCCACTTCTAACTGCAATCTTAGCAAGTCCTTCCCCTCTCCGAGTCTTGGTTGTCTTCTCTGTGTAGTGATAATGCCTCATGATTCCTGCCTCCTTGGGCTGCTGTGGCATCTGTGTGCTGGTGGATGGGGAAGTGTCATGTTTGCTGCCAGGTAGAGAGTGAATGCACACAATGGCAGTTGGTGGAGGGCAGTCAGACCTTGCGTACTTGACTCTTGTGTACTTTGTCTTACAGAGGGTTGCCCTGGGCTGTGCAATGGTAATGGCAGATGTACCTTGGGCCTGAATGGCTGGCAATGTGTCTGCCAGCTGGGCTGGAGAGGAGCTGGCTGTGACACGTCCATGGAAACCGCATGTGGAGACAGCAAAGACAACGATGGAGGTAGGCCTCAGGCACCATGGGTCCTGGGCAGCTCTGGGGGAGGGGGCTGTGCAAGGGGAAAAGGAAAGGGAGGGTGAGTATTACTGAGTTAAAGGCCATCAGCACCAGTTGTCCAGTTAGGAGACAAAGGGACAAGCAGAAAAATACACACACGGCCGAAGGAGTGAGTGCATGTCCCTTGTCGTCCCATTTGGATTCATTAAAAATCACAAGTATAAATGGAACCAATTGGTATCTAGCAGCCGTTGCAGAGAGAAGAAATACTAAAGAAGAGTCTTCAAATAACTCTACTGTACAATGAGTTGACTGGATAGCAATGCGTTCTACCTCCCTGGAGGTAGAGAAGAGGCCATCTAACTCTGCATCCCAAGTTGCTGGGAGGGTAAGCTCCTGTGGTCAAAGCCTCTTTGATTCCCATGATAACCCTTCCTAACCACACTAAGGGGTGGTTTACGTCCATACCTCTGTCCTTATGGGTTTGTCTTAGTATTTGCTTTTGCTTTTTTTTTTCAAGTGCTAGGCAGTGAAAACCCAAGGATGGAGGGGTTAGTCTTGTGGAACATTCATTATCTGAGAGTGAAAGGACGTGAAACCTAATTCCAGCTCTGACTTTGACTCGTGTCTATGCTTAAGCAAGCTATTTACTGTCTCATCAGGACCTCTCTCTCAGCCTATTTATAAAATGAAGCAGTTAGACCTTGAAGACCATTCTACTCCTTGTAATCTTCATGGAATTACCACTCCTTTTTCTGATGCATGGAAAATAGCTGATTTTTACCAATCTCACAGGGTTAGTAGTAAAATTAAATCATAGGGATAATTTTTAAATCAAAACAGTTAACCCTTTCTTTCTAATGTTGACCAAACAGTTGCCCAGTCCTAGCATAGCACCTTTTGACTTATACCAATAAACTTCCCACATACTATACATTGTAGGGAATCAACCCAAGCCAGAAATTCAGCCTCCCAACCTTTGGAAACTTCCTACCTAAAGTTCTTCTAAGTGCTCGACATTCCTTAAGAATTGAAACACCAAGTATGTAATATTGTGGTTGCTCCGGCTCACATGTCATGAGTTGGCTCTGGCAACCTAAATGACTATTTCAGACCAATGGTCTTTGTCTGGGCCACCCTGTACTCCTTCCACCTGCAGCCTGAATCTTAGGGGGCCAGGGCTGATATCCCCCACCATGGGCCCAGGGAAGTAATTGTCAACAAAGAGACTGTGGGTCGGGCTTGTTGGATAGACAGAGATGGTAAATACATGTTCTCTGTGAGATCTCACAGTGTTGGAATGTCCTTTAACCAATCTGAAACTTGGAGAGTTTATTAATTCTGTGTCACATAAATATCAAGAAATTCCATTATGGGACCAAGGCCAAGCCATCTGCCAGGTGCAGACATGAAGACACCCTGCCTCTGCCCTCCAGGAACTTAAATGAGGGAGAAAGATGCTAAGTTGAGTGCTAATGGACTGTGTTGAGTGCTGTTACAGGGTTATATGTTGGTTGCTGTGGGAGTAGAAATGCATTCATCAGAAAGGTGATACTTGACTAGAAAGGAGCTTTCTGGAACAGAAAGGGCTTTATGTTTAGAGAGATCATCATAGGGAAAGGTGGGGCGAAAGCCAAGCAGGGCACCAAGCAACCCCATCTTTAGGCAAGGTTAAAGAGATGTCAGCCTGCAATACCTACATGCCTTCCTCAGCCTCCCCCTTCACTTGGCCAGTGTGGATGCAAATCTAATGACGGACCGTAGCGTGCATGTCATAGAAAGGAGAGGAGCTCATCATAAAGTCATTCCCTCCTCAAAAGTCCAGAACTTGGTCAAAGCTTTCAAACAGCTGTTGAACATCTGGGCAGCAAAAAGAATGTTGTTGGAACATATGGAAAGAGATCACACTCCCCTGCACTACACATGCAAGATTGGGTGATAGAACAGACTGGTTCATTTCTCACCCCAAAATGCAGTACCAGTATAAGTCCTGTTTGCCATGCTGTAGAGCTAGACACCATTCCCCCACCCACCCCACTCTACCCTTTGCCCCAAGTACTGGAATTCGCCAGTGTTTATACACAGAGGCTCAAAACCCGTTGCTTGGTCCTTGGAAATGGGACTAATTAGAGCTCAGGAGAATGAAGTCTTCTCTAACTGCTCAGAGACATGAGCCAGCAGGAAGCAGAAAATCAGAACAAGCAAAAAAAAATCCCCAATTATGAGGGCATATACTTCGTACATTTTTAGATCATTTTTAGCAAAGCTACACAAAAGCATTGTGATATGAGTTTATTTACTCACTCAATGAATGCAACTGCGTGTCTTCACAACATAGGTCCCTGTGCTGCATGGTAGGGCTTCAAAGATACATAAGATACAGTCTTTGACCTTGAGAAGTTCATAATCTAGAAGGAAAGAGGAACAGGGTAGGATTGCAATACAGTGGTCTTGCTGCTCTGCTAAAAGAGAATCCACTCATTCCACTGACACTATCAGCTGCCTGGGTAAACTCTTGGGAATAGTAATATGATCCTTGTCCCCTGTACATCCAGACCAGCCAAGACCAACCATTAGTCATCACAACCATCTGAGGAAGACAGATTGTCAAGTCTTTGGTCTTGGATTTTCATCCATAAAATGGAGGAAATACTTCATTTTGGGGGCCTCCATCATTAGTGGTCTCCTCCAATGGAGGTGCAGAGGATGCCTACTTTGCATGGTGGCATAAATGAAATCACTGATAGTACCAGAAATGGACAGAGCTTTTTCTCACTGGCCTCTTTCTCACTCTGAGCCTTGCCTACCCAGTAGCAGGTTTTAGTGAAGGGAGAAGCAGGGAAAGTTTTTCAGGAGCACACACATAGGCCATACTTAGCATTGAGCTATTTGCAGTGCTGCCAAGCACACGTGTGTGGGGCTCCTGCTCCCAAGAAGGCACAATGGGGCTTTCTCAGGGTATGTGAGGACCAGCAAATGTGGTACCTCAGGAATCCCACAGCCATTCAGAAGATACTGTCATCCAAATAACTGAATCTAATAGAGGCAGAATGAAATAAGCTCCTTTATTTCACCCATGACAGGAGGTAGAACATTGTCCCAGATAAATACTTGAGGGTGGAGGGGAATAGAGTTAGTGGACCACTGCTAAATAGTTGTTCATGGTTGAAATGAGTTAGGGGCTTGGAGAAGGAATTAGCAGAGTTTAATATTGAGTAATAATCTGGGAAAGGCCATCAGGGAAATTGACTTTAAATCCTTTCTTCTCCTCTCCAGCATTTTGCAGACAGGGAACCTGGTATCCACAGAGGGGAAGTCACACCCTGTACCTCCTAGTCATCCAGAAAGACATTAGCTGGGCCCACACTAGGACCTCAGATGCTTAAGCCATTGCATGTGGCCTTGTGAATCTAAAGGACTCATCTTTTCCTAGTGCCCTCTCTTCCTCCTCGAAACATACTGGGCACTCAGTTAGGTAGTTTATAGAAAGCAGTACCATAGAGGAACAGTACCAGAGTACAACAATCACTTAAGTGTCAATCAACAATTTGCAGTTCAATTGTGTATCCACCCAATGACATATGAGGACTGTGGAACTATTGTGGACCCATACTGTTTTCTCATAATGAGGCAACTGGTTTGCATTATATTCTGCCCAGGTGGTTATCTGCCAAGGGCAATCTGTGTGAGACCTGGCCACATTAAGGATTTTCCCTGTGCCCAGACCACAGATGCAAGACCCTACCGCAAACCACCAAGGCTCTGAAATTATCTGATATCTCTGACAACTCTCATTTTCTCTTCTTTTCCTACTTGGTAGACTTAAAGCAACCCTTTTTAAATTAAATTTGAATTTCAAGGTTCATTGAAAATGCTGTGGCAGTGTTTTTAAACTGTGATAGGAAAAAAAAAAGTCGTGCAATATAGCTGAGTTGGGAGTAGCTTCATGGTTTTTGTTTTTGGTTTTGTTTTCATGTATGGCTATTGCCCAGATTTAGAAACAGAAAGCAGACCTAGAATGTACTTGGTGACATCCGTCTCTTGTTCCCTATTGAGGCTACCCCATCCATCTAATTACCTCCACCTTTTACCCCAGGGAACTGGGTGCTAAGAGCCACCAGCAAGTTAGACTGAGGGGCCCTGACTCGCCCACCCAATATGAATCCTTTGTGTACCTCAGTTTTCAAATGTGAGCTATTTATATCATATCCTGCGTGAAACCCTTTATGAATGTCGTCACACTTATCTTCTCTTTTGATGTGCATTGACCTATCCTATGAGCATGTTCATTCTTGCCTATTTCAAAGATGATGAAACTATAGTCTAAATATGCTGTGACTATAAACTTAAAGATAATAATGCCCTCCTTACAGGGATGCTTTGAGGATTATAGGTCATGTGTTTAAAGTGCCTAAGAGGCAACATAGCAAAAAAAATGTAAAATATAGGTTCTGGTGACAGGCACCAATGCTCATGCCAATAATCCTAGCTGCTGAGGAGGCTGAGATCTAAGAATCAAGGTTTGGAGCTAGCCTAGGCAGACCAATTTGAGAGACTCTTCAGTAATCAGCCAAAAGCTATAAATAGAGGTGTTGTTCAAGTGTCAGAGTGTCAGATGTGAATGAAAAAGAAGGTGTGCTCAGAAGTTAAGCTCTAGTACTAGAAGAAAGTAGATATAGGGTCTGTAATCACATCTTCTGGATTTGTATTCTAAATCCTCTATTTGCTGAATCCGTGACCTTGGCTAAATTATGCAGCTTCTCTAACACTAATTTCTTTACCTGCAAATGGCTGTTCTCTTCCTGGTTCTTTCTACCTGCAATCACAATCTGTAATGCTCATTATGAAAAGACATATTTGTATGTCAGGCATGATAGCACAAAATTGTAGTCCCAGATACTTGGTCTAAGGGCAGCCCAGACAAAAGCACAAAACCCTATCTAAAAAAGATACTAAAAACCAAAAGGCTTGGGAACATAACTCAAATGGAGGATCTTATATAAACATGGAAGTGGTGCTGTGACTCAAGGGGTAGAGCGCTCGCCTTGAACTAAAGAGCACAGGCACAGTGCCCAAGCCCAGAGTTCAAGCCCCACGACCCCCCCAAAAAATATCCATAAACATGAGGCCCTGGGTTCAGTCCCCAACACTGTAATATATACATTTCTTTAACTTATTATAGATAATTATTTCTTAAAAGTGGAATTATGCTCTGTATAGCATCTTACTTTGATTCCTATAAGATCATTGGGATGTATTTCTCCTTCCAATACTGGATTTTTTTTACCTTTTTCATTTTCTTTATTTATATCGATATCCTAAGCTGTTACATGTCCACCCCTATAACAATAAAAAAATACAAATACACATAAAGGAAAATAATAGTCATCATTTAAAGAGCCATCCTCACCAACTTGCAGGCAGGTATGTTTTCATGCAGCAAAGCTACCAACTTTCAGTGAACCGAAATGCCTCGCCCAAAGTTACACAGTGGACCAGTGGGAGAGCTAGGAATAGCGGGAACCTGTGTTTTAAAAGAGGAAGGACAGAATAAAAACTCCACTGGAATTTAAACAGCCGGACCTTTTTTGATAAAGGATCTTTAAGCAGCTTCAAGGTAGGATAATCTCTTCAGATGCTCTGGGCCCCATAAAAGACAATCGTGGGTGGCAATACACAATTGATAGATGCTGCCTGGAAGGAGAAATTTCAAGAAAACTGAGAACAAAGCCCTGTGTCCTCCCCATCTCCCATGGCAGGAATCGAGTTCACATAAAGCCCTAGAATTTGGTCACCCTTCAGACTATCTCTAAACCACACTTCTCATGATAAGAGATGAAAAATTGACCTTTAAAAAGCTTGTGTTCCAAAGAGCAGATAAAGATTTTTTTTCAAGCCTTTTGAAAGAAGGCACAGAATTTATTATGCCAAATGACAAAAACTTCCCTCAGATGTATACATAAAGAGGAGACGCATTCCACCCACCCTCCTTCCCCAGAGCCTCCCAGATGCTGCTCACAGCCAGTTCTGTGGTCAGACTATAGACAGCAGTGAGATGAGGTTGGCTGATGAGCTGTCAAGCCTGGGAAGAGGTAAGCCTGTGGAGAGACGGATGGGCTTGTTATACCCTGCCATGCGAACATCCATTTAAAGAATCATGCAGACAACATAGCACAGCGTTTACTGGTGGCTTATCCGCCTCCATCCTAGTCTACATTGAAGTATTTTCTCTTCCAGGAAATATCCTACCTGGCCTAAGTTGAATCTCCACCTTGGGGATCCTACAATACTTTGGGCTTCCTTGTTTCCCAGAACTCTTTGCCTCTGTTTGATTACTATACTGAGTTCTTTGGAGCAAGGCTCTTTTATATCCTCCATGTCCAGCGCTTAGCACAGAGCCCGCTGGCCACATACTGGATACTGGATGAATATAACAGGCTCCTTCCTGCAGGGAATGGCTTCCATCACAGTCCCTGCTCCATGGACCCTGCCAAATTGATTGAGCTGTTGTACGTAGGAGCCTCTCATAATCATCTATGTGCCGGTTCATTCATTCAACAAACATGATGCTTACAGTGTGTAAAGCACTATGCTGTGCCTTTGAGATATAGAAATTTACAAGCCAACTCCTGCCCTTTGGGAGGGGCTGGGGAACCAGAATATTCAAAGCACTCATGGTAAGAGTGAATAGGCTGTGGATTAGGCCTAACAACTGGGGATAGAAAATGATAAAGGCCTGAATTTGTTGCTCTTATACTTCATAAATTATTTAACAGGTGTCCTTAAGCCAGTGTCTTCATTTGTAAAGAAGAGAAAGTTAGCTGAGTTGCTAGGGTGACAGCCTAGGAAGACTGGATCTTTGGTCGTCCCACCTGGAATCTCCCCTCCCCTAACTTGCTTCCTGCCTAGAATCACCCCTCCCCCAATCTCCAACTCAGTCTCCAGGTCAATGGATACTCATCTGTGGGGTACACCCTGAGGAACAATATGAGATGAAATGGCCTGGTCACCAGCGGTGGGAATGTGAGTGGAACAGAAGCCTGAGTTCTAGGCACCAGCTGCGTTTTAACATCCATGGCCTGTCAGGATCTACAGTACATGAACCACTTTAGAATGTTTCCTTCAGCATCCCAGAGACCTGAGCTTTTTCTTTGCATCCTGATCCTTCCTTTGATTCTGACCATGTCCTTTTCCTTTCCCTACGCCTTGCTTTCTACTCTCCATCTGAGGCCGTCTGAGGCCAGCCTTAGTGTGGCACTGCTGGACTGGGCCCTGCCTCCAGAAGCCTGAATGGACTTTGTAGTGTATTCTTTTACCCTTCTTCATTTTCACAGAGTAAGGAGTGACAGGAGCTTCGGAACATTAAAGTAAAAGGAAATTTCTGTGGCTAATAATAATAATAATAATGTTCTTTCCTAAAAGTTAGGATTTAGGAGGATTTTATTGAAACTTTGAAAGAAACAGAAGAAAATCCTTCTTAATTTGGTCACTTTTTTCCTGCTGTGATAAATGAGTGTCTCTTAATGAAAATCATCAATTTATGATACATGGACAATTTGTAAGTCAACCAAAGTATGTGTAATAGACAATTAAGAGAACTTGGAGGTTCTTGGATAATGTAAATGTTTCCAAATCAGCCAAGCCAGAGAATCCCCTGAGTGTACATCTATCTTGGGGAAAAAATCCAAAATTTATCTTTTTTTGTCCCCAAAGTACACCCTTTTTCTTTTTTAAACAGCTCTTATAAATGTGTCATCTGTGCCTAAGAAAATTGAATTGCAAAAGGTCCTGCCTTATTCTGGAGCAGTAATAGTCACTACGCTGCCCACCCTGGGCTACATTTAAAAACATCCAGAGGGTTTTACACAAAAGCTGAGCTTGTAAGATGCAGCCTTTGAAAAGAATTTTGTGGTTCCTACTCATTTAAAAATAGATATTTAAATATGATCATCTCTACTGGGAAAGTTCTACCCATATCCACTGCTTAAGAAAAAACATTTGTCAAATGTTATCTCTAGGAAACATCCACACAGCAAAGTATAAGCAGACAGAAATCCTGGCCTGACATTAATCGTTCTAACACACAGTTTGTAGTGTATAATTTCACAGTCCCTAGGTTAGTGCACAGTTTGTATGATAACTCCATCTGCAAGTCCTGAGAGCACCACTACCCTATTTTCTTGTGGGCCACTATGACTGGCGTGCTTTAGTTCAGTTATCTAAGTCCAAAAAGGTCCAGAGAGGTCTACTCTGGAATGTATTCAGAGGGAGGGTCTGGGAAGGGCCACATGGCATCTGTTACCAGGACAGCCATCATACAAGAGGAGCATGTGGCCAAGAGCTTCAAGTAACTCACTTGCCAGGTAACTTACTTAGGCTGCTCCTTACCAGACAAAGGCCTTTACCTCCCCACCTTACCTAACCCTCATGGCATCCCTGTGAACAAGGTTTGATCATTAGTTTGACAGACGGGAGAATTGAAGCTCAGAGCTTTTGCTTGGATGTTTATATTCAGCACAATGGCCAGTTAGGCCAATTACAAAGACCTTCTGACTTCCACATACAAAAAAAATATATTTTTGCAGTGCTTAACAAAGAAGCAAGAAGGGAACATGGGAGTCCTGGATCCCAGAAGCAACATGAAACTTAAAGCCAGATCTGCAGGCACAGAGCCTGTGATACTGTCCCAGAGTCAGGGCACATTCACAGTGGGAGGCCTTGCTGAAAACCGGGACCCTCAAAGCTCAGGACTCAAAATCAGGCATAGGCTCTGAGGCACTCTGCCCTGGTGTTGAAGCGCGAAGAGGAGGTAGGAAGAGATGAAGCTTACATGACAAAGATCTTGAAATCCAAACTTACATACATACCATACTTAGCTCTGAACACCAAGCTAATAAATTATACCTGGAAAGGAGCTTCAGACTAAGGATACCCCTAGAGTATCAGGCAGAAGTAAGCAGGAGCCACCATGGATGGATAGTTCAACCATGTTGAAAAGACTCCATGTTAAAGGCGAACTGCCCTGGAGTTCACAGTCAGAATCATAGAACTTGGGGAGTGTACACAAGTATTTTCATTCCCAAGAACTTACTCTGACAACTAAGTTTTTATATGACTAAAGTGATAAAATGATGTATAAAACCATAGGGATGTAACCAAGTACAGTGAGAAAGAAACTGGTAAATTTTGCAAAGTTCCAAAGAGACTATCTAGAAATTTCAAGTACGGTCATTTAAATTAATGACCCGAAGGGCAAATTAAACCGCAGATCAAACACAAAAGAAGGGGAAATAAGTGACGTGGAATAGAAATCTGAGGAATTAAATCAGAATGGGACAAATAAAAAGATAAAAAATGAGGAAAAACTTAGAGACATCAAAGATAGGACAAAGTTCTTAAAGCACTTAATAGGATTCCTAAGGAAAAGACTAGATAAAAACAGCTTATAACAGAACGTTCCAGAACTCCTGAAAGGTTGGAATCCTCAATAAAGGATCCATGGCACAGGCTCGCTGTGGTACATGCATCCAGGCTGAGTCTCAGGCTGCATGAAACATTGTCAGTCCAAAAGGTCTTTGGAAAATCTTTGCCTGATTGTTACAAGAAGCTAAAGGGAACCTTTGTACATACCCAACTACAAAAACAGATTCACAACCCTAAGGAATTAGCTCTCTTACTTTGCCTGGCCTTATGTGTATATAAAGAATCTGAGGTTTAGAGAATATAAGCAATGCATGCAGTCCTACCACTCATGTGAGAATTCAGTCCACATCCAGGCTATTTGGCCTTTTTTCTTGTTAAGATGATATACAGATGGGTTACAGTTAATGTAAGTGAGGTAATAAGTACATTTCTTTTAGAACAGTGTTACTTCTCCCAGTTTAGGCTATTTGACTTGAGAGAAGCTGTCTTACGCTTGGCTCATTCTGCCATGAACATAGCACAGAAATAATGTTCATGCTCACCATTTAAGAACTTGTTGCCAAGAATCTCTCCAAAGCCACTTAAAGGACTAGCTATACTTCTGAAAGAGCTAAGTTCAAATCCTGTGTCTGATTCCTCAGTGAAGTTTATGTGACATTCAAATTATTTTACCATGTTACTTTCACCTCTGGCTTCTTCTCTTTGACATAAGGGTAACAATGGATGCTACCTCATTGGGTGGGTGGATTCAATTACCTGTTCCTTGTAAAGTATTTAGCATAATGTCTGGATTCAATCCTTGCTAGGATTCACTATCACCATGAGTTTAATGTAGATATTAATGATAGCCACCACCAATTCTGGATCACCTTGCCCAAGGTTCTTTTTGTTGTTGTTGTTCTTAATATATATTTTTTATTGTAAAGATACTGTATAGAGGGGTTACAGTTACATGCGCAAGGTAATGAGCCCATTTCCTATTGAACATTGTTACCCCCTCCTTTATTTTTCCCCTGCCATACCTTTCCTCCTCACCTCCCCAACTCCTCCCTCCCCTCTCCTACCTCCTTCCCCACCTCCCACAAAGTTGTGAAGTTCGTTTTCAACATACTGTCTTGTACATCTCATTGCTACAATGAGTCATCTTGTATCCTTATTTCAGCATTTTGTTATTTCCCTTCCCCTCCCTAAATTAGAAAAATGTATATATAAGATGCAGGATACTGGAATCAAATACAGTGACAAAAGGGGTTGTACCATGGGGGAAGAACATACAAAGAAACAAAAAAATCAAGAAAGATAAAAATCTCTTGCGTCCCTATCTTGGGGTTCATTTCGCTTAGCATCAGGTTATTTGGTCATATGTACATAGCGGTTGACCTCTTCTGCTTGTCCTGGACATATACTAGTTATTGCAGATAAGGGAAACCATGAGACCTATGTTTCTTTGAGTCTGGCTTACTTCATTTAATATAATTTTTTCCAAGTCTTTCCATTTCCTAACAAATGGGGCAGTGTCATTCGTTTTGATGGAAGCCTAGAATTCCAATATATATATCACATGTTCTTGATCCATTCATCTACTGAGGTTGCCTAAGGTTCTTGAATAGGCATGGCTCCTTCACAGTTCTTCCCAGGTACCACAAAACAGTATGTTTTAAAAGAGAATGCCAGGCACTGAGTATGGTGGCTAACATCTATAATCCTAGCTACTCAGGAGACAGGGATCAGGAGGACAAAGGTTCAAATCCAGCCTAGACAAAAATTAACAAGAACTCATCTCAACCAATAAAAAGCTGGGTATTGTCCTGTCCATCTAGTTATATGAGAAGTAGAGAGGCATCAATAGGAGAGTTGTGGTTCAGTCTGACCTAAACCAAAATATAACAAAAGCAAAATAGGACTGCAACTGTGGCACAAGTGGTAGAATACCTGCCTGGAAAGCAAAAGTCCACAAGTTCAAACTCAAGTTCTAAAAAGGGAGGGGAAGTAAAAGACAGCTTCCAGGGATTGCTTTGGTGGTAAACAAGAGCAGGCAAAAGCTAATAAAATTTCAAATTAGCCATGACTTTTCACAGCCCTTCAATTGTGCTGGCTGATTTAATGGTCATCGTTCCTACTTGCTGGGATTGAAAAATGGAACCTTTCTGCAGAGTTACGGATGCAGAGCTGAACCTGTCATGTGAACATCAATACCAGAATGCAAATAACCCTCTGCTTAGGCTGTAATTATGTGTTTGAGCAATGTCTGGCAGGGGCAGTGTGAGAGTGTGTGGTAGACCTGTTGTCTGTGGGAGACGACAGGCACTTTGCTAGCTAGTTGTACTAGGGAACTGGGACAAGAGCTCCAAGTTACAGACCAGGACAATGCTGCAGTGAGGAAGGCAAGACCAATTTTCCAGGTGAGCAAATTGGAGATAAGAGTCTCATTGACTCTCCTAGCCAGGCTGGCTTTGAACCTCAATCCTCAGTTCCCAGCCTACTGAATAGCTAAGATTACAGGTAGGAGCCACTGGTGACTGGCTTCATGTTTTAAACATGTCTACTAAGTGCTGAGGGTAAACAAAAATGACCAGAATAGATCTGTGACCAGACTGGGTGAGGAAGGTTGTCCCATATCACACAACTACTAAACAGCAAAGCCAGAATTTGAGCTCAGTCTGGAATTCATTCCTGTGGAAAAGAGAATTGGAGGCCAATGGTAACACAAAAGGCAGAGCTGAACCTTCCGAAGGCTGAGCTCTATCCCTCAAGCCACGTAATCTGAGGGCAGCTGGGAAAGATGCTAAAGTAATGATGTCCTCACCCCCACATCTCTTTCTTACCCGCAGAGCCAGAGGGCCACCAGGTCTTAGAGTTTTACCTCCTCAGTGTCTCTCAAAACCTGCCTTTTTTGGTTTCCATGGTTACTGCTCTAATCAGATGTTCAGGTCAGGTGTTATCTCACCTCAGGGCCTTCATAGGGTCTGTTCCTGCTCTCTCTTTGGAAGAGAAAAACCCTACTTAATCTATCTCACCTATTAGACTGATGGTTCTGGGGCCAGACCTGAAATACCTGAATCTCCATGGTGTTCAGCAAAGGTCAGTTTACTGCAGAGTGTAAAATAGCAAAGAAATGGCTGGATGTGTGGTGGGCAAACATGACTAATTGAACATGGCTACATAAACCATATGCTCTGTCACCCTGCAGATGGTTTGGTGGACTGCATGGACCCTGACTGTTGTCTCCAGCCCCTCTGTCACTCCAATTCACTGTGCCTGGGCTCCCCAGATCCTCTGGACATCATCCAGCACATGCAAACCCCTGTGTTCCAACAAAATCTCCAGTCCTTCTATGATCGAATCAAGTTCCTCGTGGGCAGAGACAGCACACACATCATCCCTGGAGAGAACCCCTTTGATGGAGGGTAAGTCCATGGGCCTCTGCTCTAGCAGCAGCTCTCTAGAAAAGCCAGGTTATCCTCAGGGCTACATCTGGGTGGAAGGAGGCCAGAGGGTGGGCTTCAAAGGTACCTGACATCCCTGGAAGCAGAGCAACAGCTTCAGTGCCTATGTGGAAAATATCTGCTAACCAAGACATTGAGAATTTGTATGAGCAAGGGATGCTGCTCTTGCTGGATGATAGATGGAGGGAGTAAAAAAAATCAAAGGTCCAAGGGGAATCTTGGATCAATAGCCACTTTGCAGTCA
The DNA here is from genome assembly GCF_000151885.1 of Dipodomys ordii. NCBI lineage: Eukaryota > Metazoa > Chordata > Mammalia > Rodentia > Heteromyidae > Dipodomys > Dipodomys ordii. The sequence goes on along the minus strand of NW_012267238.1, from coordinate 7,425,875 downwards.
GCTCTTCCTGATCCTGCAGGCTCCAGATGAGCTGAAGGGCCTTGACATTCTTTTCTCTCAGGATTGACATCCAGAAGATTTTGCAGGCATGGGAATGGGAGTCATTATTGCATCTCAGAGCACATGTCCACACAGTTGTGAAATCCATTGCACAGATTCTTTTTTTTAATGCTTAATTGGATATAACAAACTTTCCTGCCCAGGCAGGCTTTGAGGCACAATCCTCAGATCTCAATTTCCTGGGTAGCCAGGATTACAACCATGAGCCACCAACCATTCTGATTGAGCTCTGTGCCAGAACCAGGGCTGGAATCCCAGAGTCTCTGCCTGTCAGTCATTCACAGTCTGCTGAGAGATTGAAAAAGAGAGAGTTGCAGTGTGCTTGGGCACAAACATGTGCCTGGCATCCTATGGGACACACAAGAGAAGCTTTTGGGTTGTAAGAAGGCCAAGACTTAAGGTCTTAGCTATTTGCAATGGCACCTGCCCATAATTCAAGGTACTCGTAAAATGGCATCAGGAAGAGTGAGGCCAATCCAGACAAAATTGAGTGAGACCCTTCTTCAAAACCAACCAAAATACAGACCAAAGGGCTAGAAGTGTGGTTCAAATGGCAGGACCACTTTCTTAGCAAGTGTAAGACTCTGGGCTCAATCCCTAGAAGAAAAAAAACAATTCTTAAAAAATGAAAACCTGCTAACTAGGCATGGTGGCACATATCTGTAATCCCATCACCCAGGAGGCAGAAGCAGGAGGTTGGAGAGTTGGAGGCCAGCCTGGGCAAAGTTACCAAGATTTCATATCAAAAGCAAACTGTGCTGGGAATGTCGTTCAGGTGGTAGAGGGCTGCAAGTGCAAGGCCTGATTGCAGGGGGCTGCGGGGCGGGGGGGGGGAGGTGGCGCAGGTAGGGATGGGAGACATGAGAAAGAGCTGAGTAAGCAAAGGAGGGGGTTGCTGGGGGAGAAGATTGCTACACAAAGATCCTGGGGTATAATGAGATGCAGGAGCCAGATAAAGATGGCACTCTGTTCTCTGCTCCCCAGGACAGGGCAGAGAACCAGAACAAGGCATCCAAGGAGAAAGCTTTATGATAATTTTGTTTGAATGTCTTCCAGTGCCTCATATGTGCAGAGCTGTGACTTCAGCATCATAGACCATGTGCCTTCTGTGTTTCTGACTTCAGTGCAAGGGTCCTTGTCCTAAGAGGATAATGGGGGCTTGAGAGTAGAAAAGGATTGGAGGGAATGCTAGGCAGAGGGCTTCCCTGTGTAGATGCCTGGGTGGATGATGATAGTCTCACCAGAGCCTATGACCAGAGCAGGGATGCAGGGACAGTGTGGGGAAGGAACACACACCTCGGTAGGACACCCAAGAGGAAGTGTTCTTTATAGCTCTAAGTTATTCTGGAGGTTAGAGCCTAAAGTTCCTCCATACCAGGCCTGAGCTGACTCATAAGCACCCCAGCACTTGCTAGAGGGGCAGGTGTAAGAGTGAAGAAGAGCCATGAGACCCTCTCTTCCCATCATCCCTGGGTAAGTAGAGGCAGCAGGGAGAAGGCATCATGGCTGCACATAGTAGACCCCAGGGCCACGCTCTTCCCACTGCCCCTGTCCATCCTTGCAAGGAGTATGATTAGATGGGAACATGAAAAGAATCCAGCAAGAGGGATGAAACATCTGGATACTTTGGAGACCACACCCTTCTACCTACTCCAAGAATTCAGAGAACTGAGGGACAGAGTGCCTTTCCCATATTCACAAGGCCAATCAAGAGGTAGAGCCAGGAAGGGACCGTGGGGCTGGAGGAGGGCAACCTATTCATTTATTTTGGCTCAAAATGTTGCTTTGGTATCTGAGTAGGAAACTTCCTGCTATTTTATTCGGTTGTGTGATTTTGTATATATTTGTGGGCCTTCCTTTGGTGTGAGTTCTTTAAATCAACAAGAGATATAAATAAGATTCCTACCTAAGAAGTGTTGCTTGCCCTGCCTTTCATTACCAAATCCATATGGCATCCAATTATAGCTTGTTAGCCGCCTATAGCTGTTCTGCATGCAAGGTGCCTTGACCATGGCAGTCTGCCCCATGCCAGCAGGGCCGTGTTCCTCTGGTGTCATCCTAGTCACTTACTAAACCTGATATTTCAGAGCCATGAGTCACAGCAGGACTCTCAGTGGAGTCTCAGTGCTATTGCTTCAGCAGGCCTGACTTTCCTTAAGAAAGGTAAGAGGGGGATTGAAAAGCCTGTGCTGGGGGTAGTGAGCTGTGCAGACTCAGGAAGGCCAGGCTGAGCTTCAAATCTTGGTTCTGTCACACCTGGATACATGGACGGCTCTGGACAAATGGTTGAATAAAGTGAGTCATACAGCTGTAAACCCTTCTGAGCTGAGTCCTCTAGGGAGGTCCTGTGTCTTATTCATCTTAGCACCTAAGAATTGCTCATGACATGTAAATTGCCTTGAAGGATGAAGAAATAGCAGGAAGAAAGAGCAGGAGGGAGAGAGAGAGGGAGAAAGAAAATGAAGGAGAAAGGATAGATGAATGGATGGATTCTCTATCTTAATTTTATACTGAGGATTCAGAGTCAAGCAAGGTTAAATAATGAATATCCAAGTGGGCACTGGTGACTCATGCCTATAATGCTAGCTACTCAGAAGCTGAGATCTGAAGATTGAGGTTCGAAGCCAGCCTGAGCAGGAAAGTTTATAATACTCTTACTTCCAATTAATCAACAAAGAGCTGGTACTGGGGGTATGGCTCAAATGATAGAATATCAGCCTTGAGAAAAAATGCCCAGAGACTGCCTCCAGGCCCTGAGTTCAAGCCCCAGTACAGGAACAAAATAAAAAACAAAAGATAAATAGCAAAAGGAAAAATCAACTCCCAGATGGTTGTTTATGTATCTGTCACCTTCCGTTAAATTATATACACTTTGAAAGCAGGAATCATTCATCTGCAAACCTGTAATACCTAAGACAGAGCTTGCAAAATACTATTTGTTCTGCAAATGAATAGATAACGGAGGCTTCCAAAATGTAACTGTACAATTCCTGTTACCTAACATTTGCCTGCATCATTCTATCCCTGTTCCTTGCTGATCTAGATTCAAAAGAAACAGCTGTCCAACACTACCACCCCCTAAACAGAGTCCTCTGCAAAAGAAGTTAAGTGATTAGTCATCTAGAATCATAGTGCTCATCTTGGCTTTTTTAAATACTGGATTTTGAACTCAGGACCTTGGGCTTGCTGTGCTGATTCTCTGGCACATCTCTAGCATTGGTTTTGTTTTTTGTTTTTTAAATAACTGGGCTGGCCTTGAACTGTTCCGATCTCAGCCTTCTGAGTAACTAGGAGTAAAAGTGTGAGCCACCAGTGCCCAGCTTCCAACTCAGCATTCTTAATCTTTGCAGTACTTGTTTTGTACAGCTGGGATAAAGTGAGGTCAGTTTCCAAATGGGAGTTTTTGCTTTCTTTCCTCTTCTGTGGGAGTGCAGTCCTAGGGAAGGGCTCAGAGTTTTAGTGCTGGCTTTACATTGCAGTAGTCACATGCAGTCCTGGGGAAGTGATGTAACTTGTGTGCAGGTGTTTCCAGTTCCTAATTGGTGATAATATTAACTATTTCATAAAAGTGATTAAAATAAAGCATCTAAAACAGGGCTTGTTACATAGCAGGTGATCAGATGGCCCATATAACAGCAACACATTATGAGAAAAAAACTAGCATGAGCTTGGAAGTCATAGACCTGGATTGGAAGGCTGTTTCATCACTTTTTAGCTATGTGATCTTAGGAAAATTCCTTAATCTATCAGACTTCAGTCCCCTTTGTGAAACTGAGCTGATAGTAATGTTTATATTGCAAGGTTGCTGTAAGAATTAAATGAAAAAAGCATATAGGACTCAATATAGAGCCAGGCCTGATGGCTCATGCATGTGATCATGGGTCCTCAGGAGGCAGAGATTGGGAGGAGGAGGATTTGAGGTCAGCCTGGGCATAATATTAACAACACTCAATCTCATAGACTAAGTCATGCATGATGTACAGATCTGTCATCCCAGCTAAGTGAGGCATAGGTAGAAGGATCATGGTCTGAGACCAGCCTCAGACAAAAAGCATAAGATTCTACCTGGAAAAAAAAAACAACATAAGCGAAAACAAAGCAACTAGAAGTCTGCCTTAAACGGTAGGGCATTTGCCAAGCAAATGAAGCCCCGAGATCCAACTCTAGTACCACAACAAGACGAAAGCATCTAGCGCCGCATCCTTCATTAGATGTGAAACTTGAGAGTAACGTGCTTGCTCAGAGTGCTGCTTTTCTATCCATCCTTTCCTATTTTCTTCACCCTCCCTTTTTCCATTTCTTTATTTTCCAAAGCAATTTATATGTCATGAACAACCCCTAAGTGTTGGATTTGGAGGCGGAGGACCGGTTTAGAGAAGGTGACAGACACAATCATGTCCAACCGGCTGAGTTACCTAGTACCCAGCTATCCAAAGAGGAACCAGGCTTAGATTGTTGGGTCATTATTGAGGAAGGACGAAGGCCACCTTCTTGCCAGCTGGCTGTCAGCAGGTATCCTTGTTAGAAAGGAATCCAGTGGCACTGCTCCAGAGACAGAAGAATTGCTGACAGGCCGCCAGACCTGACCAGACGCCTGGGTATAGACATAATAAAAGCTGTGTCTCGACAGTTATGGTGGTACACATTTGTAATCCAAGCTCCTCAGGAGGGGTAGAAAGGAGGATCTTGAGTTCAAGGCCAGCCCAAAGAAAAGTTAGTAAGACCTTCTCTCCAGAACAAAATACAAAGAAAACAGGCTTGGGGGCGGGGTGTGCCTCAAGAGTTAGAATGCTTGTCTAATATGTGCATGGCCTAGGGTCAATCCCCAGTACCAAAAAAAAAATTGTTACTAAAAGATGAACCCAATATCATCCTGCTTCCCATGTGTTGTGCCACAGTTTGTACAGTTTATCTGGGATTCTATTTAACAGCCCTCAAAATGCAAGCTATCAGCCAGCAACCCGACAGCACTTGGAAGATGGGCAGGAAAGGCAGGCCTCAACACATGTTAGCTGCTTCATCTGCAGTTGAATGCCAGGCTCAGGGACCTTTAAGACTGACTGGGTCTGGACTGTCTGACCCTCTTCAGCAGTGAAAGCCAGCTAGATGGCCTCAGAGCCCGGGGCTCTTCTCAGAGGTGACCCCATGCCTTGGGATTATGAAGCAGGAAGTTCTCCAAAGCAATGTGTGACACTAGGAGTTACATCGGGGTCCTGGTGCTTCCACACAGTGCCCTAGCTGGTGCCAGAGGTGATGGAGCAGGGACAATCCGAGGGGGGGAATGAACCTCCAGCTAAGCCCAGTGAGGCCTGAGCAGGGACGATCCGAGGGGGGGAATGAACCTCCAGCTAAGCCCAGTGAGGCCTGACTGGACTCCGTGGAGAGGAAGAGGCTCTTGCTGGATGACTTAAATGAGGAAGGCTGCCCTCCGAGAGCCTGGTTGTACCAATTGATTTTTGTTGTCAAGAGAACAACTTAAAAAGCAGGAAGATTTATTTTAACTCATGGCTTCATAGCTTTCAGTCCTTAGTTGGCTTGCTCAGCACAGGTTTTGTTTTTGCTTTGTTGTGTTCTGTTTTGTTTGCTTTTTGTGATCTTTTTTTTTAATTATCTCTAAGTAGTTGTACAAAAGGGCTTCAGTTCAACATATTAGTTTGAGTACTGTGCATCTTGATCAATGTTAATCCTTCCATTTTTCCTCTCTCCCCAAACGCACCCATTCCTTCCATTTACCTGGTTCCATTTTCACACCTGTATATTGAATATGACGACTATATTCACCTACCCTTCCTTTCTTTACTTGTCTGTCTCCTTTTTACCTTCCCCCCTCCGCACATAGATTCCAGTTTCCTGGTATTCATTTTGTTAACCTGTAAGTAGTTTTTCAGTCCTCCTGTAAATATACTATACATTAGTCAATATACATATATGCATATGACCCTGTATACATTTGTATGTATGTTTATAATTTAGATCTAACTTCCATATGAGAGAGAAAACATGCAGCCTTTGTCTCTCTGAGCCTGCCTTACTTCACATAACATAATTTTTCTTCCAGGACCCTGCAAATGACACAATAGTATTCTTCCTGATGGATGAGTAAAATTCTCTGTGTGTGTGTGTCACATTTTTTGATCGATTTGTTTTTTGCAGAGTATCTAGGTTGTTTCTATCATTTGTCTATGGTGAATATCAGCATAGGGATTTTGTTTGTTTGTTTTGAGGTACTACGGATTGAACCCATGGTCTCACACATGCTAGGCAAATGTTCTATCACTTGGACCATACCACAGCCCTTTTGCTTTTATTCTGTTTGTGAGTCAGGGTTTCATGAACTTTGTGTGGACCAGCCTCAAATTCAAGATCCTCCTGTCTCCATCTCCTAAGTAACTGAGATTACAGGCATGCACCATCACACCCTGGGCTTTCAGCACAGGTTTAATAAAGCCAGTGGCTGTCTGGCATTCTCTCACTGATACAGTCATCTCTATTCAAAGTGATGGAAGTATGGGTGACCTCAAGTGATAGAAGTGTGGGTGGCCTCAGCTGATCTAAAGTAGGAGGGGTCATAGCAGGTCTGGGTAGTGGTCACCACATTAGGTGGCTCCAATACCTTTATTCTCTTGGCCATCTGCCCAGTGGAATACCTGTCCCTCACCTGGAGTCATAGGCAGAATACAGTGAAGGGCATCTACTGTTAAGACGAGCAAAAGAGGAAGGCCACAGAGGTCTGAAGGTAGACAAAGGATCTCCAACTGGACATTCCAGAATGAAAGAACACAGACTGTGGGGCTTGGAGATCAGACAGTTGGGAAAGGGATCACAAGCTGAGATATCTTCCACAAGAACACCCAGCATATAGAAGTTTCTACTGCTGGTTGTATCTGATCTCCTGGGCAAGACAATTTAGGTCAAAGTCTAGACATAACTTTAGTGAGCAATCCCTGATTGGTGGTAGCTAGACAGGTTAGCAGAGTGTAGGAAGAGGGTTTGACAAAGGAACCATCCCATGTAATGGTGGCATGGCTTGCTGTTTATCTGCTAACTCAGATAAGCAGGTAGGTGTGGACAGGAAACTAAAAGACTTAGCTAATGGGAGGAATTCAACCCAGAGGAAACTCAAGGAGTCAGGAGACAATAGGAAAAGTAAAGAGGCGGAGGATGGCATCTTGCAGAGAGGGTCAGATCCTGCGTGTGGCAGAACTGCCATACACACAGCTCAAATTGATGAGCACCAGGCATGGAAAGAGACATGTACCTTAGCCAGGAAGGTTGGGCTCTGTGTGTGTGTGTGTGTGTGTGTGTGTACCTTACCTGTCATAGAACACCAGTGCCTCCAAGGGGCTGGACCAGAACACAGGAATGAATCAGTGAGTCTCTGCTTAAGGGCCTGAAAGGAATGGGAGGAGGTACTCAGAGTTCAAAGGGGAACCCTGGTTCCCAATGCTGGTGTGGCTCCCTCTGACATGGCTCTGTTTCTCTAGCACATGACACAAGGCAGCCTTGACTAGGCAACTGTAGATGTTCCTTGATGGAAAGGAATGAAGGAGTAGTCCTGGTAGGAGGTGACTTTTGGCCTGGGACAAAGACTTCATTGAAGAGGGCCGTCTATTAAAACATTATTAAACTCTGGGTCATGACAACCCATTTGTGCTTTATGAACTCAGTTTAGTGGGCTGAAACTATTTTATGGATGTTCCTTTTGCTTTGGGTGGTGCTGGGGCCTGAACTCAGGGCTTCACTGTACCACTGAGCCATGCCTCCAGAACTTTCTGTGTTTTTATCTTTGAGATAGGGCCTCACTGTATGCCCAAGCTACAGTCTTCCTATTTGTGCTAACCTGCATCACTGAGGGTGACAGGCATGTGCCACCATGCCCAGACATTGGTTGGGATGGGGTCTCATTTTGAGGGGCCAGGGCCAGTCTCCTGGGGCTTGAACTCAGAGCCTGGGTACCACCCCTAAGCATTTTTTCAAGGCTGGTACTATACCACTTGAGCCACAGTTCCACTTCACTTGTTTTGGTAGTAATTAGAGATGAGTTTCACAGAGTTTCCTGCCCAGGCTGGCTTCAAAATGCAGTCTTCACATCTCAGCCTCTGGAGTAGCTAGAATTACAGGCATGAGCTACCAGCACCTGGCTTATGAACTTTTGTCTTTTTTTTTTTTTTTTGCCAGGACTGGCTATGATCTGTGATTCCCCTATTTCCACATCTCAGGTAGCTAGGATTATATGCTTGAGCCACCATATCTGACAAAACTTTGTTTTTCTTTAAGTGAATTTGAATGCAATGGCATAGAAAGGAAGGAAAACACCAGTTACCCTAAAAAGATTACGTATTCCATGAGATTTGTTTTGACTATGTAAGCATGTCTACAAGTACAGGAGTGTATATATGCAGTATACTTTGTGTGTGTAAGTATACATGAATGTGTGTGCATGCATGTGTCCATGTGTACACATGAGTGTGTGTGTGTGTGTGTGTGTGCGTGTGTGTGTGTGTGTGTGCACTCTAAGATAAGCTGTATTGCTTACTATGCACTTCAGTCCCACAGAGTTTAAAAATGCATTGTAGATTGCAGAACCAGCATGAGCAACAGCACGACTTTCCAGGATAATCAGAATAGAGAGAACGTTAATGGAGCCAGAGGGTAATTATGGTGGTATTATTTTCCAAAAACAAAACCCAGGAGACATGCCCTCTCACTTGAAATCTAGATGGGCTTAGGAAGTCAGGGATGTGATTGTGGGCAGCAAAGGGTATGTATGAAAGAAAAACAGGGAACTTATGAAGCCAGAAAGATCATGTCAGGACAGGGACATAGAAAGTTGGCCTGTTACTTGTCCCCAAACCAGGTTAGAGCATTACTCCTTTGTCAGGATTCCCAGAACTGAAATAACTTCGATGTCAGGTCAAGCATCAGACTTTCTTTTTCTAACCTTAAAAAAAGGGCGCTGTTTCCAAGAATTTTGTAAGCAAGAGCTTACAAAAGGAAACACACATGGAAAGTTAGGAGAAATGATCATGCATGTGATGTAATTAGGAGCTCACCACAGAGCTGAAACCACACATACATTGGTGGTTCCATTACTATGGAAGGGTATTTGTTCACCATCTGAAATCTCTGTCCCCACCTCTGCCCCAGGCCTCAGATAGCCCTGCAAAAGACCCTCAGATAGACCAAGCAGTGAAGATCACCTAATGGACTTCAAATAAACACTGACTTCCTGACAGCTAGCCTCTGAGCAAATTTATTATTGAATTATACTCCTGTGCTTTCAGAACAAGCTGAGCTGACAGGCTACCCCATCAGTTAAAAAAAAGAAGAAGAAGAAGAAAAGAAAGACAATGATAAATTACCTGATGGAAGATGGAAGAAAGTAAAGATCTTACTTCCTCAAAAATGTCAGCCATAATATATTATTCATATTGTTGTTGTTGTTGTTTCAATCCCTCTCCACATTGCGGTGAGTGTGGATGATGATAAGCAAAGGTGAATTCAATTGCAGATACTGCCAGTGACTCTGCACATCATGGTGATGAGCAGCTAACAACTCCTCCTCTGCCACTTGATCATCCCTTTATTGATTTCAAAAACAAATTACCATCTCTGTTTGCTTTGTAGCTTAAGCTTGTCCCTCGCTGTCCATCACAGGGAGCATTAGCAGCAGATGCTGCGGTGACATAGAAGGGACTTAGGGCGTAGGGCTTGGAGAGAGAAGACCTACATCAAGTTCTTTGTCAAGTGGGGCCAGTGACCTTGGGCAGGGTAGATTCGGTGTCCTCCTCTGGAATATGGGGCTCCTCCTAATTCCCACACAGTCAGGTAGTTTTGAGATTCAATGAGATATAAAGTACTGGGAAACCTCCTGGTGTACAGATAGCATGCATTGAGCAATAGCACCTAACACTCACCAACAATGTGCTTTGTGTCCTCATTGTTTGAATTCTTTCTCCCCTTCCTTCCTTCCTTCCTTCCTTCCTTCCTTCCTTCCTTCCTTCCTTCCTTCCTTTCTTCTCTCTCTCTTTCTCCTTCCTTTCCTTTCCTGTCTTCCTGTCTTTCTTTCCTCAGAGACTTGTACTTACTTGCTCAGCTCGCTTACTCTGGGAAGTGGATGCAACATGCCTCTAGCCTGGTTTTTAACTGGTTATTTTGGAGATGGGGCCTCCTCTCCAACCTACCTTTGAGTCCTGATTCTCTAGATCTTAGCCTCCTGAACAGCATAGCCACTCAGCCCTGGCTATGCTTTCTGTTTTATAAGTAGTAATGCTTTTAAATCCACATCCCTTCCCCCTTCTCCCCCACCACCTCCCATCTACGCACCCAGGCCAAGACCACAGGACACTTAGACTGGGGTGCAAACAGAAGCACAGAGAAGCTGAATGACCTGGCTAAGGTCCTAGGCTGCTAGGTGGCAGAGCCAGCATTGAAAGCCATGCTCTCCAGGCACTGGAGAAGCCTCTGTGCTGACTGCATGTTCCCATCTCAGCATGGTGAATTAAGAAATCCATATGGTAAGGTGCCTGTGTTGTACTGTGCACCACAGGGCAAAGCCAGCATGCAATGTGCTCTAGAACTCTGGCCTCAGAGTCAGGAAACCTGGGCCTGGAGCCCAGCCAAACTGTTTATGTGTGACTATGCCCATATCTCTTATCTCTGTACCTGCCTTTCTCTCTCCTCCTCTGTCACATAAGGATCCTTCTCCTAAAAAGGATGTTGTGAAGATTAAATGACAGAAAATGCTTAGTTGTCAAGGGCAGTAGGCATTCAGTGTCCCTGGCCATTGTCACCAATAGCAATAGTGTTACATTTGTATGCATATAGTTTTTTAGCATTACTAGGAGAACCAAGAGAAAAATGTGAAGCTCAGGCTGAAGTATCAATTTTGTTAAGTACTTGTACAGTACCATAGGATGGCCAAAAAGAGTAGCCCTCTGTGCTGGAGAACCTTGACTCAGGGGGGAAGTTAGCTGAGACTCATGCATTCTGAGTGAGGGTTCTTGTGTTCGAAAACTCTAACTCTGGTGTTTGTAAGTCATGGCGTTCTATATTTCCATCCGACAATAAGAAGTTAAACTATAGCTGGGTGCTGGTGGTGCACACCTGTAATCCTAGCTACTCAAGAGGCTGAGATCTGATAATTATAGTTCAAAGCTAGCCTAGGCAGAAAAGTCCATGATACTCTCTTATCTCCAGTTAACCACCACAAAACCAGAAGTGGGGCTGTGGCTCAAAGTAGTGGAGTGCTAGCCTTGAGCAAAAGAGCCCAGGCCCTGAGTTCAAGCCCTATGACCAACCAAAACCAAAAAGAAAAAAGAAGAAGTTAAAGTCTTTGGAGAGCCCTATGTCACATGACTAATATCCTCAATGGAGACTGGAAGATCAGGACATTCAGGGAGTGTATCTGGCCCACAAGCATCAAGCATTGGCTCTTGGCCACAGGGAGTTGTGTGATGTGGGAAATGCAAGCTCTGCCTGCTCCTCTCCCTCATGCCTCCCCTACCAATCTCAGCCTAAGGAGCTGGGCCTTGGGCAAGTACAGCTGCTCAGCCTACGTCTTACCTACTGTCTCTCTGTCTGACCCATATTTTTTTAGCTCTACAGAGTGAATCCCTGAATCTCAGCCCCATTTTATATGCCCAAGGCCTGCTGTAAGCAGCCTGACAGCCCTGCTGCCCAAGTATTAACGCCTTGCCTTCTCTTGCCAGGCGTCTACTCTCACTTTCACCTGCATCTAGAACTCCACATCTGCTCTGCCTAGGAACCTGGGCATTAGATGTCCATACCCAGCTGCTCTTATAGACCCTTCACCATACCTGTCCCCCTGCCACCCCTTCTCCCCTGAATTTCTCTTTCTCTTCTCTCTCTTCTCCCTCCCATCTCTCCCTCCTTTCTCTCTCCTCTCCTCCTCCTCCTCTTCCTCCCTCTTTCTCTTTCTGTCCCTACCTTCTCTCTTGTTCCCTGTTTCTCATCTCTTTCTCTCTTTCTACCAAGACTGGGTATTGAACTCAGGGTCTCATACTTGCTAGAGTCATGAACCCCACCTTTTGCTTTTGTTATTTTTCAAGTAGGATTTTCCTCCTAGGAAAAAGTTTTTCCAAGAAACTGGAATCACAGACACATACCACAAGCCTAGTTGGTTTTTTTTTTCTGTGTATGCGGGTCCTGGGGCTTGAACTTTGGGCCTGAGCACTGTCTCTGAGCTTCTTTTGCTCAAGGGTAGAGCTCTACCCCTAGAGCCATAACTCCACTTTCGGAACTTTTGGTAGTTTATTGGAGATAAGAGTCTTAAAGACTTTCCTTCCCAGGCTGGCTTCCAAACATGATTCACAAATCTCAGCCTCCTGGTAGCTAGGAATATAATGTGGATGGAAGGTGTCAGGCTAGAAAAGCCAGTTAAGTAAACTAGGGCAGAATATTGGGTGGAAAACTAGGAAAAGAAGAAGCAGAGCAGCCTGAGTGGCTAGACTTTAAGGGTGGTTAAATTAGAAGCTGCAGAGTGGGCAGTTGAGCTGTGACTAGATTTATCCTCCAGTGGTACCCCGTGACAGGCTGCAAAGTGGGACTTCCCATCTGAGCCCAGGAAATGTCCTTATAAGATAAATTGTGGTAGCTGCTGGAAAGATCTCATTCAACAGGCAGGAGCACGGAAGATAGTTTGTTTTCACAACGCAGGCATAGAAATTTGTTCTAAGTATGTGATGCAAACGAGTGATTTGCATAACCAATCACAGCATGGGGCAGCAAATACTTTAAGCAACAGGAGGGGTACAGTTCTTATTTGCCACCTAGATCCCAGCTGATTTTTCCAGTCTCCTAAATACCAATGTCATTAGTTGCTTTCATTTGATGGAGTGAGGAGGGGAAGGGAAATAGAAAACTGCCATTTGTCTCCCTTCCTCTCCTCTTATCCAATTGTACAATCCACAATCCTTCTTTTTAGCGGTAAGCTTTTTAAACAAGAGGTGTAAGCTGAGGTGCCCTCTAAAGGTGAGCCCTCCAAGGGCAGGGACCAGCTAATGGAGCAATTTGGATTGGCCACATAGACAGGCCCAACCCTGGCAGCCTAGCTTCTCTAGCCATCTTCCTGTCATGTAGTTTAAAGTTCTCTGTCATGATCTTAAGTAAGAAAAGCACATCATCTCTTTATTCATTTGCAAATAATTTACCAAGAGCTTCAGCTATGCATTACATTCAAATTGCAGGGCAAGCACCTGTTTTGAAGGAAACTTTCCTCCTACTCACTAAGAACTGAGCATCAAGCATGCTCAGTGAGCCAGACATGACTGATGAATGCCATGTCTCCTTTCTTCAAGTAGCCCAGACAAGGAAAGGCATGGTGGCCAGTGTTTGGCTAATGTACCCAATGGGGTACAAATGGGGAACAGGCAGTTTTCGAGTGAAAAAGGCCAATGAAAGGATCCAGATAGAGGAAACAGTGCAGATACAAAGATAAGCATTTTATTACTCCGTTAAGATTCTGAAGCCACTTGGTGTAGGGATACTTGAACCAGATTGAGGAGCACCAGGTGGAAATAATTATATACTTCTGTGTTTTTGTGTATGTTGGTACTGGGGTTTGAACTCATAGCCTGAGCAATGTTCACAACTTTTTTATTCACTCTACCATTTGAGCTATAGCTAAATAATTGTTAATTCATGGAGATAAGAGTCTCATGGACTCTGAACTGCACTTTGGGCTTTGGACTTTGCCTGGTCTGACTTTGAACTGTGATCCTCAGATCTCAGCCTCCTGAGTATCTAAGATTATAGACGTGAGCCATTAGTGCCCGCTTAAAATGATTACAAATTCTTAAGTATGTGGGGGTGGGAAACATTTGAAAGAGCTTGGCAGATGAGAGACTGGAGCTTTAGAAGCCTGATGACTCTCCAATGTCAGTTACCAGAGTCAGAATGAGAAGCCATGACTCCCTGTTCACAACTCTTCACACTCTAAATGACAGTGGAGGTTGGTTTTGTTGGTGTTGTTGTTTTTCATTTTTTATTTGCTTGATTCTTTTGAGTGGTAGATTGGGGAACAATCCATCTGTCATCCTTCCAGTAGATTCTTCTCTTGATCTCAAACTTGGCTGTTGTCCTCAGGAATCAGTCAGGCAAATCTCATTGCTATCCACAAGCGTTCCTCCGTCAGACTCTGAGCATAGATTTGAACCAATGCCATTATGTTTGACAATCCCTCCTCCTCCCCCTCCCCCAAAACCCTGGCATAAGCCCTCCCTCCTGGCAGAGTTCACCTAGCCTAATTGCTTGTTTTGTATCCCAGCTGCCTGACATATGCCAAACCCATGTGTTGACTCCCTGATGTCAAAGGCAACTACACCAGGATACTTCAGAGTGGCTTTTTGTCAGTTCCAGCAGTGCCTGGATCATATAGTTGACTGTATGTACATAACACAGTAGTAGCAATAAGGATTTGGGAGTAAAAAGTCCCAACTTTGAGTACAAGTTCAATCAGTTGAGTTCCTCTCTGGGTGATTTTGAGCAAGTCTTTTCTCTCTGAGTTTTAGTGTTTTGAACTTTATTCACTGAACAATAAAAGGGAAACATCCCATATTTAGTCTGTCTAATTGCAATAAGGCCCCATTCCCTGTTCTAGCTCACATACAAGCATATGGGACAGATCTGTAGGTGTGAATGGTATAAACATGTGATAGTCACAGTAATGAGTAATTCACAGTAATCTCTCCATTCACAGTAATGGAGAGATACTTGTAAGGTACACAAGAGCCCAGATGTACAGGTGATTAATTGTGCCAGAGGAGTTGGTTAGCCTTACTGAGGCCATGATACTGGAAGAAACTTTAAGCATGAGTAGAAAGCAGTATCTTCCAACTCCATTGGTCAAGATGTGACCAAGGAAAAATAAAACACATCATCTATAGGACTGCTGGTAAGACGCTGATGTGAACTAGCTAAGAAACCAAAGTGATGTGAGTGGTTGGGTGCCCAACATCAATGACTTCTCACCAAAGTGGTCTTCTATAATGGAACCTCACATTCAAAGCTGCAGCTGTTTCTTAGCCACCTCCCCAACACTGAGCAAGAACCTAACCCTTAACTATATAATAGGTCCATGTTCAATTGCTGTGCAAAGGGCACCTCCTATCAGCTCATAAGAACTGATGATTAAATATTTAAGGTTAGGAGTGTAGCTGAAGTTGTAGAGGCTCAGGCTTCGGTATTGAAGAAAGAAAGAGAAAGGTTTTCAAATTCTGGGACTTGGTTGCTAAACCCAGCCATTATTAAAAACTAAATTGCCTATAATTATATACTAAAAGGTTTTAAATGTTCAAAACTCAATTAATTTCCAAGTATTTTGCTGTATTTTAGAATTATCTTTTGATTTTGAGGTTATTTGGGGCTAATTACATTTCTGTGGTGCAATACTATGTAAGTCTGTTCCTTCCTGGCTCTGTGTTTAGTAGAATATTGTTGGTAGCTTGAAATAGGCCATGATGGGAATATTTACACCATAGCAGTGGGAAATACTGCAGACTACAGCTGTTTTTCTTTTCTTTTCTCTTTCATTTTTCTCTTTCCTTCTTCCTTCTTTCCATCATTCCTTCCTTCCTTCTTTCCCTGTATATTGTTTGAAATAGTGTTGGCAAGCATTTACCAACTGGTGGCATCCACTGAGTAAATGCAGAACACCAAGCAAGCATCAAGAAGCTGGGCACTCGTAACTTTTCACACCTCTCTAGAGAAAAGCATGTGGCATGATGCACATTTTTGAAGGCTCCACTGGGCCTCCTCTCCCATGTCCAGGGAGGCTATATGTTAAATGGGTTTTCTCGACAACTGAAAATTCATGATCAAACGGAAATTGGATGGAAGTATTTTTCTTCAGGACTTGATTTCTGAGTCAAATGCCTGTTTTGGTGTGAGGTCTCAATGACTTACAAGGGTACAGGGAGTCAACCTAATCTTCTCCAGAATCCAAAAGCAACCCACAGGAGCCTGGGCTAAAATGACATCTGCTCTGGCTTGCTGAACTACAGGCTATGGAAGAGCCAAATGATGCTGATTCAGCACTTCCCAGTTATCAAGAAATCCCCAAAGAGAGAGAAATCAGAAGAGGGGCTGGCCTGTATGCACACGAGAGCATGCATCCAGGACAACCCTTCTTCCCTCACCACCAAAGGAAGCCCTGCCCAGAGTGACAGACCTAGAGGCGGAATCCAAAGGTTTGTATGTCAGGAGATGGCTAGAAGAAGGCCAGCAAGGGGAGATGAAATCTGTTGGTAATTTTCTGGAAGGACAAAGTTTCAGCAGTAAGAAATTCAATTGTCCTCCATTAAAGGAAGCATCTCTCCTTACCAGCCGAACACAATTGATGGAAGAAGTTTTTCCCATTCATGGAGAGATAATTTCACATAAATATACTGTTGAGACCTTCAGAGCAGGACTGGAAGTCTTTGCTGAGCTTTGCCTGCTTAACTTGTTTGCCATGTCATTACATTTAGACCAAGGACCTGGGAAGAAACCACTGACTGAATTAGCATTAGCCAGATTGTATGGAGTGAAGTGAAGTGGAGGTGGGCAGGGGGGAGGGGGACCCATGGTGCATTGTGGGTAGGTGTTCTTGCCTTCAGAAAAGACAAGCTGACACTAGAGAGACCAGCTGCTTACAAAGCTGGTGTTAATTGCTTTTCTCATCAAACAGAGAAAAGTTTATCACGCTAGAAAGGTAGGGATATTTGGGTACCTAATAAAAACAAGATCTAAGTTTGAGAACTTTTATTTCATGAATGCCCATGAGCATCAGTAGCTCTTCCTTGGACCAGAAAAGAAAAAAGCCTTCTTTACCCGGATGACTAGAGAGAATTATGGAAGCAATTGCACCTGAATTGTTGTCTGAGATTTATCTTGTCATTGAGGGCTAGGTCCATAGTGCCCTGATACCTTAGGACATTTACAGCCCCCTGACACCTTTGCCCATGATCAACAGATGAGTTTGGCATCAAATGCATCTGACCCAGGAAGGTAAGGCCCAGAGTCACCTTCCTGTGTGGCTCTGGGAAAATAATGCAACCTCTCCATTTCCACCTCTCTAAAATGGAAAGGTTCCATGAACTCTGATTCTCCAACTGACTCCTACTGGAGCAAAGACCCCACTGTGAAGGAGAGAGGATCAGCACCTCATATGCATCTAGGGAAGTTCTTCGTTAGGTTTGTTTTCCACATTGGAATCTTTATAAAAATGTCACCTGTGAGAAGATTTTGTTTGTGAAATATCTTAAAAACATCATTCTAGATTATTTCCAATTGTCCTGTTTATTCTCAAACCCCCATTGCTCTGACTGCAGCTGAGTAGTTGGTAAGCAGTCCTCTGAGTTGGGAATGGTGTTAAAAGAGGTGGAAGTTTCCAGAACCCACCCCAGCGGGATGCTAGCATCTGCTTTTCTCCTGTACCTAATGTCAGAAGAAAAGAAGTATCCTCAGTCTGCTTGCTTGCTTATATATTCACTTCTAAAGAGACAGTGGCAATCACTGCTGTTGCAGTGATTGTTGTAGGGAGCTTATTCTGTACTAGGAAAAAAATTAAAAATAAACAAAAACAGAGATCCAAAGAGCTGTCATATACCTGCACAAATTCAGAGAGCTAGGATGTGCAGAGCTGCAATTTGAACCCAGAACCCCTGACCATATCTGCATGGATAACTACATTGTGTTACCCTCTTGGATGAGCTTTATCTCCTTACATCATACAATATCATAGCAAAATAACTTCCTAGTGAAAACACTTTCTAAAATTCTTTCAAGGACACTGTGATGCCTTAAACTGAGGTGATACTTTTGAAAGCTGCAGAGTGTGTTTGAGTGACTAGCTTCTGTCTTTTTTTTTGCCTATCCTGGGGCTTGAACTCAGGGCCTGGGCACTTTTCCTGAGCTTCTTTTGCTCAAGGCTAACAATCTCCCACTTGAGCCACAGCACCACCTCTGGCTTTTTCTGAGTAGTTTATTGGAGATAGGAATCTCACTGGCTTCAAACTACAGTCCTTAGATCTCAGCCTCCTGAGTAGCTAGGATTACAGGAGTGAGCCACCAGTGCCTGGCTCTTTCTTTTTCCTTTATGATACCCGGGGTTTGAACTCAGGACATCACACTTGCTAGGTGGGCGTATGACTGCTGAACCATGACTTCAGCCCTTTTTGTGCATGGTTATTTTTTGAGATAGGGTCTTGCTTCCTGTCCAGACTTCCATCTGGACTCCAGTTGGCCTGTTTTAGCATCTCAGCCTAGATGGGAAGGCATATGTGTGAGAAACTATGCTCAGCTTCTTTCTGTTGATTGAATCCCATGAATTTTTCTGCCTAGGCTGTCCTGGAACCATGATCTCCTTAATCTAAGCCTCCCATGTAACTTAGGATGGCATGCCACACCCAGTTACTAGTTGAGAAAGGGTTCTCATACACTTTTCTGTTCTGTTTGGCCTCAAATCATGATCCTCCAATTCCCAGCCTCTCAAGTAGCTAGAATTACAAGTGTGAGCCACTAATGCCTGATTTCAGCCTTCAGTCTCCTAGGCATTTCTTGCTGGCCAAGGTTTGGACCATGAGAGATACATCATGTTATTCTCTCTTCTCTTTCCACAGACATGCATGTGTCATTCGTGGTCAAGTGATGACGTCAGATGGGACCCCACTGATTGGAGTGAACATCAGTTTCGTCAATAACCCTCTCTTTGGGTATACAATCAGCAGGCAAGATGGCAGGTAAGAGACCTTGTACAGGCCAGAATGAAAGTCCTGTTCTCATGGTTTTCCCATGACAACATAGACAGAGAACAGAGACTTGGACTCTGAGAACCTGAAGTCAAATGCCAGCTCTGTAGCATAATAGATGTATGGCCTTGTGTCTGACTCTGACCTGTATCCTTTTGGCTATAAATGAAGCAGTTTCTTTTCATTTGCTTCTCAGAATAAGACTAGGGTAAGTAACTTATGTACATTATCCTGCCTCTGAGGCTTGTGATAGGAACACTGTCATGGAGACAAGTTCCTGCAGACCAAATAGCTTCAGAAACTGAAGCCTTTCCTATTGGGTGCTTTCCTATATGACTGCTTACCTTAGGGCAGGAGAAGCTACTTGGGAGATAACAGAATTCTAACCTATAAGTTCCTCTGTAACTGTCAGTGAAGTGAACCTGCTGTTACTGCCGTCACTGCTGCCGCCTCCTCCTCCTCCTCCTCCTCCTCCTCCTCTTCCTCCTCCTCCTCCCTCTCCTCTTTTCCTCCTCTCTCCTCTTCTTCCTCCTCCTCCTCTTTCTTCCTCCTCCTCTTACTCTTCCTCCTTCTCCTTCTCCTTCTCCTCTTTTCCTCCTCCTCTTCCTCCTCCTCCTCCTCCCTCTCCTCTTTTCCTCCTCTCTCCTCTTCTTCCTCCTCCTCCTCTTTCTTCCTCCTCCTCTTACTCTTCCTCCTTCTCCTTCTCCTTCTCCTCTTTTCCTCCTCCTCTTCCTCCTCCTCCTCCTCTTCTTTCTCTTCCTCTTCTCCTCCTTCTCCTTCCTCTTCCTCTTCTTATTTTCCTCCTCTTCCTTCTTCTCCTTCTCTTTCCCTTCTTCCTTTTTCAGTGCCTACCCTGTCCCTGAGCTTCTTTTGCTCAAGGATAGCACTCTACCATTTGAGCCACCATTCCACTTCCAACTTTTTCTAAGTAGTTTACTGGTGCAAATAGTCCCACGGACTTTCCTGGCCTGGCTGGCTTTAAATGGTAATCCTCAGCTGAGATTACAGGCATGAGCCATTTTGTCCTGCCAAAATGAAACTTCTTAAATAGCTCCATTTCTCCCGTTGCTACCTGTGTATCCTTGGACTTTGTTACCTGTTCTTCTTCATCTGTTTAAAGGGGCTGGCAGTACCTATTTCACCAATCATTTGTGAAGATAAGATGATACAATGAGTGGAAAAGCATTTAGCACATAGTAGGCATTTAGTAAACCTTAGTTTCTCATCCTACTCAAATTCATTGCTATTTTTCAGGGTCTGGCATGTGTAAGTATACAATCAACATTTGCTATTTATTATCATTACAAATTATTGCATAATGAGGAGGTGATGGTCATGGGAATGGCAGTGATAATGTTTTGGAAAGGGAGGAAGGAGGAGGAAAGTGTAATATTTAGGCTGTCAGTGGTGACAAGTTCTCCATTTTTTTAAAAATAAAAATCAGGTGGAGGCAGTCCATCTGGTTAAGTGTGGGCCCAGAAGGTTGTTTTTTTTTTTCATTCTGTGTTGGAAATTATTCTGTAGCCTGATTGATTTTAGCACCTCTTTAATCCAATATCAGATGAGAACATATCCCGGCCGAGGCGATAATGAAGTAAAGACTCATCTGTTTGTAGACATGTGTGCTTTCTAGATGGGGTTGCCACTATGGGCCTAGGGAGCCTCCCCACCACCATGTAATTAGGTGGGGCAAAGCTGGAAAAGGAAGGCACCAGTGCCATGCTAAGCGAGGTCAGTGTGCACTGCCCGGCACACCTTCCAGCCCAGGAAGCTCAGCAGCATGAAGGAACCTCCTTCACTGTGACTCTACTGCCTTCTTTGTAGAAATGGTAGGTGTGAGCATCCCACCAGACAACAAGTATTCTCACTACACGATTACCTGCTAGAAAACATTTATCAAGGAGGGGTTTTGCTAGGCACCAGTGGCTCACATCTATAATCCTAGCTACTCAGGAGCCTGATATCTGAGAATCATGGTTTAAAACCAGCCTGGGGGCTGGGAAGGTGGCTCAGCCTGAGCACGTAAATCTGAGAGATATGTATCTCCAATTAACCAGCAAAAAGATGGAAGTAGAGGTGTGACTCAAGTGAAAAAGCCAAGTGAAAGCCTGAAGCCTTGAGTTAAAGCTCCAGTACACACACACACACACACACACAGAAACACACACATATGTTTTGTCAACCAGGTGTTGGTGGCTCACTCCTGTAATCCCAGCTACTCAAGAGGCTGCTATCTGAAGACCACAGTTCCAAGCCATCCAGGGAAGGAAAAAGTCCATGAGACTCTCCAACAAACTACTTTGAAAAAGCCGGAAATGGCACTGTAGCTCAAGTGGTAGAGTACTAGCTTCGAGCAAAAGAAGCTCAGGGACAGCACCCAGGCGCTGAGTTCAAGCCCCAGGACAGGCATAATCAAAATAATAATTAAAAAAAATAAATGCCATGAAATTTGCCAGACACTCAACTCAAGGTGGCTTAATCATTAGTCCATAGGCACTGATGATGGGCTTGGCTATGATGGATCCATTATACACACCACAGTCTGGGCTAAGTGGGCTGGCAACTGGGGAACAAGTTCTCTCCCTGGCACCTCCAGGCTTTGATTCTTCCTGATTGTGCTTCTTCACTAATCTTTTTTTGGGGGGGTCCAGTCATGGGGCCTGAACTCTGGGCCTGCCCCTCAGCTCTTCAGCTCAAGGCTAGCACTCTGCCACTTGAGCCACAGTGCCACTTCCCGCTTTTTTCTTTTTTCTTATGTGGTGCTGAGGAATGGAACCCAGGGCCTCAGGCATGCAAGGCAAGCGCTCTACCACTGAGCCACCTCCCCAGCCCCTTCTTCACTTTTCTGCATCAGCCTCCTACATTAGGACATAGGAGCAAGAATGGCTTCTGCTTAGAACTTCTGGTTCAGATATGTTCTTAACAAATTACTTTCAGCTTACATACTGCTTAATGTGTGGGAAAGGTATTAGTTGTTTCCATAGCATCTGAAACTCTATTCCTAATAGGTGAACATGGAGCATCTTGGCCAATTCCCCTTTACTCTTCCTTGACCCACCTTCTCTCTTGCCTCCGATAACTTAGGCGCAACCATAAGGGTAGGGGTGAAAGTATATACACACAATGAAATCCCAGGAGCTGGGCCCGACTTGCCTGTGAAAATCTCACTTTTCAGGCAGGCACCACAACACCCTCTCCAGCTTCCTTGGCTACTTCCCCAGTACACACCCATACAACACACACACACAAGATTTACAAGTCATCACAGGATCTCAGAACAGACAGATGATAGCCAAAGAGATCATTTAAAAGATGGAAAGCGGGCTGGGAAGGTGGCTCAGTGGAAGAGTGCTTGCCTTGCATACATGAGGCCCTGGGTTCGATTCCTCAGTACCACATAAGCAAAAAAAGAAAAAAAGCCGGAAGTAGCACTGTGGCTCAAGTGGTAGAGCACTAGCTTTGAGCTGAAGAGCTGAGAGACAGCACCCAGGCCCAGAGTTCAAGGCCCCACAACCGGACCCCCCCCCAAAAAAAAGATGGAAAGTAGATGTCATGAAGAAAGAATAAAAGCAGACAAGAAAAACAGTTCAGGCTCATTGAATTGAAAAATGGAATTGTACAAAGCATGATGCCCTGGGAATGTGTAGGGCCTTGTGCTTTTCCCATCCATCACACATTTATCTAATTAGTAACCCAGCCAAGTGATTACAATCATCAGCTAGATTTTACAGACCAGGAAATTGAGTCTTGGAAAGGTATTGTCACTCACCTGTGCAATAAGAGGCCATGCTTAGACTGGCTCTGAGTTGAATGGGCTTCACCTGAGAGCCAGGCCTTCTTTCTGGGGTCAAGTTCACATTCATATCTAAAACAAGGTATCCTCACCAGCCCACTGCACTCAGTGCTTGGCAAGGCTGGCTGCCCAAGCCTGCTCACACCTCAAGAACATGTCTTTTCTTGTTTGTCTTTCCTTCTTCTCCACACTCAGCCTCTCGTGAAGAGAGCTTGTGAGTCTGGCCAGACTTCCGTTTGCTAGTTTAAAATGTTCTGTCAAAGCACAGATGCTATTTAGCTCTGTGACAGAAAAGTCATTCTCTAGGTGTTTCCCCAAAGCCACGGGTAGTGTCCTGGAGGGTCACAAGCTAAACTCTAGGTTCCAAATAAATTCTCACCCTGTTACTTCTGGTGATCATTACTTATAGCAGGATGAAGGTGGTTGACTTCATACCATGATTGGCACAGAAAAGGGCTGGATGAGCAGCAGCCAAAGTGGATGAAAGGCTGACAGGAATCAGCCTGCGGAGCTTGGGGATATCAAACTGAGGGAGAGGATGTGACACTAAGACAAGGTAGTTGAATGTAAAATCCTGACAGCTGGTAGGAGTACCAGAGAGAGCAAGCTGGAGCAGTGCATTTGAGGGCGTAATCTGTATTGGAGTCTCCCAAAGCAGCTGCACAGGGTTAACTTCAGAGGACAGCCTGCTCAGATGACATTCACAATGTGCATTCATTCTATCAATGTTAACCATGAAGCACTGGTTCCTGGAAACCCAGAGGACTAAATGTCCCTGGGCCAGAGAGCTAAATGAGTAATCACAGGACAATGTGATGTCAGGTTTAAGATGAGCCCACTGTACTTGGGAGCCTCAGGGACAGAACTGGGTTCTGATTGGTTGAGGCTGTGTGGAGATGGTGACATCTGAACTGTTCACAAGTGCAAGATGAGGACAGGCCTTGAAAACTCACTTTAAAAGGCATGGCTACAGGGACTTTGTCCAAAGAGACCCTGCAGGCACAGGTGGCAGGTGGACAGACCCATTGTGGCCAAGTCAGCGGGGCAGGTAGAACTAGGCTGGTACAGCAGGAGCTAGAAAGAACAGTACCTAGAAAACTCAAAACCTAAAAAAGTTCCGATAGTCATAACTAGCCAAGGATGGGCCCATCCTCCTATGACCTGGTCACTAGAAGTAATTACTAAAGAGCTCTTTCTGTGAACAAGACTATCACATCAAACTGGGACAGGGGTCTGGGTCTGCTCCAATGGTTCAGCTATTACATGACTTTAAACTTGGTGTTTTGGGTAGAGAACAGAACAAAATTCTAGACTAAGGTTTCATACACTGAACACAGGAACCTTACATAGCAGCCAAGCACTCTCCTTAGCTAAGCAGGTTCAGAGAGCAGGAATAGTGACATATCTTGCTTTACACTGGGCATCCTTGCCCTTTGTCCACAGCCTGGGTTTAGCTGGCTTCTGATCCCTGTGGCTACAGAACCCAGAGATCTGCCCACACCCTACCATGGAGCTGGGCTCTGCAGAAATGTTGAAGTGTACAAATAAGGATTCCATTTCTTTGAATTTTAAACAAATGGTCCATGCCAGTTTGGAAGGGCAAGTGCCTTGCTAGGTTTGTTCATGGGGAGTTAAGGTATCAGAAACCAGCAGCTGCCAGCATGCTTCTTGCTGAGTCTTGGTACAGTGTAGTTTGGGGTGAGACAGGAAACATTCTGCCTATATGATCTCCGAAAAGCCTGAAGCTAGAAAGGACTAGCAGGGGTTTGTCTAAGGTGAGAAAGGGCCTGGGGACATCATAGCACAGGCATATTTGGTATAGTGTTGAAAATAAGACAGTTGCTCAGACCTATATAGTCCTCAGAGGGCCATGACTAAGGCTGGTCTACCTGTTCTCTACATACCGTCATAGAGATCTCATCTCAACTGAGTGGCTGGTACTCAGCCTTCTCTTTCCCCCTTATACTTTTAAAAGACTGGGATACGAACTGTGCTATCTCTAAACTGCTAAGCAACTTTTAATTGTGAAGGCCTTTGGTCAGTAATCTGTCATAAACCTAGCCAAATCCTGGAGAAGCATAGAATCTTAGTCTCTTAAGAATAATCCACATGAGGGGCTGGGAAGGTGGCTCAGTGGTAGAGTGCTTGCCTCGCATGCCTGAGGCCCTGGGTTCAATTCCTCAGCACCCCATATACAGAAAAGGCCAGAAGTGGTACTGTGGCTCAAGTGGTAGAGTGCTAGCCTTGAGCTGAAGAGCTGAGGGATAGCACCCAGGCCTAGAGTTCAAGCCCCACGACTAACACAAATTAAAAAAAGATTTAAAAAAATCCACATGAACCTTTGCATTTTATGTGTATATGTGTGTGTGTGTGTGTGTGTGTGTGTGCGTGTGCGTGCGTGCACACGCACATGCAAGCATGCATGCACATGTGTACTGGCCCTGTACTCAGGGCCTGGGCACTGTCCCCAAGCTCTTGTGCTCAAGGCTAGTGCTCTATCACTTGAGCCACAGTGCCACTTCTGGCTTTTTGGTGGTTAATTGGAAATAAAGAGCCTCATGGACCTCCTGCCTAAGTTGGCTTTAAACTGTGATCTTCTGATCTCAGCCTTTTAATTAGCTAGGATTACAGGTGTGATCTACCGGTGTGCCCTGCTGAATCTTTTATGCATTTTACAGATCAGAAAACTGAAGAGCAGGATGGCTAAGCGACTTACTGGAGACCATACTGTATAGTTCATGACAAATCCAGGACTAGGCCTAAGGATTCTTAACCCCCAGCGTAGAAGTTGTTCACTAGGGTTCAGCTCTAACCTAGTTCAAAGGTACCAAGAAACACCACAGCAGAGGCTGTCCTAGGTCCTGAAAGATGGCTCTCTACTTCATTGGTTAATTTGACTTCTGTGACTTCCCCATGGTGAATCATGTTGCTACAACAACAATAAATACTTTCTGGAGTTACCCTTTGCAGCTGTAGTCAAGTCTCAGAGTCTTCCACGAGTTACTTAGACCCTTTGTTTATTTACCAAACTGCTGCCCCTACCATGCATGGTGGAGAGGCATGGCTGAAAAAGGAAAGGGTGGGGGGACCCATCTCTGGGCTAGGACTTATCTAGGCCAGGGACAGGAAGAGGTGTGGCTAGGTGGGGGAAAGGTATGGCCACACTGGATCTGGCTGTGACTTCAGGGTCTGGGACCCTCCTAAGGTCAGCTGGAAGGCATGTGACCAAAGATGGTAACTTCCTTTCTGTATGTTCGTGTTTTCCTCCTGATCCTGCTTCTCCTGATCCCTTTTCTTTCCCTCCCGCTAGCTTTGACCTGGTCACCAATGGTGGCATCTCCATCATCCTGAGGTTCGAGCGGACACCTTTCATCACGCAGGAACACACCCTCTGGCTACCCTGGGATCGCTTCTTTGTCATGGAAACCATCATCATGCGACATGAGGAGAATGAAATTCCCAGCTGTGACCTGAGCAACTTCGCCCGCCCCAACCCTGTTCTGTCTCCATCCCCACTGACGTCCTTTGCTAGCTCCTGTGCTGAGAAAGGCCCTATTGTGCCAGAAATCCAGGTACCCAGACTTCCAAACTACATCTCTCCATGCTTTTATTCTATTGGGAGAGGTGGAGAAGGATCTCAGACACAGAGGGGTGCTTTTAGACAGAAAGCACCCCTACTGTTTGGGGCCAGCAGACAAGAGGGTCACCTAGTTTATCCTCTGAAATGACATGAGTATCTGACCTGCCTGCCACACCAGGGCTTTTAATCATCACACTTTCTTTCCACTCTACCGTCCAATTCACTTCCACTTTCCTTTTCCCCAGCTTCCAGGGTGTCTCTTCTCTCAGTATTTCTGTTTAAAGTATTGATAAATAAGTACTACCAAAGAGGAGTAAGCCGCAAGATCTCAAGTAGTGAGTATCATAATAAAGATGAAATAAGGAAAATGTGTTTGACGTACTTAGCACAATGTCTGGTACCTAGTAAGCGCTCAATAAATTTTTATTTATCATTATTATTAAGATTATTTAACATACACTTTCCTCATGCCAGTTAAGGATTGCTTTGGCTCAAATCTATCCCCACACGTGTTTTTGCTTAATTATCATTAAAAGGAAATCACTGGGAAAGATGAATTTTAACATGATGGAAATCAAGATCAAGTCTTTGCCTAGCAAAGCTTTGCTCACTTGAATGTCCTTCATTGTGCCCAGTGTGGGATCTATCAGCAAAAAGGAAAGCCTGGGGAAGGGAACAGATAGCAGCTTGAAAGTCTAGAAGCCCCAGCAACCCTGCCTGCCTAATGAGAACTCAAGCAACATGCATGTTAATGGGTCGCCTTGTACTCAGTGGAGCAGAGAGTTTATACATTTATGTCTGTGGATTTCATGCCTGGCTGAGCAAACACATCGCTGCATATGCCCCATTGAGTGGCTTCTAAAACCAGCTCACAAGAAGGAAGTACAACCGTTTCGAAATTCTCTTTGCACGTCCAGGTTGAAAGATCACTCCTTCTCAGAGATTCGGTGCCTGTCTCCCATCTCAGTGGCCTGGCTGACCTTTCTGATGAAATGCTTGTCAGTGGAGACAGAACTTGCTAGAGAGAAGCAATTTGTAACTGAACTTTGGCTCCACACTACCCAGCCATTTTTCCCAAGAGCAGAGGCTTTGGAACAAATGAGGTTTCAAAGTCATACCCTCTTTAGAGTGCTCCCTGAGCTAGGTGCCTACAGGTCCAGTTAGGGGCACAAACCTTGCTTATTGTCAGACTCATGAAGACAAACTCTTGGGCTTTCCCAGTGCTGTTGTTGGTTAGCCTTTGCAAGTGCTACGAGATGTAAATTGTGAAGGGTACATACACTAAAGCAGGGAAAGATTTATGAGAGCAGCAAGCCAGCACTTGAGTCCTGTCTGCTTCTCACCCAGGGTACAGAGCCTGCTTTGTGAGGAACTAGTAAATGGTGATTTAAGTCAATGCTTTGATTTAGGCCCAATGTCTAGAATTTCCTGTGTTTAGGAGACCTGTGAGGCCTTGGGGCTGGCTAGTTCATACCCTTCTATGGATCAGAAAGAAGGAAAAAGACCCAATATCTCTGTAAATACAGTAACATGATCATTGTCTCTTAAATGGACACAGCCTTGATTGATTTATTGTTTCTTTCTTGAGAGAGCCCCGTACATCAAGCCACACTAATCAAGCTACATTGCTTGATCATCTGGCAATCATTGATTCTTTCTACTGTGGGCCTGAGCCCATTGTGCCCTGCAGATAAAGCACTGTCTTCCCCGCTACTCGGTGCTTGGGTGAGGATCCAGCTTGCCCTAGAACCCCATGCTGGGGATTAGTATGGGCCCTTGTCATCCGGTGGGGCTTCCGACTCTGCCTCATGAGTGTTTTGGTTACTTTCTTGGGAAGGAATGCCATGGGAAATGGATCTGACTTTAGGAAAGCTTTAGGCAGCTGTTTATATCTGTCTACATTAGACTGAAAAAAGCTGAACACCGGTGGCTCACGCCTATAATCCTACCTACAGAGGAGGCTGCGAGGTGAGGACTGCAGTTTGAAGACACATTAGGCAGGAGACTCTTATCTCTAATTAACTACCAAAAAGTCAGAAATGGAGCTGTGGCTCAAGTGACAAGAGAGCCAGCCTTGACTAAAAAAGCTAAGAAACCACACCCAGACCCTGAGTTCAAGCCCCAGTACTGGGCACACCAAAAAAGAGAGGGTGGGGGGAGGGAAAGAGAGGAAAAAAGAAAAAAGAAAAGTCCCTCTTCTTAGTAACCCCTGCTTCCAGAAGTGCCTCTGTCCTTCCAAATAATATTGAAATACTGAGCACTTTACATATATGACCATACTGGAACTGAAGGGTCTACAATGTTTAAGGATGATGCAGCATGTTGCTTAGTATTATACATACATCATGGTACATGCAACAGTTAGTGTGCTCAGTATCATGCATGTTATACAGAGGACCTACCAGAGGCTCGTCCTCAGCAATGAGGTCTTGGGGCCTTCTTTTCCACTTCCTTCAGCCCCTTTTCTCCTTTGTCATCCTTTTTCTTTTCCTTCCTCCTGCTGCTCCTCCTCCCTTCTGCTTCCCCTTCCTTCTCCCTCTTCTCACCTCCTGTCCTTCCGCTTCCTCTTCTGCCTCTTACACACCCAGAATCCACCCAGCTGTGGCCCCCTTCCCTTCCCTGGGTGAGTCAGTGATGGTTGCTTGCTGTGCTCTGTCTTGCTGTAGGCCCTGCAGGAGGAAATTATCATCTCTGGCTGCAAGATGAGGCTGAGCTACCTGAGCAGCCGCACTGCTGGCTACAAGTCTGTCTTGAGGATCAGCCTGACACACCCCACCATTCCCTTCAACCTCATGAAGGTCCACCTCATGGTGGCGGTGGAGGGCCGTCTCTTCAGGAAGTGGTTCGCTGCAGCCCCAGACCTGTCCTTTCACTTCATCTGGGACAAGACAGATGTCTACAACCAGAAGGTGTATGGGCTCTCTGAAGCCTTCGGTGAGCCCTCACCCAGCCCTGCCCCCTCCCATGCAGGGTGTCCTCAGAGGGAGAATAACACACGGGAATGGGGGAGAGGAGGATCTCTTCCACTTGCACGGCTACCGCTCCCTCCTTCCTCTTCTCAGGCCAAAAATATGTAGGACTTGAATACCTTTAAGACCTCACAGTGGCCATCCATGACCAAGAAGAATATTCTAGAAGAGCCAAATATAGAAAACACAACCATTAAAATTGATACAAAATCAAAATAGTCCACAAAAGGCACTGATAGGATGTGATGGGTCAAAAGATACAGACTGCTGAGCACCGGTGGCTCACGCCTGTCATCCTAGCTACTCATGAGGCTGAGATCTGAGGATCATGGTTCAAAGTCAACCTGGCCAGGAAAGCCCATGAGACTCTTATCTCCAATAAACTACTGAAAACCTGGAAGTGGAGCTGTGGCTCAAGTGGTAAAGTGCTAGCCTTGAGCAAAAATGCCTAGGACAGTTGCCAGACCCTGAGTTCAAGCCTGAGGATCCCCCCCAACACTCCACCTCTGCACACTCGCAAACAACATACCATGTGCCACAAAAGTGGACTGCATGGACACTGCCTGGACATTCCACCTAAACCTAACCTACTCACTGAAATAGGGGAGCAGGAAAACTGGGCTACTACTCTGGTTTTGAGGCAAAAGACCAAGATGCCCCATCTTAACTGCATGTCTGAAAGCAGGTATGGTGGCTTAACCCTGTAATTCTAACTTGAGGAAGTAGAAATCAGGCAATCACAATCTGAGGCCAGTGCAGACAGAAGAGTCATTCTCAAGACTCCATCTAAACCAGTGGATGAGTACAGTAGTATTGGGAAGTAGAGTGACAAAGGCCTTCATCCTCAGTAATATAGGGAAACGTAAGTTAGAAGATCAAAGCCAAGTAGGAATATCAAAGCCCAGGCCAGCTTGGGCATAAACCAAGATCCTATTTAAAAAGTAACATGTAGAAAGGGTTGGAGGCATGGCTCAAGGGTAAAGTGCCTGCCTAGCAAGTATATGTGAGGCCCTGAATCCAATCTGTAGTACTGACAAAATCAAAACATGTTTTGGAGCCAGGTGTAGTGGCACACACCTGTAGGTCCAGCTATGCAGGAGGCAAAACAGAAGGATTACAAATTTGAGGCCAATCCAGGTAAAATTAGCAAGACTGTATTCCAAAAGAAAAATAAATTAAAAAGGGAGGAACTGGGAACATAGTTCCAACCCCAGTAGGAGAACAATAAAAAACTTTTAATGTTATTTTGTCATCTTATTTCCAGTCAGAAACAATGTCTGTAGTTATCACTCTGTTTTTTTAGAGATGAAGCAGAGGTTGCCTCCCTGGGATCTTGGGCTTCCAGGGCTGACTGTACCCCTTGCAGCTTCTGGATCAGAGCCTTCTTGGTCTCAGGAAGGCTTACAAGATGACACTAGATAGTCAGCAGTCCTAATGCCCCACAGCAAGTATCCACTAAGCACTGTAACTCAGCAAATCCCTTCATGCCTTGGTCCCTTCTCTAGCTTCAGTCCTTTTCTCTAGTAAAGGCAGAATAAGGGAGAAGAAAAGTCCTGTTCTGTTTAAAAAGAAAGAGTAAGAGAGAGAGAAAAGAGAAGGCTGACACTTAGGGCAATTAGAGATTGCCCTTGAAGTGTCTGTTCCAGAAAATGTACTCCCACTACATGAGAATCTCACTGAATTCCTACAGCCAGGCTGTGAGTCAAAAGTTGGTTATCTCCAAACTCAGTGTGAGAAGGTGAGGCCCAGAGAAGTCAGATGACTTCCCAAGAAGGCACAGCTAGGAAAGAACAGAGCTGAATTTATCCCAGATCTCCATTATAGTTTCTGTCTCTATTCTATCCCACACTCACTCTCCTGAGATCGCAAGTGACCAGAAGGTGTAGTGACTGCTAGTAGGCCTCAGGGTTGCAGGAAAGAGGGCACAGAGACACCTTCCAGTCCATTCCCTTATGGCCAACTTTTATGGCATCTAGAAGAAAACTTGAATTGGTTCCCAGTTAATGCCTGTCTCAAACATGCAGAATATTGCTTCCCAGAAAATAACACCTATTCAGAAAGGTACTTGGTAGAAATACCATCCTGTCTCTACTGGTTCCTTCTCCAACATCAGCCACAAGGCTGTTACAGACCTAGGCTCACGAAGCTTTCCATTTGGCTCCTCTCCCTGGCCATTCTTCTAAGAGGCCTGGATTAGTGAAACCAGGACATTTTCAAGCTTTCAAATCTCAAACCAGCTTCAAGGTTCAGAAGCAACTTCTGATTTCCAGTTACCCTAGCTAAGCTCCTTTTCCATGTATTCATTATAAATATGAGTGTAGTTTTTCTTTATGAAAAAATAATACCATGCTCATGCATTTTAAAAACTGAGAAATGGATGTAAGTAAAAAGAAGTCATATTTAATCCTAGAAACAAAGACAACAACATTTTAATGTGCTTTCTCATTTGATATGTAGTTCTTGTAGTTACTTTTTTTTTTAAGCACAGCTACTCTGACAGTAACCAGTCTTTTTAGTTAGCATCAGTTTCCAAAGGCATTTTCCATGTCATGTGTGGTCATCAGAACCATCATTTTCCATCATTTTCAGTGGAAATATTTCTGGATTAGGCATAGATAGGTTGGCTCCGCCTCTCATTTGTTTTGAACCTTTAAGTTCTTCCCATTTTCCACTATTATCATTAATACCATAGTGAAGGCTTTTATGTATAAAGTATTTTTCACATTAAAGGTTATTTCCCTTGAACTAATTCAGCTAGATCCTTGGAAAGTATAATGTGTTTGTTTAATTTTTCCCAATTACGTACTGTTTTTAAGAAAACAAAAAAGAAGACGCTTTAAGGTTCAGCATACCGTGTTGCCATTTCAATGGTTTAATTCACAAGTACAGATCCTCCCTTTCTCCTGTTCCATGAAAGAAAAGCAGAGGGACTCACCTGCAGGTCCAAGGACCAAAGTGGAGCTTTGCTTACCTATGCACTTTGCTTCTTACATTCCTTCAGTTTCTGTGGGTTATGAATATGAATCCTGCCCTGATCTGATCCTGTGGGAGAAAAGGACTGCTGTGCTACAGGGCTATGAAATTGATGCATCCAAGCTTGGAGGATGGACCCTTGACAAGCATCATGCCCTCAACATCCAGAGTGGTAAGTGGAAATTTTCACGTGGGAAGATAGAATCCCTGAGTCAGGCTAGGGCCACTTTGTCTTCTATCCAAACAAAAAAATAACCATTTTGAATTTTATAGGTTCCTAGGCAACCAATTAGTCAGAAGGCCGAGTCATAAAACTTTGGTTGGGACCCTCCTCTGAGCCTGTCACTGAGAGTACAGTAGTGAGAGGCCTCAAGACTTCAATGCAAACAGAGACCAAGACTTGCCAGGCAATGGCTTTGCTGTGCCCTGGGCCATACCATCCTGATAGGAGATAGGTGATTCCAGCAAGGCAAGAAGTCCTGAATTCATTGTTTTGCTTCATCAAAGCATCCCTGGAGAGACCTTCTGGCTGGCATTTCAGAGAGTCTACAGGATGAGCTCTGTAAATCAAGTAGGGTAAACATGGTAGCAGAGAGCACAGTATATGTCAATGTGCTAAAATCTAGAAGAAGACTGTCTATAAAGAAGGTCTGTTGCAATTTGGACAGAGGGTGAGGCTAGTGAAGCCAATGCCACAGCCAAAGCTGGTGATTTGGGAGATCTGGAGCCCAAGGCAAGAAGATTATGACTTCAGAGTGCATCCAGGGATGAATGTCAAACCTCTGAGCAGTTAAAGCCCGCGAGGGCCATGATCACACCTGTTCTTTAGGTAACTCAGACTAAGCATGTTCCATCTTGGGAAACAAGGGAATAATGTCACATACCTCCTGCCTAGTCTGTACGTATGATGAATGCCTGTCAAAACCACCTCAGGTCTGGTGGAAGTTGACAAATTACTTCTATCATTTATAGTAAAATAAAGATTTGTAAATGGTGAAGGTAATTCTTAAAATAAGAGATGGAAAAGGCACTCACCACCACATACCAAGTTAATTTAGAAAACTGTAAGGTCTGAAATTGTGTAGTGCAGACACAGAGACAGGTAAACAGAGTCCATGGAGTTCAGGAACTGACCCGTGAGTCATAATTTAAATGAGGTTTGGCCGTGAGTTCAGAAAAACCACAGTAATAGAGTTGAAGACAAGCTAAAGTTGGTTTCTCACTCACCTGCCAATCTGGAGGGCAGGTGATCTCTGGCTGCAGGGTCAGAAACCCAGGTTCTTTTCCTTGTTCTACTCAAGCCTTTATTCCAAGGTCATGGTCCTAGGTGAAGCCACTTAAGCTCCAGTCCTTCACATCCACTTTCTAGCCAGGAAGAAAGCAAAGAACCAGGAGCAAGCTCCCCCATCATAAGGGGTCTCTCAGCAGCTGCCCATACCACTGCCCCTTCTGAGCCATTAGCCAGAACAATATCCTGGGTAGAACTGTCATGGGACTAAGATGTCACAAACTGTCCTAAGTGGTCACATGCCAAGCTAGATGTCAGAAATTTTGTAGCTACCGTGACAAAAGAAAGGGTCGAGGAAAATGATAGCCACCTATACTGGAAATGTCTGCCACTTACCATCTGTAAATAAGATGGTCTATGGTATGTCATAACATCATCTAACAGTGGAGAATAGACAAACCCTTTAGAAATTGATACTAGGAAAATTGGCTCAATATCTAGAGAAAAAAATTCACAAAGCTAAAAAAAAACTACATGAAGCTCCCACTTTACAGGGTACACAAAATAAATTTAAATATTTAAACATCAAAATGTGAAAAATAGTAATTTAGAATTAGTGGGAGAAAAATATAAAACAATAACCTAGAAAAAGCACAGACTGTATGGAAACACAATTGATTAGACTGTATAAAAATGTTTAAATCCATTCAATAAAGGACAACAGAGCTAACAGGTGGCAGCCTGAAATGAGATTCTGGTGACCAATAAAAGCCAAACCCCACTTTGGCTTCAGCTAAGAAGGCAGGAAGCAGTAGGCAAGGTCTATGTGGGAGCAGTATGCTAGGAAAAAATTATCTAAAGTGAAAAGAAGCAATGCAGGTATGACAGGAAGCTTACTAATCTGAGTAGTTCAAACTCTTTGTTTTGTTGGTGGGAAAATGAGGTCCAGAGCTGTACAAGACCTGAGACCTATGTCAGATATAAAATCAGCTCATTAATAGCAAAAATCCCAGTCTCTTGACTCCATGTTAGTGAGAAGAGGCTATTTCCCTCATTCATTTTATAAACATTCATTAGTACCTACTCTATGTCAGGTTCTACGCTAGGCACTGGAAATACAGCTAGGAAAAATATATAATCTCTTAGCTCGATGCTGGTGGCACATGTCAGTTCAAAGTCAGCCTGAGCAGGAATGAGAGTCTTATCTCCAATTAACCAACAGAAAGCCAGAAGGAAAGTTATGGCTCAAGTGATTGAGTGCTTAACCTTGAGTGAAAAAGCTAAGGCACAACACCCAGGCCCTGCATTCAAGCTCCAGAACAGGCTTGGGGGAAAAAAAATCCCCTAATCTCTGTATTGAAATGGTATGGTTGGAAAGAAAAATCAGGTAAATTCAAGAAAGAATCAAAGTTGTACATAGATGAGGGCTGGGCACATGAGACATGTACAGCCTCTTTGAGAGGTTGCATAGCTGAATGGTCGAGAGATGGTATTGGTACCTCAGCCTTTTCTTGTCTATCTGGCTTTGGATAGGCTGCCTGGTCTGTTCCCTCTGGCAGAGTAGTGGTAAAAACAGTGCAATACTAGAGCCTATAGTGAGAATAACAGAGGCCCACAGCAATATATAAAGGCCTATAGTATACAGAGCAGCCTGCTCAGTGCCTCTGGATTTCACTGAGACAAGTTTGGAAATCGTTGGCAGAAATTTCTGGCTTGCCTTGCAAATCAAGGTAACCCTGTTGTCTACCACAGAAAAAGTGAACCACTCCCTATCCCCTCCATGGTGATGTTCCTCTCTCCCTGTCCCCAGGCATCCTGCACAAAGGGAATGGGGAGAACCAGTTTGTGTCTCAGCAACCACCGGTCATCGGCAGCATCATGGGCAATGGGCGCCGGAGAAGCATTTCCTGCCCCAGTTGCAATGGCCTTGCTGATGGCAATAAACTCCTGGCCCCCATGGCCCTCACCTGTGGCTCTGATGGCAGCCTCTACGTGGGAGACTTCAACTACATCCGCAGGATCTTTCCATCTGGAAATGTCACCAACATCCTGGAGCTGAGGTACAGGAAGTGGTGGGGTACCTTCTCCACAGTTAACGATGGGGGTCTCCTTGGCATCCTACAGCCTAAGTCACTGGGCCCAAGAGGAATGGGACTGGGAATGGGATGGGCCTCACCTGTCAGACTCCGGGACTTTTCATCTCCCAGCTCAGGAGCTGCCCCTCCCCTCCTGTGCACTGTACTGAAGAGAAGTCACTGTTGGGACAGAGAGATCTTTTTGCTTCCTATCATTGAGCTGATTAGAATGGGCCATGTGAGTCTTTTTCTGGAACAGGGGATGGCATAGTGGATGAGGCCCAGATGGCAGAGTCAGCGTAGGTATCCCTGTAACATAGTACTCATCAGTGAGGGGAAGTTCCTTTCACCTGAGCATTGCTGAGATGAAGACCTGAGACCTGACCCAGGCAGTGCCTCTCTGCTCTGCAGGTGCCACAGAACCAGCTGACTCAGCCCTGCCCCAGTGGTAGAGCACAGCTACATGTGCAGCTGGAGAAGGGCTCAGGGTTTGACATTTTTCTTTAGACCTCCCAGAACCAGATCCCTTTTACAACCCAAACGGCCTCTGGGGTTACAGAGAAGGTGTGCTTTAGAGACTCTTTCTTCCAGGAGAAATGCACTGAGCACCTATTTTAGGGCATGGGCTTATCCTGTGTCTGGGTTAGGACCATGTGAACAGGAAAAGGCTTAAACTGAAAAACTTCCCTCCAAGAGGACAAGTTGGGCTCCTACTGATTGTCATGGAATAGTAATGTGAGTTGTTGGCTATTATCACTTTTGATAAATGAGGAAAAGGAGGCTCCAGAAATTTAGTTGCCCAAGATCCAGGCTCTTAGAATGGTGAACCCAAATCCAGAAAGCATTGCACAGCTCTGCCTTGTCAAAGAGTCGGTACTGACCCAGTAAGAGCCACTTTGTCATAATGCTTTTTAAGGTTATTCTCTACCAAAAGAATGAGGGCAAAGCTAGCTGGCTGCCCAACAGCTGCCATGTCTGCCCCTCCCCAGGACATAGGAGGGATGCTCACATCCTGTGAGCTCCTAGAAAGTCACGTATGGGGCCAAATGAGAAGCAAGCTACCCATGTAGTATCCTCTGCCTTTCTTCTCAGCCTTGACTTGTATCAAAGATAAAGGAAGCCTTGTGCGTATTTCTTTCAGTCCAGGGCACACATATGCTATAATAGAAAGAACCATGAGCCATAGACTTGGCTCACTTTGCCAGAGAAGCTGTACAACTTTGTATAAAATATTTAACCCCTCTGGGCCTCCATTTTTCACAAATTCCAAATAAGACATCCCATGTTCCCTGAGAGCTGTTAGAGGCGGGGAGGTGGGGTGTTGATTATGGAAGACAGCATGTAGAGCAGAGAGGAATACACAATGTTTGCAGGGGGAGGAACTCCATTGATACTGTCATTTTGATATGTTTTTCTCCACTCTTTCTCCCATAGGCCTGTCTCTCTATGTCATACCCTTCCTTCTAATTATAGTCATAGCCACTTCAGTGTCCTACTACAAGTAGGCTCATTTTGATAACTCTCATACTACAGTGCCCATGCAGAGACACAGAGCAGTCTCTGGGTGTCTCTGGGCATATGTCTGGCAGGGGAAAGAACCAACCGTTCCAATCTCTGTCCTACCCTTGTTAAAGCAGTGGAATATGTCAAGCTAGTTCTCTTCCCAAGTGTCAGCAGTATGGAGCAGGTAAAACTGTGCCTCTTCTGTGATATGTAGCTGCTTGTAAGTGAACTCACTGACAAGGAATATCCAGTATAAAATATATCAGTGTCATAGCTCCTAAGTCTTTATTTATTACAGTATTGTACCTTACCATTGCTGTCAAGTTTTCAGGCTGCTAATAATGCTTCTAACCCTGCTGCTAACACCTCATTCTTTCTTCTATTCCCTGCTCTCCTGTCTTCTGTCAGAAATAAAGATTTCAGACATAGGTAAGCCAACCAGTGGAGAATTTCCTGTCTCTCCCCTGCCTTGTTGCATGTTGTTGTATGGTAAGCTGCACGTGTTGATTTCAGGTGGCTCAGTAGCAGAGGAGCCCTGAGTGATTGGAACTGACTGGGGATAATCAGTTCCAATGAGAGGAAGTCATTAATAAAAGTGAAGTATGTGGCAAAAGCCTGGACTCTCTGACTCTAGAAAAGCAAGCCAGTTGCCCTGTAATCTGGTGGACATGACAGATTAAACTAATGGGTTTAAAGAACTTAAACCATGGCACAGGAACTTGAATACCACAGGCACTCAATCCTTATACTAAATGAAGACATCAACCAGGATGTGGTGAGTGACTTTGATGGCCATGATAGTGAGGAATTCAGGTGCCAGTGACCCCATCTGAGGGTATGCCAGAAAGGACAGAGGAGGTCACAGGAACTGCCCTGAAGGTCCCCAGGCTGGGTCATCGAGTAGATTGATCATGTGGGCTCACAGGGACACTAGCCAGCAAGAATGGGTCTAGTCAGTCACACAGTAGGAGTAACACATGGACTGGTGCTAAATTGGGATAAAGTCTTTAGGATGATGAATCAATATCGAATAATTATTGAACCTACTTCTATGTAGGCAGTATGTTGTTTATGTAATAATCACAATTTCATTTAAAAATAATATGAATAAAGCATTCACAAGGTGACAGAAATATGCAATTATGAAAAATATTTTAAAAATTATAAAAAATATTAAAAATGCGAGTTATAGCATTTTATTCCCAAACCCCTCTGTGAAGCAGCTACCCATGATTGCATATACATGGAGTCGTTTCTTGATAGAAGTGGCTCATCTAGCAGAGCTTTTGCTTCTACCATGAGCTTATGATAAGTGTTATAAGGGCCACAAGATGTTTGTAGGTTAAGTTTCAGCATATTCAGGCATAGGAGAGCATTCCAGAGTGGTCATGGTAATAACAATAACAACAATAATAATAATTACAACATTGGGAGTAGATGATGGACATTAGCATATCATTTTAATTTATTACCAGGAGTGTTATATTATGACTACTATGATGGCTCCATCTTTCTCAGTAAGGAAATGAGTCCTTTGACACCCAAAGATACATGTATAAAGGTAAATGGGGCAGAAATTGGGAATAAAAGTTAAAAAGAAGAAACATCTATGACATAGAACATCACATTAAACCTAAGCTTCCCAGCAGTAGCCTAAGTAGAAAAACAGAATTTTTTTCATAGTTACCATTATCAGAAATAAAAAATATTCCCACTTTCTCAGAGCAGAAATATATGTGGTCTCTCTGTAGTGGTGGTAGCTGCCTGTGACACAGCTGTAATACAAGCAGAAGCAGCTGGAGAAAGTCTTGGCCCATGTGGCCTTTAGCTTGCCACCCAACTTTTCTAATTACCAGTTTCTTCATCATCTATAATTTGTGGTTTGGGTATTCTTTAGTCCTGATCTTCAGAGATCTTTTAATGTATCTATAGGTATGATTTCAGGACTGGGTTCTTGCCTTTTCTCAATGTATTGTTTTCTCTGGTGCTAAAAACTATTTCCAACTCAAACTAAAGTGCAGGAGGGAAAAGGAAATCATTCTCTGCCTTTCAGTTTCTAAACACAAGCAGGAGACCAGAAACCTGGGTTCCAACTCTGACTGACTAGCTCCTAGATAGCCAAATCCCTTCCCTGTCTTTGGGACTCAGTGTATTCCCCTTAGTGGGATGGATTAAAGAAGTTCTAGAAGTTTGTCTTTATTCATTAGCTATCTCTGCATCAGTAATAGCATTTATGTTCTACATGGAGCATATGTTTGAGGGATAATCTGAAGCAGCCTCATACCAGCCACCATGTTGGAAGTGTCCATGCCAACACCATAATGCTTTGAGCATCTTCCTCTTTGGATCCTTCAAGGAATACACCCCCTTACCTCTTCCCAGATCTCTTCCCTGGGAATATTGGAAATCTATTCTTAGAAGTATACACGAATTCAAATCTCTCTGAAACCTAGTTACCCATATTGTAGTAACTGAACAGGAGCCTTTAACTGTCCTAGAAAGTAAATTGCACAGGACAGCATTACATCTGACATTCTTAGCTTTTCTGTTATGCACAAACATAAATATTCTGGAGGTTTTCTCAAGTTGACCAGCTTTGCTTAAAAGCAGTCATTCATTGGGCATTTTATCTTTTTAATGGGAGAGGCACTGTGCACAGAGATTTTCCTTCTGCGTGTAACTTTGGTCCTCAAGATAAACATCTGAAGTGGATATGATTCCCCACCAAAAGTGAGTGAGACTCAGGGTAACAAAACAAAATCAAGTGAGTGGTAGAAATGGAATTTGAGCCAGACTCTATGTCATTCTTCCCAATGTCTCTGAGAACCAGTGAATTAACTTCTGCTGGGTCTGCCTCTGAGTTGGACAAAAGATGCTTCTTTGGACAAGCCAGATCTCACTCTGGGACAAAAGTCCCTTATTCTCACTCAAAATTAGTAGGGACTACATAATTTTTTTTGTTCTTGTTTTTTTGACAAATTAATAATTATTTAATTTATTGGTAAAGCACAGAATTCTAAACATGAAAGCTATGAAATAATTTTCAGAGGAAAAGACAAACTTGATTATCTAAACATCTAATCCTCAGGAGAGCCAAAAAATGTTTAAGGAAAATAGCAGATTTATTTTTTATTAAATATATATATTTTGTTGTAAAGATACTGTACAGAGGGGTTACAGTTATATGAGTAAGGCAATGAGTACATTTCCTATCGAGCATTGTTACTCCCCTCCTTTGTTTTTCCCACTACTATCCCTTCCCTCCCTACCTAGCCGGTTCACTTTTTAAAAATCCAAGGAAGTTTGGGGTTTTTTTTTACTTCATATCCTCTTTTATTAAACATTCCTTGGGAGCATAAAAATGCTATATTAAGGAAGTAGTTCTGATTCATATTGAAATATATTTAAGTACCAAATCTGTTCACTATAGTATTTTTAAAAACCAGTACCTGTTCAACTAATTACTTCAGATGAGTAATAAGAATTTTTGGAACTCTCAGCCCACTAGGAACTCCCCCTACCTCTTCCAAAATAAGGGTAGCGTGAGATCTGACTTTTGTTCATTAACATAAGACTGGTGCTCCAGAGATCTCTATGATTTTTGTGTCACTTCCAGAGAGGTTAAGGTTATATTTGTAGAGCTAGAACAGAAAAAGAAAGTGGGTCCCCAAGGACTTTTGCACCAAACACTAGAAATAGGGCCATGATCCAATTCTGTGACCAGCTCCACTCATGATAGAGAAGATGGTGCACACACTGAATATCCAGAGATGGGTGAGTGTTCCCAGGTGGATAAGGGCAGCAGAGCTTTCTAGGCCCTGAGCAGCAGCGAGGTAGAAAGAACACAGACTCAGGAGCCCCGCTGATTTGGGTTGAAACTGTCTTAGGGGATGATGACTATAGTCAAGTCGATTCACCTCTCATCTCATTTTTCTGAAAGAATAAAAAACAGTATTTACTTTACATGAGAGTGGTGAGGAAATGGAGCCATGTGTGACAAGTGTTAGTGCAGAGTGTGGGACAGAATCCGCCCCTATCCGTGGTTGGTGTCTCTGAAGCTTGTTTCAAGAACTGGAGGTGTTGCAACCTCTGGAGTTCCTGGTGGGTGGCTCACATCCAGGTATAGCTCCTGTTCCAGGTGGCACAAGGAAGAAATGAACTGAGAAATGTCCAAAGAGCACCACAAACCAGAAAGGGCTGTGGATAATTCTCTGTGATCCTAACGACATTGCCGATTTGCAAAGGCAAGCAGGGCTTTCCTCCCTGACAGCTGAGGGACCTAAACTACTTAGGTGGCCCGCCTCAATTAGAACACTTATCTTCTAGGTTCAAAGCTAATGTGATTTTCCCTGTGATGAACTGATCACAAATGTGTTCCTGAGCACTCAAAAGAAAAAAAAAATGCAGCCATGATGTTTGTAGACTGTGGAGCAATCCTGCCAAGTCCTGGAATTCACCCACCTGAGAAATTCCATGCAAATGACACTTCTCCAGGGAAGTATAGAGTGATCTGAACTGGAAAGTCAAGGGGCTAATCTAAGTGGACAGGGCCTTCACCATTCTCCCTTGAGGACCACTTCCTGCCAAGGTAGATAGCACCAGCTCATCATGAGTGATGCACAAGGAAATGAAATAGCCACCTTGCCTCCCAGCTGTCGAGGGGAGGCAGAAAGCTGTGGCTGGTTCAGCGTTACAGAGCAAGGTCTGCGGTCACTGGGTTTTATCTAGCCAGAATGGGGGAGAAATAAATTTGTGCTACAATACAGGATAGATCCCAGGGGACATGTCCAATATTGGGGATTGTTACCACTAACCCCTAACTGTGAAGTAAAAGAAAAGTTAAGTCATTTCCATCTAAATACCACCTAAATAAGCTGAAAATGAAGATACCACCTAGTTAAAACAGCGATTCTGGTGGACTGGAAGATAGTAAGCTGAATATTAGAAGCATAAAAATGGCTAGTCTAGTGTCTTCCCTAAGGTTGAGAGAGAAGAGGGGAGGGAAGGGGAGAGAGGGAGGGGGAGTGTGAGGGGGAGGGAGGAGAGACCGTGGGAGGAAAAGGAAAAAAGCCATGGTGTTATAGTAAGTGTTCTGTAATACTAGTGCTCTGATTTCAATGCACAGAAAAGAAAGTCAGGAATGTTTGCCAGAAAAGTTATCATTTGGACCGAAGAATACATATAAAAGAGAAGGGGACAAACAGGAACAGCAGGGGCAGGCAGGCCTGAGGGCACACAGCAAGGTACATGTTGCAGGTGTTGTGGATGTAGGGTATTTATTGATGAGGAGTGAGAAAGGTGGAGCAGTCCGGCATGAAGAGCCTTGAGTACTACTGGGCTGGGGAGTCTGCACTTCCTGTGAAAGACAAGAGTCCTAGAAGGAACCATGGAAATTACAAATTGGTATTTGGATTTGATCAGGAAGACTAAAGAAGACCTAGGCTACAGGCAGAGCTTTGCCCTTGACTTCAGAAGGAAGCATTGGGACCGCAGTAAGGCCACTGGAGAAATGCAGAACTTGTTACTTGTACTCATGGAGAGAAAATGAAGGAAAAGTCTTAGGGTTTGGATGTCTGGCTCTTTCATATATGGCCACATCCTGAGGATACTGTGTAAGGGGACATTTATAATGACAAGAATCATTGGGCCAGATGAAGTTTCTCAGGGACGAAGATCCCCTAAAAGCATATGGTGTCCCGGTCTTCAGAAAACATCAGTCTGTAAAATAAAATTCTGTTCATCAACTGGCCCTAAAACCTATATATCTGGTAAATGTGAAATATTGAAATGCAATTTGAGGAGCCAGCGAATTATCAGGCCACCCACTGAGACTGTAAATTAGCTTCTCAGAAGTGTTGATTCCAACTCCACTTTGCTCTGAACTTGGAATATTGTACATCAGTATCATGGGATACTGGTACCCATTGTGTAGCTTCTTCAACACGCAAAAACAGATACAATGACTAACAGTTAGAATAGTAA
This sequence comes from Dipodomys ordii, assembly GCF_000151885.1. NCBI lineage: Eukaryota > Metazoa > Chordata > Mammalia > Rodentia > Heteromyidae > Dipodomys > Dipodomys ordii. The sequence continues at coordinate 7,382,963 of NW_012267238.1, read as the reverse complement.
TTATGATGACTAAACACCTCCTATGTGTCATGCACTGTGTTTAATACTGGGCATTTATGATTTATTTTCTCCATGGACACATAGAGTCGCTGTTAACATTCCCATTTTGTAGATGAGGACAACTTGTTGCTCGGGGGGTCCAAGTAACATACCCAAATTTCAGAACCAAGACTGTTAGAGCTCAACTTGAAATTCAGACTGCTCTGATCTCCCACATTTTCCCCACCTCATGACCAGAGGTGGTGTTCTGTCTCCTTAATACCTCCGCACAGTCTCACGTCTCCTTCCTTTGTCACCTGCAGTCAGTCTTTGTGGACTGTTTTCTCGAAATGACCTCTATCAGCCCTGTTCCAACAATCTGTTTTTCCTTAGGCTTTGTTGATCATTGCTGTAAGGTGTCCCAACTCATTTATATCTGATTACAAAAAGGCAAGTTCTGGGCTTCTGATGAATTCAACATGAGTACAAAATGGAGAAATACTAAGTGTCTTATCATTGGTCCCCGGATGAGGGTGGGAGTGCTATAAAAATCCTCTGGAGAAGGACTTGTGTCTTGATGTTTTTAAAGTCAAGTACTTCTATGTTTTTAGCTTGAGTTAATAGGTCAATATGACAACTCTCCTGGGTAAATTTTTTTTCTTAAAATCTGTATTGCTAGGCACTGGTGGCTCATGCTTGTAATCCCGGCTACTCAGGAAGCTGAGACCTAAGTATCCTGTTTTGAAGTCAACCTGGGCGGAAAATTCTTATATCCAATTAACCAGCGAAAATAAGTCAGAAAAGAAGTTGTGACTCAAATGGAAAAGCACCAACCTTGAGCATAAAAATGCTAAGTGAGAGTATAAGGCCCTGAGTTCAAGTCTCAGTACCAGTACAAAAATAACTAAAAGAAAATGTGTATTTAGCTAATATTTAGCCACCTAAATCAGGCAGTTATTGTTGAGGAAGATTTTGTATTAGTACTTGGGTAGAATAGATAGTTCTGCCAACTCCTCTGCTCACAAAAAGTTGTGTGGGGGGCATCACCCCAAATAGATATCATTCCAGAAGAGATTTGTGTTTTAATTTCAAAGGGCCAGGGACCAAGTTGTGCATCTGTAACTACCAAGTAGAAGAGAAGAAAAATTCTCACCACTTGCCATGTCTCTGTTTTCCAGTCATAGTCCAGCCCATAAATACTACCTGACCACAGACCCCATGAGCGGGGCTGTCTTCCTTTCTGACACCAACAGTCGGCGTGTCTTTAGGATCAAGTCAACCATGGTGGTGAAGGACGTGGTCAAGAACTCAGAGGTGGTGGCAGGGACTGGTGACCAGTGCCTCCCCTTTGATGACACTCGCTGCGGAGATGGTGGGAAGGCCACAGAAGCCACGCTTACCAATCCCAGGGGTAAGGCCTTGCTAGTAAACACTGTGAATAGCATTTATTGGGATTTTTATTATTACTTACCAAAGACCCAGACATTTATCATGGCAAAAATTTTGGAAAATGCTAAAAAATATGGGAGGGAAAGGTAGAATTGAAAGAAATATTCAGAAATATGACAGAAATAATTCAGTTAACAAGGTCTGTCTTTCCTTCTAGTCTGCTTTCAAAATGTTAGTTAGTAATGTCTTAAACAAGCAAAGCCAGGTACTGGTTGCTCATATCTATAAACCTAGATACTCCAAGAGGCTCAGTTCTGAAGATCATGGTTCAAAGCCACCCCAGACAGACAACTCCAAAAGACGTTTATCTCCAATAAATGAGCAAAGAAACCACACATGGAGGGGTTGCTCAAGTGGTATACTGTCAGCTTGAACAAAATAGCCAAGCAAGAACACAAGACTCTGAGTTCAAACCTCAGTACTGGCTAAAAAAAAACTTTAAATGATATCACATTTAAATTAAAAAAAAAACATTTTAGTAACATAAATCACAAATTCTTCTCCATGTCATTAAATACTCTTCTGTGAACTCATTTTTGTTCAATGAATTCATTTTTAATGTCTTTGTAATATTCTATCAAGTGAATGGCTTATCATTTATTTTTCAATCCCCTATTATTGAGCAAACTGTTTCTCATATCATTGCTGTACAGAAAATTTGTGGGAAATCATCCTTATGTTCATGTCCTATAGGATGGATTGGCCATAGGTTTTAATTTTTGAGTCCTTCCAAAAGTTGAACCTGTAAATCCCCATATTCAAGATTTTTCCATTCAATTATTCATCAAGCATTTACTGAGTGCACCGAGCCCCATGGTTGCACAGATGAGTTCATTGTAGCAGAATAAGTAAGACTTGGATGGGAGCCACTCATAGGGAGGAGAAGAGACGTGCTCTCTGACATGTAAGAAGAAAGAGCTGGGCCTGGGGCTTGTGAGCGTTGGAGACTTGAAAGGCTTGTTAGAGGATAAGCCATCATTATCAACAGACATCCTTCAGTAGAGTGCTTACTGTGCTTTGAGTCTTAGAGCCAGTGATTTGAAGTATCTAAGCCTCAGGGCCCCAGTCAGTAGAATGAGAATAACAATGCTGTCTACGCATGCTTCCTGGGGTTGTTCTAAGCATCAAAATTAAAGTATTTCTTAATGTTATCTTGTAAAAAAATGCCATAACTGGTGATATTACAAAATAAGTCCAGATTCCAAGGCCCGGTTTCAAATCTAAGCAGTCGACTTAGTCTTTGCTCTCTAGCAGCTGGGTGACTATGAGCAAGTTGCTTAACCTCATTGAGCCTCATTTTCCTCATCTATGTAATAGAGAGACTACAAGGGTAAAGTGCAGACACGATCAGGAATGTAAATGCCTCGTACAGTAGTGACAGGCACATAGTAAACATTGCATAGATGAGCACCCCTTTTGGCATTGTTAGGTCATAACACAACACATCCTATCACAGTGCACTATGTGTCATACCTTCATAGCATAGTCTTGCACATGTCTAGAGAACTCAGGTAGTATCTGTGTGGGGTAAAATATTATGTCATCAGTGATTAATCTCCCTCCTAATACTGAATGAACAGTGGAGAGTGGAGAGAACACTGGGCTTGTGCTTAGGGATATCATATTATTGTTTTTCTCTGCTCCTTGGTGTCTCCCGAACCTTTCTTGTGGACCTCAGTTTCTTCATTAGTAAATAAGCAGATGGATTAAATGATCGTCAAGGCCCCTTGTAACTACAACACCCCACTCTCTTAACGTTAAAGGTTATTTTTTTCCTGAAAGGTTTTGTTCTCTCCAGACATTTCTCAGTGGATATGCATGCATGCATGTTCTTCCCTCCCCCCAACACACACACACACACACACACACACACACAGATGGAGTGGCAGAGCAATTGCCCAAAAGCCTGTAATTAACCCAGATAGAAATGACAAGGGTGCCACAATATGCAGACACTTTTCAATAGGGAGGAGAAAAGATGTCCATCTATTTAGCACAACAAAAGGAGGAAAAAATGAAGCAATTAATCAGGGGACAGATCACTTCTATTAGCATGTGCAGCCAACTTTGTAAACAAGAAACCCAATTGTTCATAGAACACTCATCAGTCATGGCAGATGGGAGAGAGATGGGGCATGGCCAGGCACTCAAGAAAACTCCTGTGCTGGTGCTTAAAGAATGAAATTAATTGACATTCTAGGCAGAGCCACAGGAAAGGCTCCGGGCCTCCAGGCTGCCTTGTTCTCTGTGTGAAATCCTTGGCAGCTGCCTAGCCTAAGGAAGAGTGGTAAGAACAAGCAGAGTTCTCCTAGGATTATCACTCCAAGGCCTCAAGGGGTCTTAACCCACCCTGTTTGCCAAAAAGAGGCACAAGAACCCAAGAGTAAGGACTTCCAAGCCCACAAAGTGCCAGCACTTTCTCATAATCCGAAGGCATTAATGTTTATGGAAAGCTAATGATTATGGAATGTCAGTATTATTTCCATTTATTAATGAGGACATTGAGATGTAGCAGTGAAGTAGCTACCTGAGCTAACACAAATGACAAACATCATTGCTCAAGCATATCCACCCGGTAAGCCTTGTCTGACCCTTTCTCTTATGCCTGCCCTGGAGAAAAATGGAACAAAGCATAGGTGAACAGGCTTTCCTTTATATCACCATCATCCTACATCTGTCTGTCCCTGTGGCACTCCACATAATTCTGACTCAGTCCTGTGCCTCCCCTTGTTGGTCTGGCTCCCCTGGCAGGTGTATCTTGGGGACAGGAGGATCCCCAAGAGTTCATAGATTGGCAGGAATGTGTCTGACACCTGCAGTCATGGATAATGATCACAGAAAGGTAAAACAGCATCACCCATAAAGTTTAAAATTGGGCATTGCTAACATTCATCCCCTAAATTAATATTCCCCAGGAGTGAGACCAAGTGGCTATGTGGTAAATAAATAAATAAATAAGTATAAATAAATATATCCAGTCTACATCACTGGCCAGAAGGTACCAGTCTCATGGAGGAGCCCTCAGACTGTGTTTTATGTCATTGTCATCTCAGATACTCATCAGAAGTGCAGATAACTATTCAGTCTCCACTTGAGGGTGCACTGAAGCCAACTCCACAGGGAGTTCTCACACATGTCCAAGAAAAATACAGACTGAGAACAATCCCTTCATTTGACAACTGAGAAAACAAATGTAGAGATGTCTAGTGACTTACTGGCCCCAAGGTCACACAAGGTGGGCAAGAGAGAAAGTTAACAGAGGAGGATCCTGAGTAATAACCCTCACATAAATCTGCGGTGTGCTTTCCTTAGACATTAAATCCAACAATGTTCTCTGTACAAAGCCATAGGATCCTTTTCAGACTGTACACTTTCCTAATGACCAATGAGACTAACGTAATAAGGATAGAAAAACTTGAAGGATGTAAAGGGGAAACTTAAAGGTCTAGAGGTAAAAAAGAGGATTTGATTATTATATTTGCAGAGCTTCAGAAATAGATTGATTCAGTACTGGGGGGGGTGCAGAATCTGAGAACCTGGGTTCTAATCTGTGCTGTGAATAAGTAACCCAAAGCTTTTGTTCATAGCTCAGTGGTATGGTAGAGCACTTGTCCTCTACGTACAAAGTCCTAGGATCAATCCCCAACATTGCAAATAAAAAATCTCTGAGTCTCATCTCCTCATCTTTAAAAAGGAATGGAAAGTTTTAGGTATGACTCAGTGCTAGAGTATTTGCCTAACACATGCAAGATACGGAGTTTGTGAGAGACTAAAATGCTATAGGAGGATTTGATCACATCATGCCAGGAAGTGCTTTGTCAAGTCACAAGACTTCCGAATGTGTCAGTTGTTTTCATATCTAATGCTGGATTCCTATTTGGGCTCCTCTACCCTAGGCATTACAGTGGACAAGTTTGGGCTGATTTACTTCGTCGATGGAACCATGATCAGACGTGTTGACCAGAATGGGATCATCTCTACTCTGCTGGGTTCCAACGACCTTACCTCGGCCCGGCCACTCAGTTGTGACTCTGTCATGGATATTTCTCAGGTAGGGCTTTGTCTGTTTAGCCCTGAGCCAATGCATTCTTCCTCTCATCTGCCCTCAGCCAGCCTTCTTGGCAATGGAAAATATTTTCAGGGGGGCCTATTTGGGAGCAGGGCCTGTGGTAAAGAAAAGAAATGAACTACCCCACATACACATGCTCTGTCCCAAGGGTCCAGTCCCAAGGGTGTGATCATAGCGGAGGCTCGGGGGACAGTGAAAAAGTCTGCCCAGAGTCAGCAGAGTAGGATGGACAGACCTTTACATGATGGGAATTTACATCCACAGCTCCCTGAACTTCCACTTTGGTCATGTGTGTAGGCACCTGAATGTTATATGTTCTTTTATTTTGTGTGTGATGGGGCTTGAACTCTGGGCCTGGGCACTGTCCCTCAGCTCTTTAGCTCAAGGCTAACACTCTACCACTTGAGCTATAGCACCACTTCTAGTTTTCTAGTGGCTAATTGGAGATAAGAGTCTCATGGACTTTCCTGCCCGGGCTGCCTGTGTGCCTTGAGTAGCTAGGATTAGAGGCCTGAGCCACCAGCATCCTTCTGTGTGTTCTCTTTTTATACCACAAGTTACATAAGAAAGGAATTCAGCCTGTCATTCCCTTGACCATTACTAGGATTCGAGTGCATGCTAGGAGCATGCATAGATAGATAGGTAGATACATAGAATCCTGTTTTGCCACTCACTATCTCAGTGACTTTACACAGGTTTGTGAAGTCTTTTGAGCCTCACTTTTCATAATTGTAAGATGGACATAATTCATATCAGCATTGCAGTATGGCCTTGAGAATACATGTGACAATGCATGGAAAGTTCCTGGCACTCACTGCTAAGCACTTCAGAATAAGCAGTCATTGTAGGACCTACTTTCTCAAGGGAGGTGATGACCTGTGTTCAGATTTGGAAATTAAAATAGGGTTTTCTGGATAGCAAAAAAAAAGAGAACAAAAAGAAGCATTTCATACATGTACATACTTGTGCAAAAGCACAAAGATGTGACTGGGCCTGGTACATTCAAAGAATATGGAAGAGTTGATTGTCAGAGCGCAGGGTGATTAGAAGCGGAAGAATTGAAACAAAGAGCAAAGCCTGGAGCCAGTTAGGGAAGGACCTCATACTCCACCAGGGAGTTTCGATCTTGACAGGTAGGGCACCAGGAACTCGGGAGAGACCTGAGAGAGACATGGTAAATGGTTTATCTATCCAGCATGGCTGTTATACATACTGTGATGGCTTAGCAAGTCATGAGTCCTCATTGGTAGGTCTTGGTGTGTGCTCAATCAGTGAGTATCCAGCTGGTAATGCTAACTTTTGCAGATCGTCAGGAATAAGGAGGCTGACTGCGGCCCTTGTTCCCAGCCTCACTTGCCATGCCTGCCTCTGATACCCACACAGATTGTTGAGTTCCTTCCCCCAAAGCCCCGTGGCTTGATGCTGGCATTGCCAGCAACCCATGTCACATCTCCATTGGAAGCTGGTACTGTTGCCTTCTGTGCCAACTACTGTGATGCTGCACTCCAGAGTGGAATCTGTTCTCTGCCACTTGTCTGTGCAATTTGGCAGGCTTCCTGCCTTGCTGGCTCGATTTCTCCCACTTCAGTCTGTGAGCAAGCTGGAATTACCCCATCAGGAAGCCGCCATGGCCTAAGAGGATGTGCATACAACAAGAATTTTCAGTTCTCAAAATGGGCCCTCAACCAGCCAGCTCGGAGTGCTGAACATTTTCAATCCACACATTGGAAAATTGTTTAACCTTAGGAAGAGTTACTGCCAAGCAATCAGATCAAAGGCTTGGAAGACAGCTGGCATAGATTGGAAAGGAAAAAAACGACAAAAAGTCACACTCAGATTCAGAACTCCTGGACTAAACTCTTTATATCCCTGGTTCTCACTACATTCAGTGAATCTAAGCATAAGACTTTAAAAAAAAACTCTCCAACACAGGCATATGTTTTTGCATACACATATAGGCATGAGGGCACTGGCTTTAGTTCTCAGAGTTTCCTTTGTTATCAATACCCACCTACTTTGCTGTCCTCTAGCCAATAGGGAGGAAAATGAGAGAGAGACAGAGAGAGAGAGAGAGAGAGACAGAGACACAGACAGACAGAGAGAGAGAGAGAGAGAGAGAACCCAGCTAGGAGACAAGAATCCAAATGGACAGCTAAGGAACTTGGACCTTCTTCTCTGAGAGGAGACAAAGACCAGATTGGATAAGAGAAGACTCAAGTAGAAAAGTTACTACCTGTGAAGGATTGTAGATTAGTTCCCAGCTCAGCAAGTATGGCCACCATAGGCAGAGTCCACCTCTGTACTTTTGGGCCAGCATAAAAACCCGCTGTGTTAGAAATGTAGACAGAGATGAGAAGGCCATCGCGTTTCTTATTTATATACATATTTACATACATAGTGACAGGGCAGCTGTTAGAAAGGAGGGAACTGAGATTGGGTTGAAGAAAATGCATGTGCAGGTGCAAAACCCTGCACTGGGCTCCATGAGTGATGCTGAAATGATTTTTAAAATGAAATTCGGTACCAAATCCCCTAGCATGGTGCCAGGCACCTGGTAATAGGATGTGAAGGTTAATTCTCTTAAAATCTACCAAAAACTGCCTAATACATTGACCTATTGGATCCTCACAATTATTCTATGTCAGGTGTATTCTTCCCTTTTACATATGGGAAAGGAAGTTCAATGTTTAAGAAACTTGAGTAAGAAGACGCTTTTAGTGACCATGGAAGTGCAGTGACCAACCGGCTATTCATTCATTCATTCGTTCACCCCTTCATATGACAATGAAAATCTGTGGCAAGGTCCTCAGCTCAGAGTGAAGGTACAAGATGCTCAGGAGGACATCTTGGCCCACACCAGGTCCCTCAGACCTGGAAGCTGGAGGGTGGGATGAGTAATGAAGATGGGAAATGAAGCCAGAAAAGGATGATCACTGTAAGGAGAGCACTGTAGGTGCCTTTTTCTATTCCCAGGCACTTCCACACACTGCGGTGTGAGCTGGTATAGGAAGAGCTTACAGTTAATTTCCTCCTCTTTTCCTCTCCGCTGACTCCCTCCCCTCCCTCTCCTTACCCCCACTCATGGTGGGGGGAGCATCTTTTCATCATAATGACAGGCAGAAAGGTCTCCACAAGTAAGTTCCCAAGGTGCCACAGGACCAAGAGGGCATTAAATATTTAGTGGCCCATGTTGACAAGAAATGGGTTTTAAGAAATTGAAAATTCTCCTGTCACTTTAGAGCAAGCTGTGTTCTTGATGCAGCAGAAAACTGCAGGGCTGTGCTCTCAAGAGCACTCGACATGTGAGCAGCAACCTGGTGGTGGCTCTGGGCAGCATCTGCTGCTCCTTTTCTCTGCAGACAGACAGGGACTGGGCTGGGGTGAGGCACTGGGAGGTAGGGCCTGAAGACTGATGGCTGTATGTGTGTGCGTGTGTGTGCATGAACATGCACATTGGTCCTGGGGCTTGAACTCTGGATCTGCTGACCCTGAGTTTTTTTGCCCAAGACTAGTGCTCTACCACTTGAGCCATAGCTCTACTTCCAAGGTTTTGGTGGCTGATTGGAGCTGAGTCTCACAGACTTTCTTTCTGGGGCTAATTTCAAACCTCCATCCTCAGATCTCAGCCTTCTGAATAGCTAGGATTACAAGGGTGAGCCACTAGGCCCTGGCCAGAGTAATGGCTCTGAAGAACTAAGTGTGCACATCGGAGAATACAGAATAGCATTGGACAATGAGGGCAGAGGCAATGGCCATACCACCTGTTTGTATACTTTATTGAATCTCTCTCTCTCTCTCTCTCTCTCTCTCTCTCTCTCTCTCTCTCTCTCTCTCTTTCCCTCTTCTATCTCCTTTCTTTCTCTTCTTGCTGGTAGTACTGGGATTTGAATTTATGGCCTGTACTTACTAGATAGGCACTCTTCTACTTAAACATGCCTCCAAGCCCTTTTCTGCACTGGTTATGTTTGAGATAGGATAGGGTCTCACTTTCCACCCTGGAATCCATTCTATTTTTTGCTTTCCACTATAGCTAAGATGGCAGGTGTGTGTCACCACATTAAATTTCTTCCATTGAGATGAAGTCATGCTGGCCTGAAACTGTGATCTTCACATCAACCTTCTAAGTAACTGGGATTATAAGCATGGGGCACTGGCATCTAGCTTGGGTTTCTCTTTTTACATTGGGAAACCCTTACATGCCCATTGTAGAAATATATATATATATATATATATATATATATA
>NW_012267238.1:7317438-7372034 GCF_000151885.1 Dipodomys ordii | reverse complement strand
CTTTTCTGCTTGACTCAGACATATACTAGTTATTGCAAATAAGGGAAACCATGGGACCTATGTTTCTTTGGGCCTGGCTTACTTCACTTAATACAATTTTTTCCAAGTCTTTCCATTTCCTAACAAACGGGGCAATGTCATTCTTTCTGATGGAGGCATAGAATTCCATTGTGTAGATATACCACATTTTCTTGGGCCATTCATCTACTGAGGGGCATATGGGGTGGACCCATTGCAACAATGAGATGTACAAGATGCTATGTCAAAAAACGAACTTTACAACTTTGGCCAGGAGTGGGGGGAGAGGGGGAGTGTAGTCATGAAGATGGGAGGGCAGGGCAGGGATGGTAGGGGAAAAACAAAGGAGGAGGCAACAATGCTTGATAAGAAATGGACTCATTACCTTGCTTGTGTAATTGTAACCCCTCTGTACGGTATTTTCACAATAAAAACACAAAGTAACCCAACACAAGGAGCACTGGAGGCATTTAGTGAACAGAGTGACTAACTCACAAGTGTGAGGCCCTGAGTTCAGACTCCCAATATTTCCAAAAAGGAAAAAAATGGCTGTGATGAATATACTGGTAGACAGCAGTATAAGAGCTTCTTATTCAAATGTTCATACTTGTTTGAATAAACCCCACATCAGACCAAATGTTATGGGTTTGTAGAAAGGTATCATCACTCTCAGTGATGAGTATTTAGGCAATGGAGAAAATAGTCATCAGCATTCCTGATTCCCATCTAGTGTGCTACCCCTCTTGGTAAAGACATTCCATCACTTCCTATACCTCCCAGTGGGATACATGTAGCAATCTGGCCTGTACATCCACTGAGCCTGACTCAGAAGAGGCTCAGTGTGGAGCCCTGGAACTGAAGCCCTCAAGTTTCATTGCTACCTTCCAGGGAAGCCTCCTCTCAGAGATCCTAGAAACTGTCATGGAGAACAGCACTTCCTAAACTTAGTGCTCTATACAGTAAGGCCAGGGGCAAACAGTTGCGTAAATGCAGTCACAGATCAAAAGGTTTAAGAAGAGCCTGCTAGTTGAGTACCAACGTTTTCTAAAATCTTCACAGAGAATATAAATGTGGGGCCCAATTTGAGAACCAATGGTCTACAACTAAGCCAGACTATGGTTATTTTGTCTTCACATCCCTCAACACCATGTTTATTAGTCCATAAACTCAAAGACTGAGAGACAGCATCTTTCATAGATGTCTCCTATCCGCTGCTCCTAAACAATCTTTGTCAAATCTCCAGACTACTTCTACATCAGCTTCCGGTCTATGCCTGCCTACCACTTCCATAGTAGCTGTCATGGCTAAAGCACTTATCATGGATCAGGTTCTCTGCACAAGTGTCATTGTTATTTCCGGATGTGAACACAGAGGTTCAGAGAGGCAACACAAATTTCTCAAGCTCCTAAGTGGTGAAGTTAGGATCAACACCCAGGCCTATGTGATTCCAAAGTCTACCCTTGAGCCTATTCCTTCCTCTTGATGTAATTTGCTCCTTCCGATTCTGTTATCTGATGGAGTCTCTGAGGGTGTGGGGTAATTGGGGGGAGGGGTAATCTTGCCAATCATTTGAGTGTTGGTGTCTCCATTCTCAGGTTCGCCTGGAGTGGCCCACAGACTTAGCCATCAACCCTATGGACAACTCTCTCTATGTCCTCGACAACAATGTGGTCCTGCAAATCTCTGAAAACCACCAGGTACGCATTGTCGCGGGGAGACCCATGCACTGCCAGGTCCCAGGCATCGACCACTTCCTGCTGAGCAAGGTGGCCATCCATGCAACACTGGAGTCAGCCACTGCTCTGGCTGTTTCACACAATGGAGTCCTGTACATTGCTGAGACCGATGAGAAAAAGATCAACCGCATCAGGCAGGTCACCACCAGCGGGGAGATCTCGCTTGTGGCTGGCGCCCCCAGTGGCTGTGACTGCAAAAATGATGCCAACTGTGATTGTTTCTCTGGAGATGATGGCTATGCCAAGGATGCAAAGCTGAATACCCCCTCTTCCTTGGCTGTGTGTGCCGATGGAGAGCTCTACGTGGCCGATCTTGGGAATATCCGAATCCGCTTCATCCGGAAGAACAAGCCTTTTCTTAACACCCAGAACATGTATGAGCTATCATCCCCCATTGACCAGGAGCTCTACCTGTTTGATACAAGTGGCAGGCACCTGTACACACAGAGCTTGCCCACTGGAGACTATCTGTACAACTTCACCTACACAGAGGATGGTGACATCACACGCATCACAGATAACAACGGCAACATGGTAGATGTCCGCAGAGATTCTTCTGGCATGCCCCTCTGGCTGGTGGTCCCCAATGGCCAGGTATACTGGGTGACCATAGGCATCAACAGTGCGCTCAGAAGCTTGACCACACAAGGACATGAGTTGGCCATGATGACCTATCATGGTAGCTCTGGCCTTCTAGCAACCAAAAGCAATGAAAATGGATGGACCACATTTTATGAGTAAGTATCTAGATGAGACCATTGGATGATGGGTTCCATGAGATGTCTTATAGGATTAGAAATGAACCAGTGGACTGTTCTTTTTTGGATATATGTCATCTAAATTCAGGAGTTGAGAGGCAAGCTGTTACCTATAATATGTTCTGTATATTCATCTGCCAGATGATTTCTATTTATAAGGAGGAAATGTTATGGTGGAAAAGCAGGTGTATTTGGGCTTTGTTCTGAGTTCTCCCATGGACTTAATCTCTCTAGACCTCAGTTTTCACATCTTTAAAATGGACAGAGTAAACACCTGCCCAGAGTACCACAGAGACTATATAAATGAAAAGCACTTAATCAGATGCTAACATCTTCCTATAACACTCTCTAGAAATATAGCAATAGGAGAAGGAACAATACAATGTGGATGGGTTTTCCATACAATTAAAGCTCACATTTTTTTCTACTTTAACCATTTTGGATGTACTTCTAATGAAATACACAATATGCTTTCTGTCTTTGACACATTATACATATACAGACATAATGTAAACTTTCTTCATCTTTTTTGTGATGGTACTGAGGTTTGAATTCAGGGCCAGGGCCTAGCTTTTCTCTCAAGGCTGATGCTCTAACACTTGAGCCACAGCTCCACTTCCAGATTCCTTTTGGTGGTGGTAGTTAGGTAGGTGATGGTTAATTAGAGGTAAGAGTCTCACAGACTTTCCTGCCCAGGCGGGCTTCAAACTGCAATCCTCAGATATCAGCCTCTTGAGTAGTTAGGATTACAGATGTGAGCCAATGGCATATGGCAGAACCTTTTTTTTAAATGAGCCAAGGAACAACACTGATTATAAATATTAATGTGCTCTGGAGACATAAATAGCTTCCAGAGAGTGGGAGATGAGAACACAGAGCCCTTTGCTCTTTCTGCATTTAATTCATTCCTTTATCTGGGGGGTATGGTCCTACTGCCTCCTCCTCAGGATGGCGCTATTGTGTCACTGTTTTCAGGCATGGGGGTTACCTCCCTGCACTGTTTTAAGTGGTGTTATCAGAGGAGCACTTTGGCTTATTATAGTCCTCCCCAAAATGATACACATGTATCTGAAACGTTTCTCAATGAGCTATTTTAATGAAAAGGACCTTGCGACATCTCTTCTTCAATCCATGGCTTTAAAGCTTTTTTTTGAGATCATAGCAATGTTCCAGACAATGAAGACAGCTGAACATGTCACTATTAGACACGACTGAAGGAGCTGGGGGAGGAACTAGCCTTGTTGAACATGAGCTCTGGGCTAGGAACTGTGGCATATCACGAATCCTCCCAGCACCTCGAGAGGATGGGTGATATTTCTTGTTTTATTGAAATAAAAACTGAGGCTTGGAGAAGTTCATTTGACCATAGTTGTTTAGTGAAGATACCACAAAACCAGGATAGTGACCCACTGCTGCTGTCTGAGGGCAGAGCTCTCATTCTTTCTGTTCTGCTCAGCTGCCCTTCCCAGCCTCCTGCTGCGTTCATTAATCCCAAATGAAGTTAAGTCCTTGAACTCTTACATTTTTTTTTCTCAAACTAGATCAACCATCAATTTCTCAGAGTCCTAGAATACAAAGGAAAAGGATCTGTAATTGATTTGTACATACAATTCGCACCCAAAAAATAGCATTAATGTCACAGCAATTGGTACAAAGTTCACCAGCAAAATTCCTTTCTCCAAACATAGACCTTGTTAATTGCAAAGAAAAGACAAAGATCCAGGAAAACAGCAATTATCTAGATTAACTCATTGAAATGGAAATACACTAAATAATTCAATTTTCCTCATTGCCCAATGGAAATCTCTTATGCATTATTTAGCCAATACTGGGGTTTCTTTGTCAGAACAAATCTGTTCACTTAATTAGTTCCCAAGGTCCCAAAATGAATGCTTACAGGTCAGTGCCTCTGTCACTCACTCTCCACCACCTCTAAAATATAAAACCCCTCTTCTATCCAGAAAGGATCTCTCTCCCCTCCCCCTTCCTCCCCTTCTCTCTTTCCTTGATGAAGTATGCAGCCATGGTTGATGCTTTGTGAAGAAGGAAAAGTTATTTGAATTGTTTCTTATATTGCATTATGGGCTGGGAAGTAGCTCAGTGGCAAAGTGTTTGCCTAACAAGTGCAATGTCCTGGATTCAATCCCCAGTACAAAAAAAATTTTTTTTTCATTTAAAATTCAAAAGAATCTACTTTATAACAGAACTCAGAAATACTGACCCTTGCTGACCCATACCAGAAATGAAAGATAAAATTCCTGAAATCAAAAGGAAAATCTGCTTGTGAAGTAAAGGACAAGTCCTAAGCTTAATTCAGAGAAAAACTAACAATGATCTTACAGTAGATCATTCCCAAGGTGGTGGGAATGTCATCCCTCTCTTTCACCTTTGAAGGTAAGACACAGTTAGGCATAGAGATATTATGTAACAAGCTGATAATCACACATTGGGTGGTCAGCAGGGCCAGAAGACAAGTCTATATTCTTCTTTCTTTCTTTATTTGCTTTATTAAATATTTAGTTTTTAGTGTAAGGATACAGTACAAAGGGATTGCAGTTACATGAATAAGGTAATGATTACATTTCCTATCAAACATTGTTTCCTCCTTCCTCCTTTGTTTTTCCCCTGCCATTCCCTTCCCTCTCCACCTCCCCAACTCCACACCCCCTGCCCAAGTTGTAGAGTTTGTTTTCAACATAGTGTCTTGTACATCTCATTGTTACAATGGGGCAACCTGTATCCTTATTTAAGCATTTTGTTATTTCCCTTCCCCTCCCCAAATTAGAAAAAAATGTATATACAAGATGCAGAACACCAGAATCAAATACAGTGACAACAGGGGTTGTACCATGGGGGAAGAACATACAAAGAAACAAAAAAAATCACATAGTACATTATAAATACATTAAAAATAACAAGAAGAAAGATAAGATCTCTTGTGTCTCTCTCTTGGGGTTCATTTCGCTTAGCATCTGTTATATGGTCAGATGTTACAAGTCTATATTCTTCTAACTATACTAGCTATGTTTCCAATGTTCTTTGTGACTATGAATATAATATACATTAAAATAGTATTTTATAGGGATAGCCTGAGGTACAAACTTTCAATGAGATAAAATACAGAAAGCTCCATGGTAGCTGTTGTTACTATGACTTCAAGAAATACTGTGGAATACCAGTAGTTTACAGAAATGTTCCTTAAACATGGAACATTACTACCCAGGAATAGTTTATACATAAAAAAGCCAAAATAGAAGACAGAGGTTTTCATACAGGTAGGGGTTAAACAAAAGAAGCAAAATCAATTATCAGTCTGAGAAATGAAAAGTATGAACCAGGAAAGAGGTCAGGTCCCAAGAATATTCAAATGGACTAGAAAATGACTTAAGAAGAGTGTTTCTGCTCAGACCAGGAACAAAGCAAGTAATAGACATCTATTTAACTGAATGCTAGCCATATGACTCTGGAACACTGGCTGCCTTTCAGACCCAAGTCTCTACCCAACAGAAAAAAAGTTCTTATCCCCTTCCATTCTTTGACTTTCTGAGAACTGAACAACTAAATATGTGGATGGACAGCAGGGCAAAGTGGCTCTTACCTGTAATTCCAACTTCTTAGAAGGCAGAGATAGGAAAATCACCATTGAAAGCCATCCAGGCAATAAAAGCTACTTTCTTAAAAAACAGGCCAGGCCCAGGTCTGAGGCTGGTCGGGGCAAAAGCCAGAACCTATTTGAAAAACAGACTAATGACGAAAAAAGAACTGGGGGCAAGATTCAAGTAAGCCCTGAGTTCAAGCCTTCCTACTAGGAAAAACAAAACAAACCTAAATACATACTAAAATTAAAGGTATTTTCCAACAGTGATATTCCCTAGAAGGAAGTATGGTGTTATTTTATCTTTCAGTTGTTTTTAACAATAATCTGTACAGATTTCGCCGGTGAACTACTTGCTATAATGTATTTGTTCCCTTTAGCTTCAAGAGGCAGCAGGGTAGATTTAAACCCAAATGTTCTAATACAAAACAAAACCAAAAACTTAGCCCAGTCACTTGCTTGAGGCATGAACTATTACTGAGACAAGGTTTAAGTTGGCTTTATTTATCCTTTTAACAGATTAAATAATAAATCAAGCATAAGCATCACACACTTCAGAGCAGATTGGCTTAAAAAGTTCACATGCGTGGGGAGCCAAGGTGTTTTTACTTCCCTCAACCCCTAGGTCAGCTGGTAAAACACTCCAAGGATCTGCAAAGCAGGCCTTGGCTCCAGGGAGAGACTATCAGTGCTTGCAGATGTGGTTCTTGGTCACGTAGCATTTAGTTGCTAAGAAAATGGCCTGATGGCATAAAGCTGATTTCAAAATTGACTTACTAGGAGGCAGGAGCACCCAGCTTCTCTAGTTTTTTGGGTTGTTTGTTTTTTTTTTGATAGTACAAAGATTTTGAATTCAAGACCTGATGCTTCCTGCCTGCCCTTTTTTGCTTTAGTTATTCAGCTAGACTCTCTAGTATTTTGGTTTTGGGAAGGGGATTATTTTGGTAGCACTGAGGCATGGCTCTAGTTGCACTGATTATTTTTGTTTTGTTTTGTGCCGCTCCTGGGGCTTGAACTCAGTTATTCTTGAACTGAGTTATTCTGTAAAGGCTATCACTCCACCATTTACCACAACTCCATTACTGGCTTTTTAGTGGTTAATTGAAGATAAGAGTCTCATGAGCTTTCTTTCCTGCGCAGGTTGGCTTTGAACCATGATCCTCAGATCTGTCTCCTGAGGAACTAGGATTATAGCCATGAGCCATGCATTGGTTATTTTTGAGCCAATGTCTTGTAAATTTTTCTGCCTAGGCTGTCCTGGAACTATAATTCTACCAATCTCAACCTTCCACAGTGCCCAGCTATCAGTTGAGAAAGGGTCGCACAAACCTTTCTGCCCACACTAGCCTGGAACCATGATCTTCCCAATAACAGCCTCTCAAGGAACTAGGATTTCAGGTATGAGCCACAGGTTCAGACTTGTCAAGCCAGTTTCTTCCCCTAAACACAAGAAACTGCTGGAGGAGCCTAAAGTCTTCAGTGCTCTATGGTTAACCTTAGAAACAGAAAATGTGTGTGCCAGCCTAAACCCAAACTACAGTGACTTCTACCATCTCACTGAAGTCCTAGCAGGAGGAAAGTCATGGCCATTCCCATGATGTGTGCTACCCAGGGTGTTACATTTTCAAGTGAATGTACAAAAGGGCAAAAAGCAAACATAGAAAGTAAAAAAAAAAAGCACACATCAGAACCATATTCAGATATGACACAGATGTCGAAACCACCTTTCAGGGAGTTTTAAATAACTGTAATTATATTAAAAGCTCTAATGGAAAAGGTGAACACTGTGTAAGATCAGATGGATAATTTCAGCAAAGAGATGGGAATGATAAAGAATCAAGTAGAAATGCTGGAAATGAGAGACATGGTTATAGAGATAAACAGTGCCTTCGATGGGCCTGTGGCTTCTGATAATACAGTAGGACACAGCTGAGGAAAACAGAGAGATCAGAAGACATTCCCCAAACTAAAATACAAAGAGAAAATAAGAACAAGTGCAGCATAAGGTATTCAAGAGCTGGGGGACAGCCAGTGACTCACCCCTGTAATCCTAGCCACTCAGAAGGCTGAAATCTGAAGGATCATGGTTTGAAGGCTTCCCAGACAGAAAAATTGTCAAGACTCTATCTCCATAATAACCAGCATAAAACAATACTGGGGGTGTGGTTCAAGTAATGGAATGCCAGTCATGAATAAGCAAAGGTACCTGAATGGGGAGGGAAAAACTTGGGGACAATATCAAGTGATCTGATGTGCTTATAACTGGCATTCTGTAAGAAGAGAGAAAAATCAGGCAAAATAAGTGTTGAAGAAATAATGACCAATGATTATTTATCATTAATAACGGTCCCCAGATCCAAAAAGCTCAAAAAACAAACATCAAGCAGAAGGAACGCACATTTCCTGGCATATCATTTTTGAACTATTGAATGCAAAGAAAAAGAAGTAGTCCAAAAAAGGGAGGGGGAGGGGAGTGATATATTATGAGGAACAAAGAATTACAAATAGACTTCTTATCAGAAACCATGCAAGATAGACCACAGAAGAACAGAAAGAGAAAAGAAAAGAAAAAGTTATTTACTCAAATATGATACTCAACAAAAATATATCCATCAGGTGAAGATATTTTAGAGGTAAAGCAGAACTAAGAGGAATGATGATGGACATGGGATCATCCAAGCACTAAAGACAGTGACCAGCCTCAGCCATTACCAATCCTCAGGCTGGATGAGGTAGATTAGGACATGGTTACTGAAACACTTGGAAGAAGTCATGATCATGATAGATACAGCTGCCTTTGGGAGCGTGGCACTGAAGCCTGAGTGAAGAAACACTTGTCCTGACCTCCATTTTCTTGTCGGTGTCTATGGAGCAAGCCAAAACTGATGCCTAGCAATGCATGCTGCAGAGATAGGGCAACTTTTCAGGAGGGCTTCTGGGGAGGAAACCGAATAGCTAGCCAGCACAAAGCCTGTTTCTGACACATTTGACTTCAGGGACAGAAGCAAGGATTCAATTTCAGACTCACCTGAATCCTAAGCACTCTTCCTCCAGTATAGATCTTATTTTCATCCTGAAGCCTAGAGTTCATAGCTGGGTCTATCTTATGGCAAGTTGGCAGCAAGCACAGGAGTGTGTGTGTGTGTGTGTGTGTGTGTGTGTGTGTGTGTGTGTGTGTGTGTGTGTGTGTGTGTGTGTATGTCCTGGGCCTTGAACTCAGGGCCTGAGTGCTGTCCTCTGCCTAGGATAGCACTTTCACACCTGTGCCACAGTTACATTTCTGGCTTTTTGGTGATTAGAGACAAGAGTCTCCTGGACTTTGCTGCCCAGGTTGGCTTTGAACCATAGTCCTGAACACTATGCCTGGCTTAAGTACAGGTGCTGACTACAGAGACCAGAAAGTGCTCCGGCTCTGACAGTGTTTTAGACTGGTCAGTGATAGGTTGATGCCACCCATCACACTGACCCAGGGCCAAGGGAACTCTTGGTGTGCACAGCTTTGAAGTCTTCTTATCCACAGATGATACTGAGGCCAGCTCCTAGTTGGTGATGGTGTCCTTTGGAGCAATCACAGTCATAAAAATAGAATCTTTATTTTCCAAGCCCAAAGTCAAGATCCACAAAAGTTTAGCATCAGAGAGGCCATTCTGACATTTTCCTCACTAGCTACACAGAGTGAGTGGCTTGGGATGCAGTAGCAAGTGTGAGGAAGAAAACCTCCCCATGTGGGAAGGTACCCTTTAGCCGTTCTCTTCCAAGAGCCAAGTTCACAGCAACCAGATGAATCTTTTATGTGTTTTTTCTTTCACTCTGCTCCAAAGATGCTTGGCAAAAGCAGAATGAAGAGAAGTCAGTGGAAGGAAATAATGGAAAGCCAATCATCTGGCCGTCTCTATCCTCCCCCGCAATGCGGGCTTGGCAGCGCTACAAAGTCAACTTCAGCCATAGCCAGGCAGAGCGTCTTGGAGAGAAACTGTCAGTCTTCTTGACCCACTAGAGACTTCTGAACACAGCTTTTCCTTTAACACAGGGATGACTACAAAGGTCTTGATTTAAAACAGCATCATTTTCTTTTAGTGGAGATCCGGATGAAAGAAAACATTCTTTTTGTTATGTTATTTAAAAATGTTAATGGCTATACTTTAGTTGTACAAGGGGGAATTTCATTGTGACATTTCCAAACATACATACAAAGTATCCAGTCAACCTCACCTCCTCTATCAGTCACTTTCATACCCCACTTCTAAAACAAGTCCGATAGCTGTCATTGTTGTATCTCTTATATGTAAAGAAACTACTCTGACCATATTCATCCTCATTCACGTTCTCTGTTCACCCTCTCCTCCGGCTGACACTGCCCCTGCCCCAGCAAAGCCTTCTTTACTTCCCTGTCATTGGTTATTTTTTAGTGAGTACTAATTGCACAAGGGGTTCTATGTGGTATTTCAGACATGCATATATTTTTTGAATCACAATAATTCTACTGCTTGTCTTTCTCCACCTCCTATTCCCTTTGATCAACAGCTCCACTGAGATGCCTTATGTCATCATACATAGTTGCAATGTATTTTGAAACTATTCACCCTCAAGCACACATTCTTTTAGCTTAGACAGATCTTGATTTTGAGTGTGTATATATATATATATATATATATATATATTCTTCTACTAGTACATGATTTTAGACAAGATGCCTAGTCTTTTTGAGGCTCATTATCAGCATTTGCAAAGTGATAGTAATATTCTCTGCCCCAAAAGATAATTATGAATATGATGTTTGGTGCTTAAAGGGTGCTTAGTGAATATTAGTGAGCTTTTCTTTCCTCGTCTAGAGTTAGGGAGGGTAAAGCAAATGAAAATCTTGGTTGCTCTCTATCATCTCAAAATACATATTTACTTACATATTCATTCATTCAGTGAACATTATTGAGTACCTTCTACATGGTGGTTACTCCTCTAGACACTGAGAATATCAACAAGGTCCCTGTCCTCATGGAGGTTAGTTTACTAAATAAGAAGAGACAGACAACAGATAAACAAACAAGATAGTAGGTATAATGAAAAGAATTGAGTAAAATAATGGGATAGAAATGAGATCTGCCAACTTTAGAAATAGGTGGTCAGGGAAGGCCTCCCTGAAGTGATAGCCTTGGAAATGAAGTATGAACACTGAAAGGAACTGGCCATGCCGGCACTAGAGGGAAGAGATTTCCCTGCAAAGGGTTCTTTTGTGTTCAATCCTAAGCATAGATTGATCATGGCATGTGTGGGGAACAGATGCAGGTACAGTGAATCCCAGAAAGTACAGAGACAATAGTGAAGAAGTTAGAAAGTCAGGAAGAAGTCAGGTCACTCACTCAGCTAACCTTCATTCACCTGATTAAACATCTCTTAAATACCTGGTGATCTAAGTTCTGGACATAAAGCAGTGACCAGTTAAACTCTTTTGCCTGAGGGAATTGGCAGTCCACTGAGGACAGTCCCCTAGGATCCCAAGAGCCCAGCTGGGAAGTTCACATTCATTGTAAATACATCATCTCCCTTTTGGAGATCTACCTGGGAAGTGTTATTTTTCGTCATTTAGAAGAGGTTGTGCTGTGGAACCTGAAATACTCTCATTGAAGGTTAGGAGGAAAACAGAACTGAGTGCTGTTCTCAGGAGCCCTTTGCCAGCAAGTGTAGAGTCAGGATTCAAAGCTTAGACCATGTGGCTCTAAAGACCTTCCCCTTCTAAAGACCTATCATTCCTTCCATTTCTCACAGCGAGAAAGCATGCCAGTGCTATGTGCACGTCTATAATTAAGGTTATCACAACAATCATAACTAAATCAATGTCCCAATGTCACCGGCCATGAGATTGGGCTTGATGTAGTCACTTGAGTCTAGAAAGTGTAGATACATGCTCCCTGCAGGTCTCTACACCCTGTTGGAGCAGTTCTCAGCACAACAGAAAGTTCTGTGCAAAGGTGACCCGGGGGGCAGAGGCACTCAGGGCCCAGAGTTAGAAGGAACGCGATGGATCATCACAGGTACTGATCAAGCCGAACAGAGACCTAGGGGCATTTCTCAAGCTCTAGAAGATTCTAAAAAGAATGAATAGATGACAAAATTTTTATGAGATTGGTTGTTCTATTTGATGTTCATTTAATTAAGACATTCAGTCTTTCTAATGGAAAATGTGAGAAATAGAAATTACTGGTTTGGGTCCATCTAGTATAAAATGAAAACCGAATCTGGAAGGCACGGGGCCATTTCTTTATATTTTCTTCAGGCTCAACTTAATTATGCATTATAGGCTACCTTTGATAATAATTACAATTGTCTGCCTTGATACAAAGCCTCTTGCTGTCTTGGAGACTAACACTCTGGGGAAATACCTCCGGAGATTGTTAAAGTATCATTTAGGGAAAGCAGTTGCTTCTGCATTTGTGCATTCAACAGACACTCTTGCCCAGCTCTGTATACCTTCTGTCTGCAGAAGGTAGCGTGTGAATCAATCATGACCTCTCCTCTCCTACAGAATAGAAAAAAGGCCTTGCACACTCAACCTTGCATTCATTAATTTCTGAAGTCATTTATTTATTTCCTCCCCCTCCCCCCCAGTCCTGGGGTTTGAATTCAGGGCCTGGGCATTGTCTCTGAGGTTTTTTTTGTTCAAGGTTAGTGTTCTACTATTTGAGTTACACCTCCACTTCTGGCTTTCTGGTGGTTAATTGGAGATAAGAGGCTTGTGGACTTTCCTACCTATGCTGCTTTTGAACCACAGTCCTCAGATTGCAGCCTACTGAGTATCTAGAATTATAGACATGAGCCACCAATTCATTTCCTTCCTGTCTTTTTCTATGCCAATCCCAATGCTGAGAGCCATACCCAACCCCATTCCCCCCCACCCCTCCACCCCGACCCCCATCCCCCGAAAAACACAGTGCTGGCCGAGGCCAGAATCCAAGTGATGTGACTCCAGATTTGCAACCTGGTGCTCTGACTCCACAGATTTGTCCTGACCTGGGGTACTCTGTGTGCAGAGACACAGTATCACAATTCAGGAGAAGCATTCTAGAATAAAGCAAGGACTTCCCCCAGAATCTTCACAGGCTCCTGGACAAGACAAGGCACAATTATCCTCACCACTGTGTGGATTAGACAGGGAAGACCCAGAAAGGTAAATTGTTTCTCTGTAGCTGGATATCAGTAGGTAGAGGTCAGATCCAGAGAACTATATGCCAAGCCCCAAGCAAGGATCTAGGCGAGTCAGGGCCATCTAACCTCAAAGAGAAACTGAGTTTGCAAAACTGTGGCATGAGATAGAACATGCCAGTATTTCTGGGACTCAGTGCCATCCCTTGGTTTCCAGGTATGACAGCTTTGGCCGCCTGACGAATGTGACCTTCCCTACTGGACAAGTGAGCAGTTTCCGAAGTGACACAGACAGCTCAGTGCATGTCCAGGTAGAGACCTCCAGCAAGGATGATGTCACCATAACCACCAACCTGTCTGCCTCTGGTGCCTTCTACACATTGCTCCAAGGTAAGCCAGGTGGGATCCTGGGGATCTTGAGACACACAGGTGGGAAAGGGTACTATCCTTTGGAAACAAGCTACTACAGGGGCTACCCAAGAGCAGGAAAGAATTACTGACTGATTTCTCCCTGTATTGCCACCTAATTTGCAAAACACATGAGCCAAAGCCTTATAAATTCTCTCAGAAGCTTCAGCATAATATTTCATTGGCCCACCCCATTATCATCAGAACAAAGGGGAGAGAATCCATTAGCTGCTAAATCCAGGTGACCTCACCATTCTGCTGTTCTAATGACTCCCAGATTAAAAGACTTCCCGGCTCACACTGGTGCAGGTGAGGACAAAGGACAAGAATAATTACACCTAATTATGAAAAGGATTTGGTCATAGAAAATCCCTTCCCTAAGCCCATATGAAATTTGTTCCTCTGTCAGGATTCCACAGAAAAGAGACCCTTCTCTGCACCCATCAAGTCATCCCTACTACAGGCTGGGTTTTAGCTTCTGGTAAATAAATCACTGATGAAATCACACTGTGACTTGTGTGCCTCAAGTGTGCTCATGGAATGTGAAGACCTAGGGTAGAACTTTAGCTTCATTGGATTTAATATGCATGAAAGGAAAGCACCCATCACTGTTAGACCTGCCCAACCTTTTCCTACCATCCAGTGACTCTCTGACCTCCTGTAAGCTGTGACACCAAGTAATAAAAGGAGCTCTAGGTCAGAGCAAGAGAACAAGGCCCTACTGGCACAAAGAAAAATAATTCTAGCTAGACACTGGTGGCCCATGCCTACAATACTAGCTACTCAGAAGGCTGAGAACTGAGGATCACAGTTTGAAGCCAACCTATGCAAAAAAATTCATGAGACTCTTATCTCGAATTAACTAGCAAAAAGCCAGAAGTAGACCTGTTGGTTAAGTGGTAGAATGTCACCCTTGAGCGAAAAAGCTAAGGGACAGCACCCAGGCCCTGAATTCAAACTCTAGTACAAGAAGAGAAAAATACAACAACCACCAAAACAGAAATCCTTTATTCATCTACTCCATACTGATAAACCTGCTTTGAGTATTCTTCTCAAAGGTCAATGTTGCCTTTTTTTATATTTGGATAACTTTTTCAATTCAAAAGTGCCACACTCCTTAATTTGAAAATGTACCACCAATGTAATCATTAAGATTTTTCAGGCCGAAGGGGAAGAGATCACATTGTTCAAAATGCATATACAGATTGTAAGGCACATTCTACTTTAGGAGAAATTGAGATAAGAAAAGGAAAAGCACATCTGGAATTTAGGAAACCTGATACCTGTCTTCCCCCTTTGATACCTGGGCCAGTCTGCTTGTCTTTCTGTCTACTGGGCTTAGATGTCCCAACCCAGAAGCATCTCAGTAGAGTCTGTGAAAAGCTCTTTAGGTTTCCTCTTAAGTCTGAGCAATGGGAGGTACTAAGAAGTAGCTACTAATGAGCAACGGCCTTGGGAAGTCACAACACAAGTGAAATGGGAGCAGGTAAGACAGGCCTTTTGCAGGTACCGGTCCATCCAAAGTCAACAGTAATGGACAGAGTTGGATTCAGCGAGGAGCAGCTTTAAAAGATAAATTGATGCAGCCTTTTTTGCTCTTCAAAGGAAGTAAAACACAGATTGCCAGCGAATAATACATAGTGGCATTGAGGCAGACTTCAATGTGCGTATGAGGGAGGAAATGTGGGAAAATGAAGGGGGGAAGGAAGGGAAGGCAGCCGATTTGCCATCATTCAAGCAAGAAAAACTCCGTGACGACTTTCCCTGAAAACTGCATCCTTACCTAGACAGATACCAGAAGATATCTAGTTTAATCCAGACAGTATTTAGTGAGCACTTACAATCACTTACTTACAATTACAATATAATGATATGTTAGCATGTTTTGAATTCTTACTAGCTACAAAGTATATATTTAAGAGTGCAAAGTAGGCACTGAGCTCATGGCTTGCACTTGTTAGGCAAGTGCTCTGCCATTTGGACTATGCCACCCATTTCTTTCCGTAATGGTTATTTTCAAGGTAGGGTCTTGCTGAATGCCTGTACAGCCTGGATGATGATCTTCCTGCTTGTGCTTTCTCCTGTTGCTGAAGGTGACAGACCACTGTACCTAGCCCTAGTTACAAAGCATATTTTTTAGCATATTCACAGTCCTGTTTAATCCTCACAACAAAAGTATGAGCTCCTCATTCTTAATATCTCAATTTCCCAAATGGGAAACATTGAAAAGCTTAGCAGCTTGCCCCAAGTCACATACCTAAATGGATATAGGAATCCAGACAAGCAGGCTCAGAACTCAATCTCTTGATCATTAATCTGAAGGTAATGAAGACCATGAACAAAAATAGAACAGCTCATTGTTGGAGACAGAGAAGAGACAATAAGAAATACAGGTGATGGAGACTAGCCCTGCACCAGGCACACGTATCTAGCCAGCATTACCTAACAACTGTCTGCCAGATACTTGCTCTCAGTTCTTCACATTCATCACCTTACTTTCTCCTCAGAGAACCCCTGTGAGGCAAAGACACAGATATTATCTCAATGTACATTGAAGCAACAGAGGCAATCCAGGCTGTGAATGTGGCCAACATCTTACAATAAAACAGGGATGAAGCCCACACACTTAATCTCTGTGCAGCGGTACCTCTCCCAGTAAGCACTGAGGCATTAAAGGATATGTTCATTGACAAAATGATGACCCCACCATCCCCAGCTGCCCGCCCCTGATGAGGCCCACAGATAGCTGAGGGGAGGCATTGGTTTTGACAAAAACCAGGCTTCTGGGAAGGGATGACATTTGAGCAGAGCCCTGAAGAAAAGACTTGGATAAGCGTCTATGATAAACAGATAGAATCTGGAAACAGACACAAGGAAGGGCAAAAGAAGGAGAGTCCAGCACAAGCCCAGAGACACTGTTACCATGCTCAGAAGAGCGTTCCCTGTGCAGATGAATTGTACTTGTTTCTCCAGAAATTTCTTTTAGCTTGCAGCCCAAATTAAACTAATCAGGAAGTGGAGGTATGACTCAAGTCGCAGAATGCTAGCCTTAGCCAAAAAAGAAGGCCCACCAAGAGAGAACGAGGCCCTCAAACAGTATATTTCCTTTTAAAGACAAAATCAACAAAATAAATGAAAAGAGACGGATGAAATCAAGGGAAGGAGAATAGACAAATGAAGAGAAGAGAAAAAGGGGGGAGAATGCGTTCAAAATTCAGTGTATAGAATGGGAGTCCAAGGAAACCATAACCAATCAACTAAGTGATTTGAGAATAAACACTGAACAACAAATTAAGGAAGTAAAGAAGTTCATCCAAGATCTAAAACAAAGCTCCAACAAAATTCAGTGTATATCCTACAAAATTAAGGAAAGTGAGGGAAGGGGTATGTTGGGAAGGATGGTGAGAATGTTATAAGAAGTGACATTGATCAAAATGTATTATACTCATAAAGTGCTTTGTTGAATGCCAAGTCCTGTGTACAACTACTTAAAGATAATGAAAATATTTTTAAAGAAAATTTTAAAGGCCAGGCACCAGTGGCTTATGCCTGTAATCCTAGCTACTCAGGAGGCTAAGATCTGAGGATCACAGTTCAAAACCAGCCCAAGCAGAAAAGTCCCAGTGAGACTCTTACCTCCAATTAACTACTCAAAAACCACAAGTGGCACTGTGGCTCCAAGTAGTAGAGGGCTAGCCTTGAGCTAGAGAGCTCAGGGACAGTACCTAGACCCTGAATTCAAACTCCATAACCAACAACAACAACAACAAAAGTTGTGTGTGTGTGTGTGTGTGTGTGTGTATGTGTAAAGAGCATGAGGCCTTGAGTTCAAGTCCTAGTACTGGCACCAAAAAAATTTTAATCAGGCTTATATTTTCAAATCAGATCTATTTTTAAGCCATTGTCATATTTATGATCATGACTTGAAATGTATATATGTGTATGAGCATTCTATAACTAAAGTATTTAGAGTTTGGGGATATTTTTGTTTTATGTTTTGTTTTGTTTTGTTTCTGTCAGTTGTAAGGCTTGAACTCAGAGCCTGGGAGCTGCCCTTTAGCTTTTTTGCTCAAGGCTAGCACTCTACCATTTTGAGCCGCAGTACCACTTCCAGTTTCTTGATAATTAGTTACAGATAAGAGTTTTATACACATTGCTGCCCAGGCTGGCTTTAAACCATGATCCTCAAACCTCAGCCTCCTGAGTAGCCTTAAGAATGTCCTACACTTTGCTCTAATTTTTGTACTCTTAGGAAACTACTTTGATTAGTCTGAAATGAAGATGTTGATTTAGTCAGAGAAAAATTTTAGGTGAAATATAATTGACCTATCCTACTTTGGGAGGTAGAAGCTAGTTTAAACTCTGCTTTCTTCTTCACAACTGGAGCTCTACCACTTGAGCTATGCCTCTAGCCAGGATTTTTGCTGGCTGCTTACAAATGGAGTCTCATCCTGCCCTAGCTGTCTTTGAACCATGATCTTCAGATCTTAGCCTCCTGAGTAGCTAGGATTACAGGCTTGAACCACTTAGCACCCAACAAAATGTATATTTTTAAACGTACAACTTTTAGTATATTTGCAAAGTTATATTCCCATCAGAATTATCTAATCAGTGATCAGGAAACATCCTAAAATCTACAAATCTGTATAATATTTCCAGTGTTTTACTTTGAGTATTGGGATTATAGATAATCTCCTCTATGTATTTGCTTAAGTTTTTCTCTGTGCTAACGTATTAGATGACTTCCATAGATAGAGGAAACATATTTTTTTTAAAATCTCCACTCTATCCTCCAGCCTCATTCTTTCTGGGAACCTGTGTTCTCTCCTTCAGACCAAGTCCGGAACAGCTACTACATTGGAGCTGATGGCTCCTTGCGGCTGCTGCTAGCCAATGGCATGGAAGTGGCACTGCAGACTGAGCCACACCTGCTGGCCGGCACTGTCAATCCCACTGTGGGCAAGAGGAATGTCACACTGCCCATTGACAATGGCCTCAACCTCGTGGAGTGGAGACAGCGCAAAGAGCAGGCTCGAGGCCAGGTCACCGTCTTCGGGCGGCGGCTGCGGGTGAGCAGGGCCTTGGAGATGGTGGCACCCACAAGGCAGGGAGAGGGTTGGTGGGGAGACAGCGAGGGGAATTGGGAAGGAGAAGCTGGGTTCTAGTCTGGAAACTCTCCTTGGGACCTCAGTGTCCTTGTCTGTAAAAGGTAGGGACTAAGCCAGGGAACTCCCTGTAATGAGAAATTGTTTTCTATCCTTCCAGTTTGACTTATAGAAAGATGACTGGCCTGGGATTAGGTCTGAGTTGAATTTTCAGTTTATATTACTCCCTGAGTAAACTTGATTGAGTCATTACCGTAGAGCCTCGGTTGCATTCTCCATAAAATGCAGAAGATAAAACCAATTTTACAGGTCGCTAAAGGTTCGGAAGTAATATATAAGGCATCTCATACAGAGTCTGGCATGTAATAAGTTGGTGATCGGGGCTGGAGATAAAGTTAAATAAATGCCTAGCATACCAAAAGCCTAGGTTTGATCCCAGCATTAAAATAAAACAAAATAGCCAGGCACTGGCGGCTCACACCTGAAATCCTAGCTACTCAGGAGGCTGAGATCTGAAGATCGTGGTTCAAACCAGCCTGGGCAGGAAAGGCCATAAGACTTTTATCTCCAATAAACCACTCAGAAAACCGGAAGTGGTGTGGTATCTCAAGAGGTGGAGTGCTAACCTTGAGCTGAAGAGCTGAGGGACAGTAGCCAGGCCCAGAGTTCAAGCCCCATGTCCGACAAAAATAAAAGAAAATAAAAATAAAAGAAGACATCAGTAATAGCTATGCTTGTTGTTATTACTTATGGTGCTGGTGACTGTTATTACTATGGCTAGTATGTCCCAAATTTCATTTTAGCTCTTTGGAACCTAAGCCACATTTTCTACTCTTTCCAGATAGAGTAATCCTTCCTAAACGATAAAAATGGCCAGGCATGGAAGCACATGCCTATAATCCTAGCACTCAGAAGGTGGAGATAAGAGGAATCTTGTGTTTGAATCCAGCTTTGGGTAGATACATGAAATCTTATATAAATAAGAAAGAAAGAGAGAAGAGCGAAAGCAGGAAGGGAAGGAAGGAAAGAGGGAAAGAAGAAGGGAGGGTGAGAGGAGGGAGGGAGGAGGGAAGGAAGGAAAGAAGGGAGGGAGGGAGGGAGGGAAGGAAGGACAGAGGGAGGGAAGGAGGGAGGGAGGGAGGGAGGGAGGGAGAATCTCACTATAGTTATCATATGAGGGGATTGGCCTGGGCTCTGGCATTCTTTTCATATGGATGTCTTACATCAGGTCTTCTCTGTTTCCCTCCCATGTTTTTTGTGGGACGTGGCCTTATCCCCAGGTCTCACTGCCAACTAGCCTTTTCCCCCACTTCACAAAGCAAGCAGGCAGACAGAGGGAAAGTTGGGGAGCTAGACCTGGCTTTCTGCCCAGCACCTTGCAGGCCTCAGGTTTGCATTACCATAGAATTGAGCTAGATGTTCCCAATATCCTGAAAACCACAGGCCCATCCTCAGCATCCGCTCAGACTTGCTCCACTCCCTTCCCTTCTGCCAAGAAAATCCATTAAGCCCCTTTTCACATGAGGAGCAATCTAGATTCAGAAGGGGTTGGTTGTTTATTACTAGGCTTACAACAGACACAAAAATGTTAAATAACTGATCCTAGATCATACCCAGAAAAATCAGGCTTCCTTGTTCCCTCGGTAGCCAAGAACTCCATATCTATAGAGAGAAACATCCTTGGGTGAGTTCCCTGCGTAGGGCTTAGGCATCTTTATTCTACAGGGTCTTCATGGCCTCCCTAACCCCCTCTGAATTCTCAAAGAGCCCTGTGCACACATCTGAGGCAGTGTGCTAACTGCAAGGTTTGCCCTCAGTTGGATTCCCCTATGGCTGCGCAGGTAGCCTGGAGCAACTCCTCTGAGCCCCAGCTTCCTCCACAGACACACCATGACAAATTCAAAGCATCCAGCCCAGTGCTGTGGATCCCAAGTGCTTTAAGAAAGGGCAGTGATTAGTACTATTAGGATTTTTCTCTGCCATGTGAACTGGACCAAAAGTTTCCCAGGCTTTAATTGGTCTCTCTCCCAGCCAGAGATTGATGATGCTCTAGTCGGGTGGCCACATCTCTGCTTCCTCCCAAAATAAATGGCCACCCACAGCGGCAGCATGTGGAATTAAAATGTTAGCCGGGTGTGCCTCCCCATAATGGAGCTCATTTTTTATACAGCTGGGAACTTTTTTTAATAAAGAAAGATGTAAAATAATCTCATTGCTGCCACCGCCAAGCCCAGGAAGTATTAGGTAGTTCCCCCCAGTGATTGGCTTAATTCAATTTTATTAATTTTGCCCCAAAGGTACAGCTCTCGTCCTCTAGGGTTCTCTGGGGGATAAAGGGACAACTAGCTGGGTTACACGGTCCTGGGAAGAGCCCTGGGAGGAACTTCCAAAAGCTGTTTTTAAAGGCTCCTGTCACTTGGTAAGGCAGCTCTGTATCATCATTTGCCCTGTCTGCAAAGAACACAGCTTCAGCTACCAATGCCTTGGATTTTTCATAGGAATTGTCTGCCACACTGTTTTTGCTTCTGCAATTGTGTTTGATTACCCCAGGGAAAGCAACCTTATTATAACCAGGCCATTCACAGCTGAAGTCGTCTCCACAGCATCATTATAAATCTCTATTTTCAAAGCCTCGGAGTTTGTATGGAAAGAGGGGGAGACCCCCAAAGGTCTCCTTCCTCCAAGACTGACCACAATCATTTGCTGTCATTTAATGAAAGTCATTGCAACCATTAATCCAGTGCCTTCTATGAGCCTAACGCCACTAGATAATTGACTTACAATCCTCCAATCCCCACAAGCCTGTGATTCTACATAGAGGAAGAAACTAAGGCTTAGAGACAGGGAAACACTTGCCAAAGTTACACAGAAAGATGAAGTTGAGGCTGGAAGCTCTGCTTTAATTTCTAGGCTTCCCTTTTCCACACACACACACCACAAACTCCTTTTAAAAAGAAACAATTGCACAGGGCTCCACAGTGGTTTTCAGACCACATATGAAATTTTGCATTTGCTGTGACCTAATTATCTGCTTTCCTCTTGGATCTTCCCTTTGTCCAGCTTAACCAGTGAACTTGTGGATGAGACAGAAAATGTGCCCAAATACCACATAAAACCAGCCAGCCACTAGAGGAAGGTGGCATTATAGCACCAGAGTGCCTGGCTGGCTTTCAGGGCAGCCAGGGACTCAGGGTCAGATCCAGAAATAGCCCTCATATTGACAAAGAAATACCTTTATTAAAATGTGACTTGCTACAGCCTCTGTAGAGCCTGCATTTCTGGCTCTGAAAAGAAACTGGAAACTGGATTACATGCTGACCTCATAGCTCAAGCAGAAACTTCACAGGAGACTTCTTATCAGGAGACAGGACCACAGCTTCTAGAGCTAGGGCTGGTCCCCAGCCAGCCCATAGCCAGAGAAGACACCCCAAACAGAGAGATCCATGATCTCCCAAGATCTCCAGGAGGAAGATGAGGAGGAGGTGGAGGAGAAAGACATAAAAGAGGAGAAGGAGATGTCCCAGTAGCCAGCTAAGATGATGGAGAAGTTTTGATTATGGGTAGATGTCAGGGGATCCCCGAGAAAAGTGAACTTGCTCAGAGAACCACTGAATATCTCTTGGCTCCAAGAAGTGATGAGAATTGAGTGCATACAGTCTATCACTGCATCCTGCAACAAACACCCTCACTTCCCCAAGTTCTGGTCTTGGTTTTATATCAGGATATAGTGTCTGTTACAGAGTAGATGACTCAGACGTTTATTTGCTGGGCCTCTTGGTGACTGTGTTTGAAGAATGGAGCCAAGAGGGATCTGGATTTTTATTATTCCATATGTCTGCCTTGAAAAAAATAATCCTATTAGACTTGGGTGTAGTGAACAGGTCTATAACAACAGCTACTTGGGATGCAGAGACAGGATTATTCCAAGTTTGAGGCCAGCCTGAGCAAAAATAGTGAGATTCTCCAAAAGAAAAAATATATGAAAAGATGTGACTCAAGTGCTACAGTGCTTGCCTAGATTTCCCAAGGCCCTGAGTTCAATACACAGTACTACAATGAAGAAAAATGTGTGACCTCTTTAATCACATCTACTTTTTACTTACCATCCAGGTTGTCTATGTTCTTACCACTGTCCCATGCAATCGGCATCTTTTCCTCATTTTATGGATGTAAAGCTTCACAGAACCAGGCAGTGGTGGCTGACACCTACAATCCTAGCTACTCAGGAGGCTGAGATTTGATGATTGTGGTTTAAACTCAACCTGGGCAAGAAAGTACATGAGACTACTAAAAAAGCCAGAAACGGAGGTGTGGTTCAAGTGGTAGAGTACTAGCCTTGAACAAAACAGCTCAGCAACAGTGCCCAGATTCGAGTGCAAGCCCCAGAACTAGCACAAAAACAAAAACAAACAACAAAAAACCTTCACAGAACTGACAAGTAATATAACCTGGAATCAACACCAAGTACATTTGGCCTGAGCTTCCTCTTTTACTCAAAAGCTTCTCAGCACAATTGAGAGCTATGTGGGATTCCAGGGCCAAGCTTCCAATGTCCAACTTAACTCTCTCTTTCTACCTCTTCCCCAGGTTCACAACCGAAACCTCTTATCTCTAGATTTTGACCGTGTAACACGCACAGAGAAGATTTACGATGATCATCGAAAGTTCACCCTTCGGATCCTTTATGACCAGGCAGGGAGGCCCAGCCTCTGGTCACCTAGCAGCAGACTGAACGGCGTCAATGTAACATACTCCCGTAAGGGCCGAATTGCTGGCATCCAGAGGGGCATCATGTCTGAGAGAATGGAATATGACCAGGAGGGTCGCATCTCATCCAGGATCTTTGCTGATGGGAAGACATGGACCTACACATACTTAGAGAAGGCAGGTGTCTCTTCCTCCGCCACCACTGACCTTTCCATGTGGAAAGGTCATTACTGTGACTCAACCTATGGTCAGGGCTTGCTTGCTGACTTCTCAGACCCATGAGACACTCACTTTCCAAAAGGAAATGTAATCCTAGCTCTTGAGAGGCTATGGCAAGATGAATGTGAGCTTGAGGCCAGTCTAAATGACATAGCTAGACCTTGTCTCAAAAAAAAGAAAAAATGGAGACATTCAGGAAAACGTGCTACCAAGGGCCAAGCAGACCCAAGAAGCATCTGTAAGAGTCACAGAGATGTATAGCAGATAGAGGTGATAGAGTGGGAAAATACAGAAGACAATACAGAAGACTTGTGGGTGGAGGGGAAAAGGGGAAGGGCCGGTAGAGCTAGAGAGCAAACACTGTGGATTTGCAGAGCAGAACTAGGGGTTCTGGTCCAAGACAGTGTCTGCTCCCTGGTACAGTCCCATCATGGAGAACAGATGGAAGCCAGTGGATTTGGATCTGCAGTTGGAGGTGCCTAAACCTGAGCTTGTAGTGCTGAGAATAGGCTTAGCAGATCCCTTCTGCTCTAGGTCAGGATTCATTTCACCCCAGGCACTAGGGTGATGACCTCAGTCCTGAATAGGAAAAAACAGCAGTGTTCATGTGTGAATATATCTAAACCTGTATCTGCTGAGTATCCCGAGTCTGCACTTTATATCCCAGTTCTGGTACTCAGATTCCCACTTTGATTCCTGCTCCTGGTCATGTGCCCTAGATTCTTCCTGTACTGTGGTAAGTGTTCCATGCCTAGGCTGGGAGAGCTTCCATGTTCTAAGGGAGAGACTTTGGACGTTCTCTCACCTATTGCAAAACCAAGCTTAGGAAGGAAAGAACTCCATTAGTCCTTGCTAGAAACCAGCTTCTCCCATCTATCACAGGCCGCACCGCGTCAGAGGGAGTACATGACCCGTTATCACACAGCAAAGTCGTAAATGCCCTTCTCAGTCACACTTTAGTCACAGGGAGGCCCCTGAAGATATTCAGCAGGTAAAAGGTAAAGCCAGACTGTGTTTTAGGGAATTCCTCGCTGGAGTGAAAAGATGTTAGACTGAGAAGTTTGGAGCAAGGAAGGCTGTTACAAATACTTAAGGCTAGTGTACCTTCACCCCCTTCATCCCCCATCACAGGCAGAATTGACCAGACCTGTACTACAGGAAGGGAAAAACCATAGAGCATTCTAGGACTCAGCCTTACAGGGCCAAAAGGCTGAAAGAAAGCCCAGACAGCATATCTGTAATCTGTTGATAGCATTCTGGGTTGGAAAGCTCTGGTTGGGCATGGCTTAGGAGAACCACCATTATCCTTGGCCTTCTACTCTGATTTCTTTGAGTCTTGGGTACTTAGACCTGCCTTCTTCCTTCACACTCACTTCATCTCTAGTTTTCCTCTCCCTCCAGTCCATGATGCTGCTCCTCCACAGCCAGAAGCAGTACATGTTCGAGTTTGATGAGAATGGTCGCCTGGCGTCTGTGACAATGCCCAATGTGGCTCGGCAAACCCTGGAGACCATTCGCTCAGTGGGCTACTACAGGAACATCTACCAGCCCCCTGAGGGCAATGCCTCAGTTATCCAAGACTTCACTGAAGACGGACACCTTCTGCACACCTTCTACTTGGGCACCGGCCGCAGGGTGATTTACAAGTATGGCAAGTTGTCCAAGCTAGCTGAGACACTATATGACACAACCAAAGTAAGCTTCACCTATGACGAGACGGCTGGCATGCTGAAGACCATCAACCTGCAGAACGAGGGCTTCACCTGCACCATCCGCTACCGTCAGATCGGGCCCCTGATTGACCGGCAGATCTTCCGCTTCACAGAGGAAGGCATGGTCAATGCCCGTTTTGATTATAATTATGACAACAGCTTCCGAGTGACCAGCATGCAGGCTGTGATCAACGAGACGCCACTGCCCATCGATCTCTATCGCTATGATGACGTATCAGGCAAGACAGAGCAGTTTGGGAAATTTGGGGTCATCTACTATGATATTAACCAGATCATTACCACAGCGGTCATGACCCACACCAAGCACTTTGATGCATATGGCAGGATGAAGGAAGTGCAGTATGAGATCTTCCGCTCGCTCATGTACTGGATGACTGTCCAGTATGATAACATGGGGCGAGTAGTGAAGAAGGAATTGAAGGTAGGGCCCTATGCCAATACCACCCGCTACTCCTATGAGTATGATGTCGATGGCCAGCTGCAGGCAGTATCCATAAATGACAGGCCACTCTGGCGCTACAGTTATGACCTCAATGGGAACCTACATTTGCTGAGCCCTGGGAACAGTGCGCGGCTCACTCCAATACGGTATGATCTCCGTGATCGTATCACGAGGTTGGGTGACGTGCAATACAAGATGGATGAGGATGGCTTCCTACAGCAGCGGGGAGGGGATGTCTTTGAATACAACTCAGCCGGCCTGCTCATTAAGGCCTACAACCGGGCCAGTGGATGGAGCGTCAGGTACCGCTACGATGGCCTGGGGCGGCGGGTATCCAGCAAGAGTAGCCACAGCCATCACCTACAGTTCTTCTATGCAGATTTGACCAACCCCACCAAGGTCACCCACCTGTACAACCACTCCAGCTCTGAGATCACGTCCCTCTACTATGACCTGCAGGGACACCTCTTTGCTATGGAGCTGAGCAGTGGAGATGAGTTTTATATAGCGTGTGACAATGTTGGGACCCCACTTGCTGTCTTCAGTGGGACAGGCTTGATGATCAAGCAGATCCTGTATACGGCTTTCGGGGAGATTTACATGGACACCAACCCCAACTTCCAGATCATCATTGGCTACCATGGTGGCCTCTATGATCCATTTACCAAGCTTGTCCACATGGGCCGACGGGATTATGATGTGCTGGCTGGACGCTGGACTAGCCCAAACCACGAGCTATGGAAGCATCTGAGTAGCAGCAACCTCATGCCTTTTAATCTCTACATGTTTAAAAACAATAACCCCATCAGCAACTCTCAGGACATCAAGTGCTTCATGACAGGTGAGGATCTGGCCTCTCCCTGGAGTGGGGAGCACATTGGTGCTCTGGTTACCTGGCATGGCTTACACTTCTTTGGGGAAACTAGTATGGGGTAGCAGGGAACATAGACTATGCCTAATAGCATCATTTTCCAAAGTGTATTGCAACACTAACTCAGAGAACATTTTGAAAATAATGGTTCTGACATCAAATAAATTTGATAGGGCCACTATCATTCTCAAATTTTTATAGTACATTTCAGCTTGTGAAAGGCTCTAAGGAGTCCCCTGGTAGAAAGATCTGTTTAATATACTTACCCATTATTTCTCAAACTTATTTGATCATGAAAGCCTTTTATCACCATGAAATCCTAATATCTCACTGGATAAACTCCTTAGAACTTGGAAAGTTTTTGACATAGAAATTAAGTTGGTTATGAACTCCTAATAATTTAGGTTAAGATATCACTAAAAAAAATCCCTTTTCAATTTGTGATGATGGAATGGAAAATCTGGACTTCGGAGAGAGAAATGAGAGAGGAAAATGCACCATCTCTAAACTATGACAGGTTGAAAAAAGGTATCAGTGCTCTAAATTCCAGTTTCTTGTTCTGTAAATTGAAGTTAGAATACCTACTCTGTCTCTGATTAGGTGAATATACACATCATACCCCTTAGAGCAACCACAAAAAATAAATTTTTTTTTTTAAATTCAGGGGCCAGTGGCTCACATCTGTGATCCTAGCTATTCAGGAGACTGAGATTTGAGGATTGTAGTTCAAAGCCAGCCCATGCAGACAAATCTGAGAGACTTTTATATCCAGTTGGCCCACAAAAATCCAGAAGTAGAAGTATGACTTAAGTGGTAGAGTACCAGCCTTGAGCAGAAAAGCCAAGTGAGAATGCAAGACCCTGAGTTCAAATCCCAGTACTAGCACACATGGCGTGTGCGCGCACACACACACACACACACACACACACACACACACACAAACTGTTGCTGGGTGTTAGTGTCTCATGCCTGTAATCTTAGCTATTCAGGAAGCTGAGAACTGAGGATCAAGGTTTGAAGCTAGCCCAGGCAGATAAATTTGAGAGACTCTTATCTCCAGTTAACCACCAAAAAGCCAGAAGGCTCCAATGGTACAACACTAGCCTTGAGCAAAAATGCTCAGGAACAGTACCCAAGCTTGTGCTTCAGACACAATATGAACACACACACAAAAAATTACTTTTTTCTTTTAAACTGAAGCAGACATAGTCAAGTAATGGAGAGAAGTCAGTAATGGAGAGAAAAATGGAAGATTAAGACAATATCAAGTTGGTCAGTAGTGATGCATGCCTATAATCCTAACTGCTCAGGAAGTGGGGATTTAGAGGATTGTGGTTCTGAGCCAGCCTGGACAAAAAACATTCTTGAGACATCTTCTCAGCATGCAGCTGTCATCCCAGCTACCTAGAAAGCATAAACAGGGGCTTGCAGTCCAGGCTGGCCCAAAGAAAAAGCAAGACCCCATCTCAAAAATAACTAGAGCAAAAAGAGATGGCTCACAGAGGAAAAGAGTAGCAAAAGAAGAAAGAACACTTGGAACAAAATAGGAAACAAATGTCCACTTCATCCTATCCTGGGTGCAAGGATGGTGTGAGATACATTTCACAGCTAGCACAGGGCGCAATTCATGTGGGTTCCTTTCCTTCACCCTCTGCTCCAAAAAGTGTTTTATTGAGTAAAAAGTGTCCCATGAGTCCCAAAGGCAGGATGTCCCTCAGCAGCCACAGTTCTCCCTGCAAAGACCCATTTCTAGGTTAGTCACAGAGGACCCCTAGAGCAAACGAGGCAGTAAGGTCTGTGTAAAGCCAGCACATTTCATGAGAATCTATAGTGGGGGGGAGCGGGGTGGACCATATGCATTCCACTGTGCAAACCTAATCTTCTACAGGTCTTTTTTTCCCCCTCTGTGGAATGATCCCCTTGGCAGTTTCCTTCATCCTACACATGCCTCCATTGTGCAGCCATTGTTTTATTTTAGCCACTGGAGATAGAAAAATAATCCTGTCTCCAGGAATTCCTGCTCTAAGACATCACACAGACACATGCTGTTCAACCATGGATGGCATAGATGATTGAATAGTAGAGGAAGAGAGATTGCTCTTCCAGAGCATTCTGGGGAGATTTTATGGAACAGCCTGACCTTTGAGGCCTACTTCCAAGTGGGTGATTGAAAGAAAGGCTTTCCAGAAAGTGAGATTAGCCCATTATAAAAGGAGAGAAAGAATATAATGTGTCTAGCTCCGCTAAGTGCCCCTAAATGAAAATGGCTTCCTGGTCCCCAAACTCAACATCTGCACCCTGTTTCTGCCAGGGTAATAGGCACATTCCTTTTTCAGGGAAGAATTCCAAGCACTGTGTTGAGAGCAAGAGACCCAAGCATGAGCAAGACGGGAGAACAAGGTGGTGTGCAGGTGTGATGGAAACATGCTACTTAGGGCCTGGGGATAAACATGGATATCCTGATGGTGTTTCCCAGCATTCACCTCACTCAAGTTGGCTGCTAGGTCTAGAGAACCCTGACAGATTTAGATGACATATCCATTGCATCTGTCTGCATTAAGCACGCCCCTTGCCTCACCCTCCAGTGAGCTTCCTGTGAGACGTGTTGGCAGGTTCCTATAGCTAGAAAAGAATGTGCAAGAGGAAATACACTTTTTCCATTAAAAAATGGTTGCAGCTTGCCAAAATATTATTGTTCCCTGCCCCCTCCTTCTTTGCATATGGTCTCCTTCCAGAATAACACTGGAATGACTAACTGCTCTGTGCCAAGCACTTGCAGAGAGGGTCTGCATTAAATTTGGTGACAACCCCCGGAGATGGCCCTGAGATGAGACACATTTGAAGCTCCACATGGTGGAGAAGTCTGTGAGGAGTCTCACACATCAGAGCCCCTTGACTCTACAATGCTTCCTATGACAATTAGATTGGTCTCTGAAATCCATTTTTAACAAAGCACCTCACCACCCAACATTTTCAGCTTGCATCTCATTTCCCAGACTGTTAAATCACCAAGATTTGGGTTAGTTTTATATGCTCTATGACAGACCTGTATGCAAGGTCCAGATAAGAGTCAGGTTACTTACCTGTCTTCATGGAGCAAATGGCCCGAAGCCACTTTTCACAAATGTCTCTGGGAACCCTGCCTTCAGAAAGAGATGTCACAACTCAGTTAACACTAAAACAAAAGTAGTCTGTAAGTGTGGAGTGCTCATATTTTCTAGTTACAGGGTATATCCAGTGATGTCAAGAAGAAAAGAGCATCTTTTCCCCAAAATGACTTTCAGGACTAGAGAGATGCTCTAGTTGGTGAGGCTTGGGGCCCATGACAAAGTATGGCATAATCATTAGGGGGAGGGGGATAAAATGTCTTGTCACATGATCCACTGCTGAGTCTACTTCCCCAAAACTACATAAGTACCCCCCCAAAAGCAAAGGAAGGCAACCAAAAACTGCCCCACACAGATACATGTCCGTGCATTGCTGTACTGAATCTTCACTAGCAGCTGGTGAGGTGGGGAACATGGTGGATATGGTGACCCCCATGTCCTTTCTGGTTCTTTCTCTGCATTTCTGAGCTGCTAACTGCTTAACAGACCCATTTCTGCAGTACTTTTTCTCTTGGGCCTTCATCGTATGCAGTCATATTCACATGAAATGCCACTTTTATCTCCGTGGTGCTTGACAAAATAGACTCAGTGTTCAGTGTCCAGCTTCCATGTCATCTTCATGTGGGCTTGTCAGCTTGTCAAGGGAAAGATTTCTACCCTCCTGTGATCTTCTATTTTGTTGAAAAACTTATTCATGTCCAGGTCTCATTCCCCTTTCAGTATCTTGAGTGGGAGAATGTATGACGCAAAATCTGCTCAGCACATGAAAAGTCACTGGACCAAGGGCCTGGCCATACACCTCACCCCTCTTCCTTCTCTTCCTGTTTTAATTCTTCAGTGAGCAAACTGCTCATGGTAACACTCTGTCCCCACACCTGATATTTTATAACTAGGAACCCTAAGGAATGTGATACTGACAGCTAACCCCTTCCTACGGAGCCAGATCTTCAATCCCCGTGTAGAAACTGGAAAAGGAAGGCAGAGGAAGGAATCCAAGGCAGGAGTAGAAGCCATGGACATGCCCCAAGGCCCTAATGGCTGAAAGGAGGATGGAGAGAGGAAGAGAAGTTGTTTTCCTCAGTGAATTTTCTCTTTGCAAGTCAATGCTTCTGCTTCTCTTCCCACAGATGTCAACAGCTGGCTGCTCACCTTTGGATTCCAGCTGCACAATGTGATCCCTGGCTATCCCAAACCAGACACAGACGCCATGGAGCCATCCTATGAGCTGGTGCACACACAGATGAAAACACAGGAATGGGACAACAGCAAGGTAACTGTCCTAGGCCCAGTACAGGCCATCCCAACATTGCAGGTGGGCCGGAAAGCTTGGGCTAGTGATAGAAATGGAGGTAGCACTTCCACAGAGACTGCCAGATACAGTTTAGTAACTCATTTAGCAATCCTATTTCAGGCAGACCTGGAGACTCAGGGAGAGCAGTACTCAGACACTGAGGAGCTGCACAAAGTTTTGTTGCGTTCAGAGTCTCATGAAAATAATAAGCCTTTGCCACTAGAGGAGCAAAGGGGCAAGGAGAAGCCAGGTGCCAGGGGCTCGTTCCCATAATCTCAGGAGGCTGACATCTAAGGATTGCAGTTTGAAGCCAGTCTAGGCAGAATAGTCTGTAAGACTCATCTCTAGTTAACCACCAAAAAGCTGGACGTGAAGACGGGCTCAAGTGGTAGAACACCAGCCTTGAGTGAAAAAGCTAAGGGAGAGTGGCCTTGGACCTGAGTTCAATCCCCAATACCAGCATGTATGTGCACACACACCCAGATGCATGCACATGTGTTTGTGCACACACACACACACACACACACACACAAAGGGGTAAAGAAAGAGGGTATGTTCTAAATATGAATGTGTCATTTTCTGCACATTTAATGCACCTGGTCTTATGTGAGGTATTCCACATAAGTTAACTGAGACAAACCCCATGGTGTTACTGCCGCCTTTGGTTTGGTAGATGAGGGTTTACAATGACACACATCAAGGAAGGACCAGAGTTGAGATTCAACCAGGTTGCTCTGTTCTGAGTCATCTTGCTGAGTACAGGGTTGGCCATAGGTGCTTTCTTTTTTTTTTTTTCCTTTAAGTCCCTTTCTCTCATCTTGCTTTTATGATCCAATTTCAAAGACAGGATTATATGGCCAGAAAGATCCTTTAAAAAGAAAAATGTCTTGTCCCAGCCCTTCATTTCATGTACTCATTTCATTTCTCCTCTTCCAACCCCACCCCCACTCACAGTTGTGGACCAGAAGAGGACTCTGTGCTTGTGCTACAATCACCCTGGTGAATGTAGGGGTAAATCAAGGGGAGACCAGGCCTTCCAGGGGATTCTAGCTTAGGAGAGGCAGACTGTGGAGGAAAGCATGGTACCACGTGGCATCCTGCTGGTAACTGGAAACTCACAGCCATATTTCTTACTCCAGATTCATTCCCTTAGGCCTCAACTTATCTGTCTTCTTTCCCTAGACTCAAGAATGTGAGTCTGC
The DNA here is from genome assembly GCF_000151885.1 of Dipodomys ordii. Taxonomy (NCBI): domain Eukaryota; kingdom Metazoa; phylum Chordata; class Mammalia; order Rodentia; family Heteromyidae; genus Dipodomys; species Dipodomys ordii. The sequence continues at coordinate 7,339,705 of NW_012267238.1, read as the reverse complement.
ACCTCAGTGCTCAAAGGTCACTCTGAGTCTTACTCTTGCAAGGTTCCCCTACACTGTATTGTAAGTCCTACTTTCTTACCTCTCCACTGAACTCTGAGCCCAACAGGTTAAAGTTAGGGATCTCATTTAGTGCTCAGTATATAGACCAGCAAATTATAGGTGCACAGGGAACTTTTGTTGGATGACTAAATGGCTGAAAAATACAAACATCCCATTTCACAGATGAGGAACCCAGGGTTCAGAGAGAAACTTAGCCAAGGAAGTGACTAAAAAAAGGTTGTAAACGTCTACCTGGCCATAAAACTTATCCTTCTCCCCCTCTCTCTTTTTCTCTCTCTTCCTATCTTCTTCCTTTTCTTTATTTCCCCCAGTATCAGAATTTGAACTCAAGGCCTTGTGCTTTATCTTGCTTATTCACTCAGATGGTGCTCTCCCACTTGAGCCATGCCTCCAACTGGTTTTGTGTTGCTGTTTGGAAATGGACTTTTCTGCCTGAATTGGCTTCAAGCCATGATCCTCCAGGTCTCAACTTCCTGAGTAGCTAAGATTACAACCATGGGATAGCTTTTTTTTTCATCACTGGGGTTTGAACTCAGAGCCTCACACTTGCTAGGCCAGCCTTCTGCCCCTTAAGCTAAGGCCCCAGTACCTGTCTGCTTTCTGCCTCCCTCTCTAGTGCCCACCACCCCTGGCCCTATCCCATGTTTCCTAACATCTGCCGTCCCCAGCAGCACAACTCTTCCCTCACCACCAGGCATGCCTTAGTCCCTGTCTTTGCCTGTTTGCCAGCCTCCCCTGTCAATGAATTATTGATTTCTGCCCTTGGCAAGCATCGGAGATCTTTGTTGTTGAGCACTCCAGCATCCGTGAAACTCTAGGAAATAATTGTTCACAGACAGGGTTCTATTAATTATACAGATGACTTAATTTCAGTGGGAGGCCTGTGGGCCTGTTTCTCAAGCCATTTCCCTGAGTTTCTGATATCACCCTGGAGCCCTTCCCTAAGCTCCCTGAGCCTTGGATGGTATGCCAAGCTAGCAAGGACCACCAGCAGCTATGTACAGGGGCAGGGGCATCCAAAGAGTATGTAGGAAGCAACTACCCGGCAGTGGCCTTCCCTGAAAGTCATATGTAATCCTGCTGCAGAGCCATAAAGCTGTAGGAGAGTTGATAGAAGTCACCACTTGCCTCTTATTTTGCATTTCTTATCAATCCTCACTCTAACATAGGCCCCCTCACCCTCCAAGTGTGAAGCTGTCCTCAACCCTGACCTTCTCCCTTTCTCCTCCACCTTCAGGCTGGGATCATTCTGTGCTTTGTTTGCCTCTCTACTATAGTAGTCCTCGGAAGAGAGTTAGAATCAGGCAGACATGGGTTTGAATGTCCACTTGGTATTAGTCGTATGACTATGAGCCAGTGATAACCTGCCTGAACTTAGTTTCCTTAGAAGCAAAAAATGGAATAACAGTACTTCCTATATAAAGTTACTGTGGCGTTCAGACCAGATGAATGGTAACTATTTAGCTGGAAGATCAAGACATGTTAGCTCCAGCTACTACTCTTTGAACATGCTGGTCCTCACTTCTGATCACCATTATTGCTGTCATATATTCACCCCCAAAATGATAAGTTCTTTAAGAACAAAGATGATAACTGACTCCCTATTCTTTCTTCAGTGCTCTTAAAAGGTCCTGGCCCAGAGCAGAGACAACTTAAACAGTTCTGAATAAAGGGGATAGGGAGAGAACAATGGATGAATGGATGAAGGATGACTGGGTTTCTGCTAGTCAGTTGCAGAGATAAGTGCTACTCTCTAATAAATATCGGTAGGTATGACGTAGGTGTTTAAGCTGACTCCAGCGTGTGTTTTTACATTCTTTTTCCCCCTGCCCATTGTCCTCTCCCATCAGTCTATCCTCGGGGTCCAATGTGAAGTGCAGAAGCAGCTCAAAGCCTTCGTCACTTTAGAACGCTTTGACCAACTTTACGGTTCCACGATCACCAGCTGCCAGCAGGCCCCAGAAACAAAGAAGTTTGCCTTTAAAGGCTCCATCTTTGGCAAGGGGGTCAAGTTTGCCTTGAAGGATGGTCGAGTGACCACAGACATCATCAGTGTGGCCAATGAGGATGGACGGAGGATTGCTACCATCTTGAACAATGCCCACTACCTAGAAAACCTGCACTTTACCATTGATGGGATGGACACCCACTACTTTGTGAAACCAGGGTCTTCAGAAAGTGATTTGGCCATCCTGGGCCTCAGTGGGGGCCAGCGAACCCTGGAGAATGGGGTCAATGTCACCGTGTCCCAGATCAACACCATGCTCAATGGCAGGACTAGACGCTACACAGACATCCAGCTGCAGTATAGGGCATTGTGCTTGAACACCCGCTACGGGACCACACTGGATGAGGAGAAGGCACGGGTGCTGGAGCTGGCCCGGCAGAGAGCCGTAAGCCAGGCTTGGGCCCGAGAACAGCAGAGACTTCGGGAAGGGGAAGAAGGCCTGCGAGCCTGGACAGAGGGGGAGAAGCAGCAGGTGCTGAACACAGGGAGGGTACAAGGCTACGATGGTTTCTTCGTGATCTCTGTTGAGCAGTACCCAGAACTGTCAGACAGCGTCAACAATATCCACTTCATGAGACAGAGTGAGATGGGCCGAAGGTGACAAGAGAGGCCAAGGCCTGGACTTCTTGCCAAAGACAGCTACACTTTTGTGGCCGCATATCTGACTGTGTTGTACTTTAAAAAAAAATCCTTTTTATAAACAAATGCAGAAAACAAACAAAAAAAAAGATACTGGTTGCATCGATAACTCATGCAACATCTTTTTTTTTTTAAAGAAAAGAAAACACAAATTTGGCCTTCACACTTTTTTTCTTTTTTTTTTTTGGCAAAGAAAACAGAAGATATTTTTTTTTCCTGTAGTGTGATAACAATGGAAACTTTATTGTCTTGTTCCCCTTTTCCCTAAGGAATTTTCCCTGTTGTTTGAGCTATGTTTCTCTTCTTTGAGGGTAACCCCTCTTCTGGGGTGTGTCCTCACCCATTCCCTAGATACCCAGTGTGATGTGAGACACGCGTGTCTGTGATGATTTGTCTCCTGTGTAACCCTTTCTTCTTAGACTGGGTCGGGCAGGAGGGAGGGTGCAGAGAGTTCATGGGCCTGTAGAGCCTCCAGACCTTGGGCTAGGCTCCCACAGACAAATGGTGGGTTTTTACTCACTGTGTTTTTGTGCCTCTAAAGGACCCCAGATGGCATCATCTTGCTCTGGAAATTTCCATGATGTCATTCAGCACCTTTGCAAGCTGCCCTAAACTCCAGTCCAAGCTTTATATTTTGAGGCTAAATGACGACCCTTCCCCTTTTGCAAACCGCGTGTAGTTGTCAGTGCCATCCCCATACTGGGATATAGAGAAGTATCTCCCAGGTCCTCTTCCCCAGTCTGGTGACATAACATCCTGGAGCAACGAGCCCCATCCTCTCCAAGAGGTGAAAGCACCCAGGATGTCTGTGATTGGTTGATCTTCCATAACGTCCCTTATCTCCTCCTCTCTCCCAAAGCCAGTTGTGAGAACCAGCACTGCATAGCAAGCCCTCCGTGGGGTACCATGTCCAGGGAAGCGATGGATGGAAGTCCTCTCCCCCATGACTCTGGATGTCTTCCTCCACTGCTCAGCTGCCAACACTAAGAAATAGGAGTGTAGAGAGAGGTGCTTGGTGGTCTTTGATCTAGGAAAGATACATAAGGAAAAAAAAAGTGTTAGCCAAAGAGATGAGTCAGAAAGTGATGAGCCAAGCATCCTTCTTACTAGCTTCTGAGTCTCCTCTGCTTCCCCTGAACAAGCTGATTCTAGAGCCTGGTTTTCAGAAAATGCCTTCTGGGAAGTTCCTATCTAAAGAAGCGTAGCCAAGTTTTCATTTAAAAGGTAAGGAGGAAAGAGCTGGTCTGATATGACCTTTCAATGTCCTATAACTCTATCAGGATCAGGAACAAAGCCTGAAACCCTGAAAGACCAGGCTAGCATTGTGCTTGTGAAAACTTCTGCCTGTGTGTCATCCAGAAGAGAATGGAGGCTTCTCCAGAGCAGGTACAGCCCACCCTGGAGGACTGCCTAAAAGAGGCAGCAGCCAGCAGGTCAGGGGAAGCAAAGAGGGCAGAAGAGGGTAACAGCAAGAGCTGGGAGCTCCTTGTCCAAGGGTTCCGTTCCTGATTCATCTGCCTAGATACCATTGCCATTACCACTCACAGGAGGCTCTGGGAGACCCGAGGGGAAGCCAACATGCTTCCTTTTGAGCTGGGCTTCTTAGAAAATGGGACTTTTATGGGTTACATTTACATTAAGTGTGGAAAATGAATTCTGAGTCTGAGCTATTCCCCATGGAAACCTTGTTGGACTGATAAGCTCATGGCACCTTTATAGCCTTACTCACAGAGTCTTCAGCATATGACACGAGGTAATACAAACCAAGAAGGTCTCTTACTGCAGGAGAATGGGAGCAACGTGTAGTCTGGATTCTGCCTGGCAGAGGGAGGCATCCGAAGCTGCTCGGGGAGGGGAGGACTTGCCTTACCGTCATCCCACTGGGATTAGAGGATGTTTCGCTAAGTGCTCTTCCTGTTTCCAAACACGTCACACTGCTAGCACAGTGTGTCCTGTGTCGCCTGTTTGTCCACTGGTTGCCCATGGCCTCTGGATCCAGAGCTCTGCTGCGTCAGAACCAATGCTCCTGGACCCACTGTACATGACCTGGCAATGGGGGCTCCCGGCTAGCTGGAGCATTCTGGGATGGGATGGGGCCTGAAGAGTACAAGTAGTTCTATCTTCAAAACAAAACAAACCAAGAAAGGCTCATGCCGCTTAAAATGTACTTATGCTATAAGGTCCCTAGGACAGTGCCCTCCTGCCAGATGGCCTAGTTGATAAGTCCCATCATGGATTCCCTACTGGGAACACCCACCTGGAGGTCAGAGATAGTGTGGTCCCAGAAAACCATCTCCTCGTGCTTTCCCAGCCAGTATGTCCTTTCTCCTCTGCTCTCCTCCCCAAAAAAGAATAGATTTTTTTTAAGGAATCAAAAAGCACAGATACTACTGAATGTTCCTTTCTTTAAAGGAATGATCCTATATTTTACCTTGGGCTACATACTTCCCATCCTTACCTCCCAAAGAAAGCCTAGATTCTGTCAAGGAGAAAGGGTAAAAGCATCACCAGGCTCTAGAGAAGGAACTTCCAGCTCTAAAATAGGCAATGTTGTGACACGCTTGTCAAACTAAGTGTGTCTTGTTGGGCAGGCACTCTGGCCTTGGTCCTCTGGTGCTGGTTTCATTAAGTTGGCAGATGATTGAGTGACTCCTCTCTCAGTCTGTCCTGTGGAGACCAGCAGCCCTAATCCATGGCAAAGGTGAGTTTGAAGACATCAGAGTTCCCTGTACCTACGTAGTGGGCTCGAAGCATTAGATCTCATCCTTACTCATACTGGCCCTTTTGGCACTAATAAAAAGCTGGGCTAGGAATACGACTTAGTGGTAGAGTGCTTGCCTTACATGCATGAAGCCCTGGGTTTGGTTCCTCAGTACCACATACACAGAAAAAGCTAGAACTGGTGCTGTGGCTCCATTGGTAGAGTGCTAGCCTTGAGCAAAAAGAGGCTCAAGGATAGTGCTCAGGCCCAAAGTTCAAGCCCAGGACTGGCAAAAAAAAATCTGCCCATTTGTTAACAGTGGCCATGGCCCATGTACACAATTCTGTAGGACATCGCTTCTGATCCTAGAAAGTTTCTTTGAGAATAGATCCTGCCTTCTCAGCTGCCAGACATTCTCCTCATCCTCAGCCCCTCTCACCCTAGCTGAAGTAAGACTTTATTGATCTCCCCCCACCAACTTTGACCCGTTGAACAGAAATTGCTGGAGGGCAGAACGTTATTAAGAAGGGACTTCTTGGGGGAAAAAAAAACATATCTTTGACAGTCTCTGACACTTGGCTCAGATTCACTGTCTGAGAACTAGCTCAAGGACCACACTCATGCCTGACTCTACTTAGGGATGGAACATTTGAAATCTAGGAAACCACCTGAAGGTTGAAACTGGCCAGAAGGTATTGTCCTAGATAATTAGGAACGGCAGGGGTTGGGAGCAGAAGATGATGGGAAGGGAAGGAAACTGGGCTTTAGAGATAAAGGAATACAACTTCAACAAAAGAAGAAGAAGAAGAAAGGGCCTTTACAGCTGTGACTGTGTCATCTTTAGAGATGGCAGAGATTTTCATTATGCAATGACAAGGCTTTCTGTGTGTCATCTTAGAAGGTGGGTTTTTTTTTTTTTTTTATCATTTGCAGCCTTATATTTTGTAGTCACCACTTGGTGGCAGTATGATACTGAGCTCTGCCTACAAGGATGGGCTCCCTGGTCCTCAGTAAGTGCCCTAGGCTTTGGGGTCTGTCTGATCACCCAATGCACAAAGCCAGCTCTGTTGTTCCTTACAGTAACCACTAAGCCCAGGAGATGGCTCCTGGTTCAGGGGGACCCAGAAAAAAGCCCAATGTCTTCTTTCCCTTGGGATCCTCACTAGGACTAAAAACCTTCCCCTTGTAAGGTACACCATTCCCAGCCAGGCGTAAACAGTTGTCTATATTTTGTTGAAGACGAGGGAATTTTTTTTTTATAAAAAGAAAGAACTGTATGGTTCAAAGCCCTTTTATTTAACCTTCCACCACTACAGACTCATTTTAAAGACTCATTGCTCAGGTGACAGAGAGAAACTTTATCCTTTCCAACCTTTACATTCTCGAAAACCAGCCTTGTGTACTTGACTGCCTGGAACAGTGGTGCGCTCTGAGATTTCACCGCAGATGTGGACGACCAGGTATCAGGGGTTCCCTTGTGTTTCGTAACCCTCCGAGGAATGCCAAAAGCATGAGACAGGGCAACCTCCTGGTCCCCAAGAAGATGTGATGGATTCTGAAGGCACACAGCCAAGGAAGGACTGACCTGTGGGCACACTCAGCTCTTGCGGCCGAAGCTGAGCCACAGGTGTCTGCGGCACCCCACGAACCCCCTGATTCACCCACCACCAGGACCCCACTGTTCTAAATGCGCCTGTTGTTCTGAGGACTTCTGAACCTACCGTTTCTGCAGAAGGACTTGTCCCGAGCTGTCTCTGGACACAACCAACACTGGAGACTCTGGCCTTACCATGTGGAAATTGTTTTCCTGAAGTCTGGAACTAATTTTGAGAAGTTTTTTTCTCAACACTTTGGTGTTTCTAACACTGTATTCTTGACTGTGTAAATACCATCAAGGCTGTAAATAGATGCAGATGTAGATACCTTCTAGAAACCATAAAAACAAAACCAGAAGTGATCCTGTGTAGCCTTCGTTGACAAATAAAGACTATTTTGTGTTTAAAGGTGTTGGGTGGTCTTTGTTAGATGACTGGCTATTATCAGGATGACCTGGAGAAAGACTCAGGCCTTGGATTGGGGTTCCCTTACCAGCCTCCAGCTCACAGCATCAGGGAAAAACACTTTCAGTGAGACTCAGAGGCCTCACATTACAAGAAGCTAGGGTCGATGTCAAAGTACCTCTCATCTCAGCTAGGACCCAGCATCCTGTTCTTATCCTGCCCTTTGCTGGTCTTAGGGACAGACTTCAAGGAGCAAGAAAGCTGAACCCTACATGGAGGTGAGGACCCATACTCAGCATGTACACAGCGTGTACACAGCTCTGTGTAAATAAATACATGCAAGTGCATCACACATGTCATTGCAGCCACAAAACACGGCTTGAGAAAGGAAGAGCATTTTCCTTAGCATGAAGGATTCTGCCCTCCCACCCTCCTATAGTGTCTCCTTTTTTTCCTTTCTTTTTTAATTCTGTGGTCGTTTACAATCACAGCACACAAGTAGTTTCTCACCCTGCTTTTCTCCCTTAACCTCATGGTTTAACCCATCAGCCCTAGAAGTGAGTACCAAAGGGACACCAGCTGGTGGTTGAGAAGATTCCTTTTATTAAGTCCTCAGCTCTCCAGTGCACATAACAAGCCTCATGGAAGTTCAACTAATGGTCTTTGGAGGACAGAAATGAGGACAGAAGGCATCGTCTCACTCTCATTGGCCTCAGGATTGGCTCACATGGGGCCAGCTTCAAACTGGGTGTCCCTTCCACCCACCTAGTCCAGCAGGGATGCTCAGCTTCCACAGCCTGAACCTCTGGATTACAGTGGTATCCAGAGGGATAAGCAGGAAAGCCATGCTTTGGTTGTCAGGCCAATTTAGTGTTAACTTGGCCTTCAGCAAATCATGTAAGTCCTGTGGGCCCCAGATTGCCCATTGACTTCTGGGGAGGTGATATAGATTCCTGGTGACTGTCAATATCCCTTAAAGGAAGAGACCCGCAAAGAAACGCCTGTCTTCAGAACACCACGGACTGTCATGCAGTAAGTTGTTTGCCTCTGCCTCACCTCCCTCCCCCAGCCTGAGCCATCCCCATTTAACTAAAGCCTCTAAAGCCTACTATTCACTATACCCACGCCTCTCAAACTTTAGTCTGAGATATTACCAAGAGGCATTAAAAAAGCATGGATGATGGCTCATGCCTGTAATCCTAGCTACTCAGGAAGCTGAGATCTGAGGATCTGACCAGGCAGGAAATGTTATGCATGAGACTCTTATTTTCAATTAATGATTTTTTTTTAAAAAAGCCAGAAATGAAGTTGTAGCTCAAATGGTAAAGCCTTGAGCACAAAAGCTCAAGTACAGTGCCTGGGCCCTGAGTTAAAATCCCAGGATCAGCAGAAAGAACAAAAGAAAGAAAGAAAGAAAGAAAGAAAGAAAGAAAGAAAGAAAGAAAGAAAGAAAGAAAGAAAGAAAGAAAGAAAGAAAGAAAGAAAAGAAAGAAAGAAAGAAAGAAGAAGGAAGGAAGGAAAGAAGGAAGGAAGGAAAGAAAGAAGAAAGCATGTATGGACTGCTGATCCCTGCTTTCCAGTTTCCTGAGTCAGTAGGCATTTGCATTTCTAATAGTCCACTTGGAGAACAGTGGGTAACTATATCACTGGGCATGTAGTGGACAGAACAAACTGTGTCCTGAGTGTGTTAGTTCATTTGCCCTTAGCGCAAACCTGCCATTTCTACCATCCCCTCCACCCTCACTTCCACCATCCCCCAAGACAGCTGCACCAGACCCTCCCCTCCTCCTCCATTCTCTCCCTGACTGTGCCCAGGCAGTTTCCTGGGGGATTCCAGTGCATCGTTGGTGTGCCCTCACTCCTGCAGGCCTTTGTACAAGATCTTCATGAGGCTCAGCTGAAGTGAGTTCAACTCTTACTGCTCTCAGGAGGCACCGCCCACATCTGCCCACACCTGTGCTTTTTAGACTTTTGCGTAGCCTGAGCCCCACTGAGGCTGAGGTCCATCTGTGTACACCCCCGTGCGCAAGATGGGCTCAGTGTGTGTCCCCCTAAAGTCAGCCTCCATATGTCTTATGGATTCGCTTACTGTATTTGAGAGAGAAGGGGTCTGTCTCCTTCATGGAAGAGCAAACCCCCTTTCTCACTGCTCTGGGGCAAAGCTGCTGCAGCAACACAGATAGAAACTAGGAAACAGGCTACCTCTGTTCACATGCCTGAGTTCCTCCAAGGCCTACCTCAGCCACATTCACAGTTGTAGGTGGCCTGTCTTCCAAGAACCATGGGAGGACACCATGGAGAAAATTCCACCACTACCTGAAGAAAAAGACTTCAACCGTGAGTACCAAAGGGATTTTTTTTTCTATATCCAGGGAAGTGTCCACCACATTAAATCTCTCATAAGGTCTTATATGTGGTCACATCCTACCCCGACCTTGTCTCGGTCCTCAAGCTGGCTTGTCTGTGGGAAGCTCTTCCTCTGAGTTCCACACTAGAAATTTCTCTCTTACCCCTTGGCAAACCCCAACCCTACCTGCAGGCCCATGACAACCATAGTAAAAGCCTAGAATTCACTTTTAAAATGTGAATTAATTAGCCTAGAATAACCCCCACGTGGCCCTCCTGTCCTCAGACCAGCATCTTTCCAAGGCCTCATTGGTGATAGAAGTTGCAAATGCATTTCTTATCCTTTTTTAAAAAACTTAGTATTTTATTTTATTATTATTACTATTACTGGAACTTGCACTCAGAGTCTGGGCACTGTCACTTAGCTTTTTCACTCAAACCTGGGTCTCTACCACTGAGCCACAGCTCTACATCTGGCTTTTTGCTGGTTACTTGGAACTATGAGTCTCATAGACTTTTCTATCTAGGCTGGCTTAGAACCTCAGTCCTCAGGTCTCAGCCTCTTATGTAGCTAGGGTTAAAGACATGAGCCATTTGTACCCACAGCTGACAAGGGCAAATATCCGTTCTCAGATAGTCTTACACTCACCAATCAGAGTGGAAACCTTTTCTTCTCTGCCATGTTATTTGTCAGCCTGCCCTGCCTATTGGGAAACCATAGCTGATGCTGTATGTGAGGCTTTCAAAATATCATGTTCTTATGCCTAGTAACAATCTGTGATACAGGAGTAGAAGAGATTGAATCACTCTTACAGATACAACTATTTATCAATGACTAAGCAGGTAATAGGATGGATGGATACACCATGCATGTGTGAATCCCAAAGACAGGCCTTGACAAGGCCTGAAACAAGGATTACAATTAAATCATCAACCATCCAATGAGCATGTGCTATATTAAGATACTACCCCAAGCAGCTCTGGAAGACCTAAAGAGATAAGACAGGCCTCTTTGCTTATACACATCACCATCTAATCAAAGTCTAAAAGGACTCAAATATGGGAATGGGGTCTGCACCCCGCACTCCAAAAGACTTGGTGTCCAGAAATCAGAAGAGAGGGATAGAAGCCCAGTCTTTGGGGTTAAGAGATTCCAAGAGCTTATGCTCAGTCTAGGGTTTAGGGAGTTGCCAATTTTACCACAGAAACAGGGCAAAGCACCAGGGGCTCTAGCACTGTAGTATGTAAGATATAAACTATATGGTAGAGGGGTATGGAAAGGAGAAGACCATCAGTATCCAAGGGGCAGGTCCAGACCCTAAGGGAAGGGTCTAGGCTAAGGGGCTAGAGAGATGAACAAAGCACTCAGGGAGCTGAACAGACAAATGACCAGGTGTCCGTATTTGACTAGCATAGGTTTGGTTGCAAGAAGAACCAGGCCCTCCAGGACTTGATCTCATTCCCCTGCCTAGACATGACATTGTGACAACATGACCACCCTCTGCCCCCCATACACAGAGCCCTCACCCAGTACTGTGGCTCATGTGACCAGCCTGTGATTTGGACTAGAAATGGAGACAGTTCATTGGTGGAGCAGAGCGCAGGGGTGGAGCTTCCAATAAAAGTTTCAACAAAAACCATTTTGCCCAGGACCAAGGAAGGAGGAACTCAAGATGGGCTTGTCTGTACTTATCAGTCAGCTATAAGAAGAGGAGGGAATCTGAAATGTTCTGGCAAGCTGGGTTTGGTAAGAAAGCAAATCATGGGCCTACGGAAGCCTGAACATCCAAATCTAAGTCCTGAGAACCTAGTCCAGGGAGGCCTAGAACTTGAAGCTCCCAGAGTGTTTCAGCTCCTTTCCACATAACACACACACAGTGGCTCACACTTGCTTGTAGAACCACTTCTCGGCTCTTTCTAGAGCTGGTGGACCAGCTGGTGGCAGTCCCGTGCAAATCCCAGCATGCAATGATACATCCCCTTTCCTATTCATAAGTCAGAGATAACTTGGTGCCAGTGAGGGAGAGTGATCTCATTATAGGGACAGTTTCTTTTTTTCAGTGGCACTGGGGTTTTGAACTCAGAGCCTTGCCCTTGTAAAGCAGTTACTCTAGCACTGGAGCCATTCTGCTAGCCATTAAGGCATGACATTGAATGTACCCTAATGTATAACAAAAGTAACTTGCAAATCACTACATTATTGTTCTTCATGGCTTCTTCTGACACATGGCATCTATTGTAGTAGCATGAAGATCCAGAATTGCTACTTTTTTTTCCTGCTACCATCTTGGGTGGGTGGTTCCAGGAAAAACAAGTAGCTAAATGAAGATGAAGAACAGGAAAGAAAAGTGACAATCAAGGGTTTATATACAGAAAAAACACCAGGAGAGTAATTTCAGCTCTATCCTGAGGAGACTGTGGAAACAGTCTAAGTGATACCAGGGAGCTGTCTACAGGAGGCTGGAGAATTTGCTTCTCTGCACGTGTCAGTCATGGGTTTAGGACAGCCCCTAGGAGGTGATTTCCCAAGCACTCTGGGTCTCTGCTCTTAGGCAAAGGGGCTCAGGGTGAGATGGAATCTTAGTGTAGTATAGATTTTGCATTTCCTTTACAGCTAAGGATGCTGAACATAGCTCTGTGTACTTATGAACACATATCCTCCTCCTTCTGAAAACTGTTCTATTTGTTTTCTCATTTATGAATTGGATTATTGGTTCTTTGTTTTATTCTGGATATTAATCCTTTATCCTTTGACTAACTGGTGAAGCTTTTCTCCCATTCTGTGGGCTCTCTCTTGATTCTGGTAGTTGTTTCTTTTGATGTGCAGAGACTTTTAATTTGATGTGCCCCCATTTGTCAATTCTTTACTCTTATTTTCTGAAAAACAGGGGTCCTATTCAGAAAATAATTACCTATGCCTGGATGTCCCAGAGTTTTCTGTTTTCCTGTAGTCATCTCAAAGTTTCTGATCTTACATTAAGATCTTTGATCCATTTTGAATTGATTTTTGTACAAGGTGAGAGATAGAGAGGTCTAAGTTTTAGCCTTCTGCATTTAAAGAACCAGTTTTCCCTTCACCATCTGTCGATTTGGTGATAATCATACTGGGGTATGAATGAAAAAGAATGACTGTCGAGCAGAGAGGCGAAAAGGAAAGGAAACTGGGTGGAAAGAGATCAAAATACATTGTGTGTGTGTGTGTGTGTGTGTGTGTGTGTGTGTGTGTGTGTGTGTGTGTGTGTGTGTGTGTGTGGTGTATGATGATGATGGCCTAACACACCAAAAGTTGTTCAACAGGGGGACTATACTGAGGGAGTGAATTTATTCAGAGAACACTATTTAAATTAAGTACATTGGCTGCACTTATGGAGTTACCACAATGAACTCCTCCCCACACACACACACACATATCACTAATGTATGTGAATTCAAAAGTAAAATATTTTAATGGAGCTCAGAGCCAGGAATCAGTGGTTCATGCCTGTAATCCTAGCTACTCAGGAGGCCGAGATCTGAAGATCGTGGTTCAAAGTCAGCCCAGGCAGGAAAATCCATGAGACTTATCTCTAATTAAGCACCAAAAAACTAGAAGTAGAGCTGTGGCTCAAGTGGTAGAGTGCTAGCCTTGAGTATAAACGCTCAGGGGCAGTGCCCCTAAATTCAAGCCCATGAACTTACACACACACACACACGGAGCTTGGGTAGCCTGAGGACAGCCTTCTTGCAAAGACTTTCAGGTACTGAGAATAAAAACACACCCCCTTCATTCTAATCCACAGAGGTTGGTCCATGGAGTATCCTACTCTTGGAGCAGACACCCAAGAAATAACCCTCACCTTTAAGGGCTGCAGCCAGCGGCACAGGATCCAATGGGAACAGTAATCACATGCTGCATTAACAGAGGGCAACACCCTGCCCACTTTACCAATTATATCAGAAACCTGGCTGAGAAAACACGCATACATGTCTGTGGGATAAATGATGACGCATCTCCCCATTGGATAGTCTATGATCTTAGAGCTTCTCCAGGGCCTCCCAACTTCTCCCTGTCCCCCTTCTTGCCTGGCTCCATTGATGTTCCACAGAGCACTGAGCACTCAGGAGGAATTCACAGCAGCCTTGCCACCCAGGGATCCTGCTTACTAAGCAAGGACTACCCAGCTGTGAAGCTCAATATCTTCCTCTGTCTTTCTGATCAGGTATTTCTGAGGACAAGCAGGATGGCTCATTCGGGAGAGAGTAACAAGGTACCTGTTGGCGCTAGGCATCAATCTTATTAGAAGCTGCAACACTATTCAATCTTATTGGAACCAACACTATTCATGGCAGTGTTTTTACTTCCTATGGTTTTGTTGTGTTTTTTTTAGATAGCTTTTATACTCATGATTTGTACTGTAACTGATTGACTCAGAATTTGAATCCAAGTCTACCTATTACCAATTTCTAAGCTTTAAACATTCTTTCTTGAGTCTGGGAAATCAGGGAATTTAAAGTATAGGCACCTAACAGGTCCCTGCCAACAGACATAAGGCTCACCTGAGACTCTACTCCAGCCCAAACGCAAGGCCAGCTGCACAGGTGTGTGACCTGTGTAATCACCCAAGGCCCTGTGCCCCCAAAGGGCCCAGCTCTGATTTCAAACTATGTTAAATCAGCATCTTGAAATTCTCAAGCTTTGAACAAGGGATCCTGGGTGTTCATTTTACACTGGGCTATGTAAGTTAACTAGCTAGTCCTGTCTATACTGCTTACTGGTGTGAACAACTCAGCTTTCTAGGGTAGCTCAAAGCCTTGAGGCAGAGGGTAGCCCGGGATCCCCAAAAGCAGTGGGTAGGCTGTGGATGAGAAAGCCCTAGCATGTGATGATTGCAACTAACTGGAATCCACCAAGATCTTAACCTGTCTGTGGTCAATATCTAAATCCACTGAAGTCCTGTGAAGGGAGAAGACGTAGATAGGGACAGTAGAGTACAAAGGTCCTGCTTGCTAGTTCTGTCTTGCAAGGGAAAGTGGAATTGGGGAAGGCTTCCAGAAGAAGGTGACAACTGAATCATAAGGGATAGGCGGGGAAAGAGGCATTCCAGATGGAGCTGGTGGGAGAGTGCAGGGATCAGTGTGGTGTGTGGGCAGCATCTCGTGGGGGAGGGCCGAGGAGGAGGCTAACTGCACTGGAGAGGCAAGACAGCCACCCGGGCTGGACTTCCTTGTCCTCTCCCCCAGTGAGAGTTCGTACCCATTAGTGAGCATTCGTCCTAGGTCAGTCTCCATGTCTACCCTAAACCTCACCCACTGGCTGGCATGTGTTTAGATGAAGATTCTACTTCTGTTCGAGTAGATGTTCATCTTCCCTCCTGCTTTTACACACGTGTGACTTCTTCACCACCTAGTGGTCTCCTGCCATACTTTCCCCGCACTCTAAATGTGTAGAAAAGCTGAGTAAGATCCTGTGAGACTATCATCTCCTCTCCCCCAGCACATTGTAGTATCTTCAGACCACCTTCGTACAAGAACTCTTGTGAAACCAGGGTAGTACGTGCTTGGAATCAGAGGTGTTTACAAGGAGGAGGCCAAGATTCAAGTCAAGCCCAGGCAAAGATTACATGAGACCTTAGCTGAAAACAAAAGTAAGCAAAAAGCACAAACACTAGGGCATGAGTTAAATGGGAGAATTTTTTTTTGGCGGGGGGCGGTCGTGGGGCCTGAACTCTGGGCCTGGGCGCTGTCCCTCAGCTCTTCAGCTCATGGCTAGCACTCTACCACTTGAGCCACAGCCCCACTTCCGGCTTTTTTCTTTTCGCTTATGTGGTGCTGAGGAATCGAACCCAGAGCCTCAGGCATGCAAGGCAAGCGCTCTACCACTGAGCCCCCTTCCCAGCCCAAATGGTAGAATTTTTATCTGACAGTCAGGTGACCTCCCCACTCTCCAGTTCAGTCCTCAGTACTGCAAAACAACAACAGCAAAAGCTGTCTTGCAACACAAGCCCAAGGTTAAGCAATGATTCTCAGAAGAGGGTCCAAAAGCATTGCACATACCAGAAAGAAGAAAATAAGCTTCCTGATCTGCTTCAGTGCTTTCTGATACTTGGTCCACTGTGAGGGGAATCCTTCCAGGAATGGTGCTGTCCCTGCAGTTTCCCATGCAGACAACTACAGAAGTTACTTCTGAGCCTAAGGTTGGAAGAAGGTAGACAACACCACCATGGCTCATAGAGCCTGGTGACTCACCTTAGGTACTTTCAAATAATTGATGACAAAGGGAAAAAGAAACCACTGTTTCCTGAACCACACACTCACATGAGTCCCTTTATCTCTCCACTTTGGATGCATTTAGCAAGTGCTTTAAGTCTTTCTCAGAATGAGGCAAGTTTCCAATGCCAGTCAACATGGGCTGGGTATGAGGCACTTTTCTAAGCAAAAATGTAGCAATATAAAAAATGAGAGGTACTATCAGCAGGTAGAGAAATAGTCTCATGCAGGGATGCGCAGCTAGCAAATGGATCAGTGTGATGATTGATTGATTAGTCCCAAAGCTGCCTCTTTGACTCAGAGCCAAAAAAAAAAAAGAAAATATATGAACTCTGAACTGGAATCTACTGGAGAAGACTATGCAATTAATACGCAGTGTGCACTTCACAAACAAATGTCCTGAAGTGGTAAGTGCCTAGGTATAACGTCCCTCAGTCTGGTGGGGAAGAGAAGCTGAATTAGGTTGGACCTACACACAAGTGATTCAGGATGTAGTCTGAGACACTATAACTCTGAGGATGAGAAGCAGAATCCAGACTCAACTAAGAAGTAACTAAGAAATACTCACTAGTATATGTCTAGGACAAGCAGAAAAGGTCAAAAGCTATGTACATATGAGCAGATAAGATGATGTTAAGCATAATAAACCCCAAGATAGGGACACAAGTGGTTTTTTTCTTTCTTGCTATTGTTTCCAACGTATTTATAATGTGCCATGTGATTTTTTTTATTTGTTTTATGTTCCTCCCCCACAGTATAACCCCTGTTTTCACTGTGTTTGGTGTTGGTGCCCTGCATCTTGTATATATATTTCTCTAATTTGGGGAGGCAAAGGGAAAAAAAACAAAATGCTTAAATAGGGATACAGGTGGACCCATTGTAACAATGAGATGTATGAGTGTAGTTGTGGAGGTGGGAGGGAAGGGATGGTAGGGGAAAAACAAAGGAGGAGGTAAGGGCTGAGAAGGTGGCTCAGTGGTAGAGCGCTTGCCTCGCTTGCATGAGGCCCTGGATTCGATTCCTCAGCACCACATAAACAGAAAAACCTGGAAATGGTGCTGTGGCTCAAGTGGTAGAGTGCTAGCCTTAAGCTGAAGAGCTGAGGGACAGTGCCCAGGTCCAGGGTTCAGCCCCCATAACCACCACCACCAACAATAACAACAAAGGAGGAGGTAACAATGCTTGATAGGAAATGTACTCATTGCCTTGATCATGTAACTGTAACCCCTCTGCACAGTATTTTTACAATAAAAAATGTATTAAAGAAGAAATACTCAAACCCTGGGCTATCTGGCTATATGGTCTATCTTTCTGCCCTGCAGATTAATTCTCAACAAACCATTTACACTTATTCTATCTAAAAAGCTCAAATAAATAAATGAAAAGCTCCACAGATTCAGCTTTATACCTGCTGTCTTTGAAACAGAGGAGCTATCCTAGCTGATGGTCAGACAGGACATAGTTTTTGTGGGGGGTTTTCCCACATTAAAAAAAACCATAATTTATTAATTTAAATTTATTTTCATTGTAAAGGTGATGTACAGAGGTGTTGCAGTACATTTGGGAGATTAGGCCAGGCTTTCTGGAACCGTGAGGCACTAGGCTTGTTTTTACTATAAGAAGCTAAGTGCCGCTATTCAAAAAGGAAAAGGACATAGTTTCTTATAATAAAAACAAGCCTAATGCCTCATAGTTCCAGAGTTCCAGATAGCCTGGCCTAATCTGCCATCTAGTGGTCAACTATGCACACTGCCAGGGCCTAACTTTCCTGCCCAGGAGACTGAAGAACCTGAATCCTTGGTCCTGAAGCAGAACTGAGAGGGAGACTATCTCCTGTGCTTTACAAATAAAGGAGATTAAGTCTCTGAGAGGTGACATCAGTTATTAGTTTTCATTACCATCAGCAAGGCACTGTGCTAAGCACTATACATTAATTATCTGATTGAATGTTCTTAAGCAGTCCATGAGCACATGAAGTTT
Organism: Dipodomys ordii; assembly: GCF_000151885.1. Taxonomy (NCBI): domain Eukaryota; kingdom Metazoa; phylum Chordata; class Mammalia; order Rodentia; family Heteromyidae; genus Dipodomys; species Dipodomys ordii. The sequence goes on along the minus strand of NW_012267238.1, from coordinate 7,321,725 downwards.
ATTTTGTAAGCTCTTTTTACTTTTAATGCCATTTACTTGCTTTAAAACAAGGTTATTATATTACAAAATATTGCACCTGAATTCAGCTGATGGGACTTTCTAAGGTCGCTTCATTAGTTCCTAGGCTTCTATATTTCGTACGTGTTGTCGGGTGGCTTTATGGCCTTAAGTTCAGATTCAATTGTTTTAAGTGAGGCTAGTTCATATATGTCTTCTAGTACATCTCACCAGAAGGCATCTCATGTTTGGTGGTCCTACTTCTAGGATTTGGTGGTTGGAAAGCATGTCTACTATTTTTTCATTGACTGGAACTCTTTCATAATGAAGAACCTTCAGGCTCTGGTACCCACTACGATGGAACAGCAATAGCACCAGGACAGAAGGCATACAACAGCTGCATGAGAACTCTGGAAAGCAAATTAAGGCAAAAGATCAGAACCTAGAGTGTTAATTCAGTTAATAGTGAGCTTAACACCCCTCCCTCACACACACACCATATCTCCTAGCCATAACTCAAAGCAGATGAGAATCCAGAAGCATCTAGGAGAATCTCCTCTTTAGGAGTCAAGGAGTAGAAAAGTGGGCTCCTGACAGACAACAAACACCAACAGACATACCCAGCTCTGAAGAGAGAATCAAAGGGCCAGATGCCCTACTATATCTCTCCTGACCTTCCACCATTTGTCCCAAGATATAGATGCAGTGGTTACAGGAAGTGCATGTCTGAGAATGGTGAATAAAGCCCTAGATTCCTTGCCATAAAACCAAAAAGAGAAGCCGGGCAGGCAATGGTGATGTAAGAGCTCAGACAGTGAACTCATAAAGTTGTTTGCAACAGCCTGGGACTCGTCCTTAGGCATCACAGGCTCCGATCTGTCACAGCAATACACCATAAACTCTGAGAGCCCCACTAAGAAAAAGGCTATGGTCCCAGACTGGACCCTCAGTGGCACACACAGAGAATAGATCCAAATAGCCTAGCAAAGTCTTTTTAAACTACAGTCTAGAAAATAACACTCAGGGGCTGGGAAGGTGGCTCAGTGGTAGAGTGCTTGCCTTGCATGCATGAGGCCCTGGGTTCAATTCCTCAGCACCACATAAGCAAAAAGAAAAAAGCCGGAAGTGGGGCTGTGGCTCAAGTGGTAGAGCGCTAGCCTTGAGCTGAGGGATAGTGCCCAGTCCCAGAGTTCAGGCCCCACGACTGGACCCAAAAAAAAAAAGAAAGAAGAAAATAACACTCAGGAACTGAGGTGAAGTAAAAATGTTTGCCAGAGGCTCACACCTTTAATCCTAGCTACTCAAGAGGCTGAGACCTGAGGATCATGATTCAAAGCCAGCCCAGGCAGGAATGTCTGGGAGACTCTTTATTTCCACTGAACTACCAAAAAAGTTAGAATTGGAGCTGTGGCTCAAGTGGTAGAGCATGAGCGTTGGGCAAAAAAGCTCAAGGACAAAGCTCAGGCCCTGCGTTCAAGCCCCAGGATCAACACACACACACACACACACACACACACACACAAACCACTCTACAGATTTCTCAGTTCATGTGTCCTGAATCCAACCTATTGAGCTGCTAACTCTAAAAAAAAATCTCTTCCTAGAATTTAAATAATATTCAAAATATTTAGGACATGTGGCTTATAAAGAACAATTTAAAAAACTCAATTTAGACAATGCTAAAATGATACAGATGCTGAAATTACCTAACAGATCTTAAAGTAGATGCTGTTAAGATGTTTAAAAGGTTCGAATGAATATCTGGAACTATAAAGGGCCTGCTGGCATGGTTCAAATGGTAGAGACCTTATTTAGCTAAGCATGAAGCCCTGAGTTCAAACCCTAGTACAAAAGGAAATTAAAGAGTTGGATGCTGGTGGCTTATACCTGTTGTCTTAGCTTCATGAGAGGCCACATCAAGAGGATCAAGGTTTAGAAAAGGCTATGAGACTCTATCTCAATGGCTGAAGCTGGTATGATGGTAAACATCTGTCACCCCAGCTCTGATAGGAAGTTTAAAATAGAGTGATTATGATCATGGTACAAGCTGGAAGTGACACCCCTATCTCAGAAATAATGCAATAAGTAAATAACTGGACAGATGGCTCAGTAGTAGTCCACCTGCCTGGCAAGTACAAACCCTAGTACACTCTCTCTCTCTCTCTCTCTCTCTCTCTCTCTCTTCTCTCTTCTCTCTTTCAAACGGACATGTTATAACCAAAATATGCATACCTTAACTGACAATTTTAAATCTCTTTAATTGGTCTCAAAATGGAAAAATAGTCATGAAAGAGAAGAATCAATGAGATTAGAGATAAAGCATTAAAGGGCTCAATCTTAAATAACCAGAGGAAAACTGAGTGATAGAGGGAACTAGAACGTCAGGGACTCGCAGGGCCATATGCAAAGCTCGAACTGTGTTGCTGGAGTCTGGGAAGGAAAGGAGACAGGGCTGTGCAGGAACATACGCAAAGAAATAAACACTGAAAAGTTCCGACTTGTAAAAAGATTTGGAAATTCAGGAAACTCAAACCTCAAAGATGATAAGTTCAAAGAAATGCATGTGCAGACATGTTAACTAAAAATGAAGGAAGAATTGAAAACATCCAGAGAAAATTAATTCATCACGTGTAGAGGAATCTCTGGCTCAAATGACCAGGAACTTTGCCCCAGAACCCAGGGAAAGCAGAACACAGGCATTCCTAAAGCTCAGAAAGAGAAAAAATGTTAGCACAGAATTCCGTCTAGAGAAATTACACTCAGGAATGGAGGTGAAGTTAAAATTTTCTAGCTGAGAAATGAACCCCTATCAAGATAGGAACACAAAAGGTCTTTTCTTTCTTGCTATTGTTTCTAACATATTTATAAGGTACCATGTGATTTTTTTATTGCTTTGTATGTCCCTCCCGCCATGGTATAACCCCCGTTTTCACTGTATTTGATGTTGGTATAATTTGGGGAGGGGAAAGGAAAAAACAAAATGTTTAAGTAGGGATATAGACTGACCCATTGCAACAATGAGATGTACAAGACACTATGTTGAAAAACAAACTTTACAATTTAGGCGGGGAGGGGGTGGTGTAGTTGAGGAGATGGGAGGGACTATGGTAGGGGAAAAACAAAGGAGGAGGCACCAATGCTGGATAAGAAATGTACTCATTACCATGCTCATGTAACTGTAACCCCTCTGTACAGTATTTTCACAATAAAAAAATATTTTAAAAAATTTCTAGCTGAAGTAAAATGAAGAGAATGTCACATCATAGCCTACTTTGAAAGAGTCGCTTAGGAAGTTCTTTGGAAAAGGGAAATAAAGGTAGAAAGAGGTACGGATTATCAAAAGTTGCAGAAAAGCAATAGAAGTAGTAAACATTTTGGGAAATATAATTTTTTTTATTTCAGTGTTGAAAGTAAGTTTCAAGCATTGTCTTCAAAGGGCAGAAGTAGGTGATTTCTATGTCCATTTGAAATCAGATATTTAGTTTGAGCAAAAAATTAAGGGCATCTATTTTAATTCCTTGAATAGTGACCAAAACTAAACAAACACATATAGTAGCAAAAACAAAATAAAATACAAAAAATCAAGAATCCAGAAGACCAGAGTGTAAGGGAAAGGGGAAACAATAACAAATATGAAAGTAGAAGGCTCAGATGCAAGCACACTATTTAATAAATATAAATTAGTCAAAGCACAAAAACAAAAATTTGGATCTCAGAAAGAATCAAAAAGATACCTCATGTGGGCTCCATGGTTAGAATAGTCACTTTCCAAGTAAGGTTCTGCATTCAATCCCAGGCACTGGACAAAGTATGATGTGTGTCTGTGTGTGTGATAACTATATGCTGTGTGGAAAATAAAACTTTTCAAATATAATGAAATATTTTAAATAAATGATAGGAAAAGATATACCATGAAAACACTAATCAAAAGTAACTGGAGTATCAACTCCAAATGGATCAAAGACCTCGGAGTCAAAGCAGACACTCTGAAAAAATTACAGAATGGATTAGGAGAAATCCTAGGTCTCCTTGGCACAGGCCGAAATTTTCTTAATAGAGACCCAGAAACACAACAAATCAAATTAGATTGCATGAAATTGCAGAGCTTCTGCATGGCAAAGGACATAGGTCGCAAGATCAATAGAAAACCCATGGATTGGGAGAAGATCTTCACTAGCCATACAACAGACAAGGGTCTCATATCTAAAATATACCTGGAACTTAAAAAATTAAATCCCCCAAAAACAAATCTTCAAAGAAACAACTGCCCAATAAATAAGTGGGCTAAAG
>NW_012267238.1:7304253-7304763 GCF_000151885.1 Dipodomys ordii | reverse complement strand
AAAAAAAAATCAACGGCTTTTCTGTATGCCAACAAAGAGAAGAGTGCAGCTGAAATCAGGGAAACAACTCCTGTTGTAATAACCCCACAGAAAATAAAATGCCTAGGAATTAACTAAAGAAGTAAAGGACTTTTAAAACCTGAAAAAGGAGATCAAAGCAGAACTTAGAAAGTGGAAAAACCCTCCCATGCTCCTGGATTGGAAAGATAAACATCATGAAAATGGCAATACTTCCCAAGGCTCTCGACAAATTTAGTGTGATACCTATCAATATTCCAACCTCATTCTTCAATGAAATAGAAGCAGCAATCCAAAAATTCATATGGAACATTAAAAGACTCCGAATAGCAAAAACAATCCTTAACAGAAAGAACAGTGCTGGAGGAATATCAATGCCATATTTCAAACTCTACTCCAAAGCTATAGTAATCAAAACAGCTTGGTACTGGCACAAGAAGAGACCTGAGGACCAATGGAATAGAATTGAAAACCCAGAAATGAACCCACAGA
>NW_012267238.1:7298602-7304203 GCF_000151885.1 Dipodomys ordii | reverse complement strand
ATGGCCAATAGACACATGAAGAAATGCTCAACCTCTCTAGCCATAAAAGAAATGCAAATCAAAACAACATTGAGATTCCACCTCACCCCAATTAGAATGGCTAGAATCAAGAAATCTAGTAACAACAGATGCTGGAGGGGATGTGGCCAAAAGGGAACACTACTGCATTGTTGGTGGGAGTGTGAACTTGTTCAACCACTTTGGAAAGTAGTATGTAGGCTCCTCAAAAGACTCCACATAGAGCTCCCCTGTACCCAGTAATCCCACTTTTGGGCATTTACCCAAATAATCACAAACAAGTTCATACCAAAGCTACCAGCACAACCATGTTTAGCACAACCATGTTTATTGCAGCATTATTTACCATAGCTAAGATATAGACCCAACCCAGATGCCCCTCAGTAGATGAATGGCTCAAGAAAATGTGGTATATATACACAATGGAATTCTATGCCTCCATCAGAAAGAATGACAGAGCCTCATTTGTTAGGAAATGGAAAGACTTAGAAAAACTTATATTAAGTGAAGTAAGCCAGTTGCAAAGAAACATAGGTCCCATGGTTTCCCTTATTTGCAATGACTAGTACATGTCTAGAGCAGCAGAGAATGTTAAAGGCTATGTACATATGAACACATGAGATAATGTTAAGCAAAATGTACCCCAAGACAGGGATACAAGTGGTTTTTTCTTTCTTTCTAGTGTTTTTAATATACTTACATTGTACTATGTGATTTTTTTGTTTCTTTTGTATGTTCTTGCCCCACAGTATAACCCCTATTCTCACTGGATTTGATGCTGGTGTTCTGCACCTTGTATATACATTTTGTAATTTGAGGAGGGGAAGGGATATTGGGGAACGCTTAATTGGGGATCCAAACTGACCCATTGTGATGACAAGATGTACAGGACACTATGTTAAAAACAAACCTTACAATGTCGGGGTGGGGAGGGGCAGGAGGAATTGGGAAGGTGGAGAGGGAAGTGATGGTAGGGGGAAAACAAAGGAGGAGGTAACAATGCTCACTACGAATTGTACTCATTACCCTACTCATGTAACTATAACCCCTCTGTACAACGTTTTCACAAAAAATATATATAAATTTAAAAATAAAAAATTAAATCCCCCAACAACAAATCCTCAAAGAAACAACTGCCTGATAAATAAATGAGCTAAAGACTTAAAGAGAAACTTCGCTGAAGAGGAAATAAGAATGGCCAATAGACACATGAAGAAATGCTCAACCTCTCTAGCCATAAAAGAAATGCAAATCAAAACAACATTGAGATTCCACCTCACCCCAGTTAGAATGGCTAGAATCAAGAACTCTAATAACAACAGATGCTGGAGGGGATGTGGCCAGAAGGGAACCCTACTGCATTGTTGGTGGGAGTGTAAACTTGTTCAACCACTTTGGAAAGTAGTATGTAGGCTCCTCAAAAGACTCCACATAGAGCTCCCCTGTACCCAGAAATCCCACTTTTGGGCATTTACCCAAATAATCACAAGCAAGACCATACTAAAGCTACCAGCACAACTATGTTTACTGCAGCATTATTTAACCATAGCTAAGATATGGAAGCAACCCAGATGCCCCTCAGTAGATGAATGGCTCAAGAAAATGTGGTATATATAAACAATGGAATTCTATGCCTCCATCAGAAAGAATGACATAGCCCCATTTGTTAGGAAATGAAAAGACTTGGAAAAAATTATATTAAGTGAAGTAAGCCAGGTGCAAAGAAACATAGGTCCCATGGTTTCCCTTATTTGCAATAACTAGTATATGTCTGAGTCAAGCAGAAAAGGTCAGATAAGTTGATGTTAGTGTAATGAACCCCAAGATAAGTATTCAAATTTTTTTGTTTTTTTCCTTTTATGCAATTGTTTCTATCATATTTATAAGATGATTTCTATGTTGCTTTGTATGTCCCTCCCCCACAGTATAACACATACTTTAGCTATATTTGATGTTGGTATAATTTGTGGAGGGGAAGGGAAGAAAACAAATCATTTAACTAGGGATACAGGTGGACCCATTGCAACAATTGGATGTATAAGTATGTCTAAAAACGAATTTAAAAACTTTGGTGGGGGATGGGGGAGGACCGGGTGGGGGGAGGGAAGGAGTATGGGAAGGGATGGGAAGGGGAAACAACAGAGGAGGCAACAATGCTTGATGAGAAATGTACTGGTTATCTTGCCCATGTAATTGTAACACCTCTGTACGGTATTCTCACAATAATAAAATATAAAAATAATAATAAAAAAGTAACTGGGTGACTATATTAACTCAAAACAAAGCGGACTTCAAAGCAAAGAAAGGTACCAGGAATGAATAACCATGATGAAAGAGCCAATTCACCAAGAAGATATAACAAACTGAATAGTGCCTCCATTCAACAGAGGTTCAAAATACATGAAGCAAAACCTGACAGAATGAAAAGAAGGAAAATACAAGTCCACCATTTCAATTGGAGACTTCAGCATGCCATTTTAGTAACTATTGGGATTAGTGAGCAGAAAATGGGCAAGGATATAAAAGAACTATGCAAAATCATCAGCTAAGTCTAATTATGCAGCTCAAACAACAACAGAATCCATGTTCTTGTATCTTGAATCATAAAACAAACTTACACAAATGTAGTTGAAACAAGTATGTTCTCAAATCAATAATCTAAACTTTCTGTCCTAAGAAACTGACAACATAAAAACCTAAGGCGAGCAGAAGAAAATAATGAAGAGCAGAAATCAATTAAACAACACTCATGCAAACCCACTGAAAATCAATAAAACTGAAACATGTTTCTTAAGTATATTAATAAAATTGAAAAAACAAACTATAGTAAAAATACGAAAAGAAGCTGAAATTATTGGGTACTAGGAATGGTAACAAAGAATCACTACAGAGCCAGCAAAAATTAAAGAAATAATTAGAGGTTATTGTGAGCAACTCCACACACATAATTTCAACAACTTCAGTAAGATAGAATGCATCTCATTGATGGGTCCACAAATTAGTAAGTCAAAAAGCACTATAAAAAATTAACTGAATTTATAGTTTTAATAAAGCTTATGAAAAAGCTTTATCTCTGAACCCAAATAGTTTCTACTAAAAGAATTCTACCAAACATTTAAATGATACCAATTCTGCAAAAATCTCTTTCAGACAATAAAAAAGATGTTGCTTCCCAACTCATTTTATAAGCCCGACATTACTTTGATACTAAAAATAGCACACAAAAAGGGAATTATAGACCAATATCCATCATGAAGGTATACATGAAAACAAAATATTAACAAGCAATCAAGCAATATGAAAAAATAAAAGTCTATGCCACAACTGAAGTTGGTCCTAGGAGTGCAAGGTTGGTTTAATATTCAAAATGAATCACATATCAAGCTCATTATCAGTCTAAAGATAAAAACCACATGATTGTACCAATTGATATAGGAAAAGCTTTTGATGATATTCAATATTTATGGTGAAAACGCTCATCCAACTAGGACTAAAAAAATATTTGCTACTAGCTGATAGAACATTACCAGAAAAAAAAAACACTACAAACAGCATAGTTAATGATCAAAGAGTAAATTCCTTCCTCCTGAGATGACAAAACTAAGATGTCTGCTCTCAGCATTCCCATTTAACATTATATTGGTAGTCCCAATTAGTGCAATAAGGCAAGAAAAGTAAATAAATGAAACTACCTCTATGTGCAGATATATATTTTTTGTTTGTTTATAATAGCAACAATTGGTTGAGCACTCAAAATTTTAAAACAATACCTTTACATAGATCTGAAAAAGTAACTAAATGTAACTGTCACTGCAACAAAATACATAAGATAATCAACTTAAAAAGATACAAGATTTATTTTGGCTCATGTTTTCATATGCTTTAGTTCATGATGCCTCGATTCCATTATGCTATTATTTTAGGGCCTTTGGCAAAGCTGCTTACCTCATGGTGGTCAAGAAGGAGAATGGGGAAGAGGAGAAGAGGAAGCTAGGAGAAGAAGAGGGAAACCAAGAGACAGAATAAAGAGGAGAGCAGGAGAGAGAGAGGAGGCAGGCACACCAGGGTCTCAATATCTCCTTTATAGTCAAGCCCCCAGTGAGCAAACTTACCCCACCATGCCCTACCCTGTAGAGTTTTCACCACCTCCCAAAAGTGCCACAGACTTTAAACACATAAGTCCTCTGGGATACTTAAAATCCAAACTATAACAGTAAAAAAAAAAACACAGGCATGGCATCTGCATGTGAAAAATACAGAGCACTATTGAAAGAAATCAAAGCACTAAATGGAGAGGTATTCCACATTTAAGGATTGGGAGAAATAGTAAGGATATTAATTCTTGATTGTTTTCTATTTTAATATGATTCTATTCAAAATCCCAGCAGGGATTTTGGCAGCTGTTGAGAAGCTGCTTTTAAAATTTATCTGGATATCAAAGAAAAGAGCCAAGACAATTTTAAAAAAGGAAAAATGAAGTTAGGTATATTACTTGATTTTTTAATGTGTGACTTTATTCAAACATATTTGTATATTCCATAATTCACCAATTTCTGGTGTATAATTTGGTGCTTTTTAAAAATACTAAGTTTAGGCTAGCTAATTTTAAGACTTGTATAAATTCATAGCAATCCAGATGGTATTTGCTAGTTAAAGAGCAAAAAGACAAATACAATAGACAAAACAGGCCAGAAATACACTTCACAAATATGGCCAATTGACTTTTCACAGAGGAAATTTAATAGTGACATACAGTTTCTTCAATGAATAGTGAAAGAATTGAACATCCATTAAAAGACACACATAAACTTTACATCTTATATAAAAGTTATAAATAGGTTATAGATCTCAATGTATAACCAAAAAAACTGTATACTTTTTTAGAAAAACAGAAGCTTTCTGTGACCTAGAATTGAGCAAAGAATTCATAAACATAACCTTGAAACTCAAATCCATAAAATGAACAAAAGCTAACCATTGGATTTCATTAACTTTTTTGCTCTGCAAAAAAAAAAAAAGAAAGAGAAAAAGAGCTATAACATGGGAGAAAATATATAGTAATCATGTATCCATAAAAGATATCTGGACTGTATAAAGAACTCAAAACTCAGCAGTAACAAAACCCATTTTTTTAATGGGCAAAATAGCTGAACAGACATATGGATGGCAAGTAAGCATATAAAAGATATTCAATCATTAACCTTTAGGGAAATGCAAATTGAAACCTTAAGATCCTACCACACTCCTATTTGAATAACTAAAAAAAAAAAAATACTGAAAACACCAACAACTTGGCATTCATGTGCTGTTGGTAGGAATCCAATGGTATTGTCACCCTAGAGCAAACATTTTCTTAGAAAGCTGAACATAAACTTATATGTGATGCAGCATTGTACTCATAGCAAGTTACCTTAGACAAAGGAAAGTGAATGTTTGTATACAAAAACCTGTGCACATTTATGGCAGCTTTAATAAAATTATCACAAAAGGGGCTGGGAAGGTGGCTCAGTGGTAGAGCGCTTGCCTTGCATGCATGAGGCCCTGGGTTCGATTCCTCAGCACCACATAAGCAAAAAGAAAAAA
>NW_012267238.1:7288583-7292807 GCF_000151885.1 Dipodomys ordii | reverse complement strand
GAGGGGATGTGGCCAGAAGGGAACCCTACTGCATTGTTGGTGGGAGTGTAAACTTGTTCAACCACTTTGGAAAGTAGTATGTAGGCTCCTCAAAAGACTCCACATAGAGCTCCCCTGTACCCAGAAATCCCACTTTTGGGCATTTACCCAAATAATCACAAGCAAGACCATACTAAAGCTACCAGCACAACTATGTTTACTGCAGCATTATTTAACCATAGCTAAGATATGGAAGCAACCCAGATGCCCCTCAGTAGATGAATGGCTCAAGAAAATGTGGTATATATAAACAATGGAATTCTATGCCTCCATCAGAAAGAATGACATTGCCCCATTTGTTAGGAAATGGAAAAACTTGGAAAAAATTATATTAAGTGATGTAAGCCAGACCCAAAGAAATATAGGTCCCATGGTTTCCCTATTTACAATAACTAGTATATGTCTGGGACAAGCAGAAAAGGTCAAAATATGACCAGATAAGTTAATGTTAAGCAAAATGAACTCCAAGATAGGGACACAAGTGGTTTTTTTTCTTGCTATTGTTTCTAACATATTTAATGTACCATGTGATGTTTTTGTTGCTTTGTATGTTTCTCCCCCATGCTATAACCTCTGTTTTCACTGTATTTAATGTCAGTCTAATTTGGGGAGGGGAAGGGCAAAAAACAAAATGTTTAAATAGGGATACAGGTTGACCCATTGCAACAATGAGATGTACAAGACACTATGTTGAAAAATGAACTTTACAGTTTGGTGTGCGGGAGTATAGTTGTGGAGGTGGGAGGGAAGGGATGGTAGGGGAAAAACAAAGGAGGTGGCAACAATGCTTGATAAGAAATGTACTCATTATCTTGCTCATGTAACTGTAACCCCTCTGTACAGTATTTTTACAATAAAAAAATTTTGAAAAAGTGAATAAAATAAGCAGAGCAAAAAGGCTAGAGGTGTGGCTGAAGTAGAGTGCCTGCCTAGCAAGCACAAAGCCCTGAATTCAAATGCCAGTACTGCCAAACCTTTTTTTAAAAAACTTAATAATAGAACCAATAAAACATCTACAACATTAGTATATTATAAACCAAGAATTAGGATTAATGTGATTTGATAGATATGAAACCCAACTGGAGAATAATGAGAAGAGGGAGGAAAAGAGAGACACACAGGAAAAAGAAAAGAATATTGCCATTTCAGCTATTTGGTAACTCTGAAATAACGTTCTGGATATTCTATTGATTTTTTCTGCCCTTCAATTATGAATTTTTTTGGGGGTCCGGTCGTGGGGCCTGAACTCTGGACCTGGGCGCTGTACCTCAGCTCTTCAGCTCAAGGCTAGCACTCTACCACTTGAGCCACAGTGCCACTTCTGGCTTTTTTCTTTTTGCTTATGTGATGCTGAGGAATCGAACCCAAGGCCTCAGGCATGCAAGGCAAGCGCTCTACCACTGAGCCACCTTCCCATCCCCTCAATTATCAATTTTTATATAAACTAGTTGGTGCTTTGGCTGCTTTGTGTATAGGAGGCTTAAAATAAGGAGTATTTTTTAGTGTTAAGAACTGATCGATTTTTATGATGTGATATATTTCTTTCAATCAATTGGGTTTTGGCCAGTTGGCTCCTCTGCTCTATTGGCAGTGGTTTTTGGTGAAATTTTCAGGACTTCTTTTAGCCTGATATTCATTCTTTCTGTCTCTTTACCTATAGTAAAGAGTTTACAACCCTTTTAATATCACAAAAGAGAATGCAGATTTAGAAATCTCTTTTATGTCTCTTAATGTTTGTAATTCAACATCTAGAAGTAGGCTTGGTGGGAGGAGAGCTTAAATGCTATAGTTTTAGCTTCCTGGTTCTAATCTCTGTGTCTGACCCTGTGGATATTTTTTTAAATAATATTAATTTCTCTGTCTCCTCATCTAGCTATCCTGCTGAAACTGTCTCAGTTTAGAATAATTCACTGCCATTCTCCAAGATCCCTCGGTATTCTGTACAGGCCAAATAAAAGAGTGTGGAGGTGGTAAGACCTGCACCCCTGTTTGTTTCAAGCCTTTCAGGGTGATACTCACCTTCCCATACCTCCAGGAATGCAGCACTGCTTTGTGTTTGTTCTTTTCCTAGGCAGAAGCTGTTCCAGGCTTCTATTTGGCTTTTTCCCTTTACATTATCTGCCTTGTACAAGTTAGGAAGCCAGTGTGAGATTCTGTCAACTGCTGAGTGTTTTATTTTGATTATCCATTCCATGATGTGAAAATGGTCACAGGATGTTTTTGAAGACCTCCTGAACCCACTTCGACATGGGCTGAGCTGAAATCTCATTGATCGCAGGAGTTCATAACACCATACTCTGTGGACCACAGTGATGTGTTGGGTCTCCTGTTCAAAGTCAGTGTCTAGTAGTCCCTGTGTAAAGTCTCTTAGGTTAAAAAAAAAAAAAGCCCCTAGAGCAAGCAAAGAAACTGAGTCCGGAATTTAACCACTTACAGGGAACTGAGGAACTGCCATTATAAAAATCCCCTGTTTCAAAAAAGTTGATGTTATCATATTACTGGAACTTTGCAGCTTGCACCTGATTATGATTTTTGCCTTCGTAAGCCTAGCTTGTATATATGCTTGGGGTTCACAGTGTTAGCCTCCTGAGTATACACTGTGTCGCCTGCAGGTCAGCTTCTGCAACACCTCAATAAACGTCTTCAAACTCTAAGCCTGCATTGGTGGACTCATTCTCAGACCCCGCAACATTTCTTGGGGGCCTCGTCCGGGATCAAGTTCCTAACCACGCTTTAACACCAGAACGAGGGAGTCTTATTGAGTGTTCTTTATAAAGCCTCCCGGAGGTAAATTTGACCAATCGGTTTGTCTTTGTCTGGGTACCGTTTGTAGGTCTGGGTGCACCATTTGTAGGTCTAAGCAGAGAGAAACTGGATGCAGGATTGCTCTCCCAGACCAGAGAGGTCAAGGGACACCTTGGCCCCCGTTTGCCTCCTTTGTTGGGGGAGAGTTTGGATTTGTTTTTAAAGTTACCTTGGTAATTTAGTCTTGAAGTAGGGAAGTTCTGGGTGAGCATGGCAGGCTCACTCAGCAGACTCTGGATTCAGCTTGCTGAGTGGGAGCAGCACAGAGTTCTGGTAGGGATGAGCTCGGACCATTAGTCTCCACCTCAGCCTTCTGCCGTTGTCTTGTCTGTTTTTAGAATCTGTTTTAGAATGTGGATCCTTGTTTTCATGTTTGTGTTTTTGTAATTTATTTGAACATCTCTGGGGGAATAAAAGTTCCAGCCTCTGGCTGGGCCGGGTCACAGACCTGTTATATCCACCCTACCGGTGTGGCCAGTCAACAGGTGGGTCATGGAAGGTTGCTGGACTAGTTTGGTCCTCTTCAAGCCTCAGGCTGCATTTTCTCCTAGTGGAGGCTGACGGAGCGTGTAGAAGGCTGTGTGCCTGGTTTGGACTTTCAGCTGGTTCTGACAGTGTAACCATTTGTAAAGTGCTCTTATCTAAAATTGGGTAAAAGACTGAATCAGACCAGTTTAGTTTCAGGTGATGACACCCACCCCACCCATCCCCAGCTTTCCTCCAACTGAAGGTATTCAAAAGGCCAATTGGTAAAATATCTGGCTAAACAAGCCAGCCCTGGAAAAAATACAGCCTGGAAAAAGTGCTTTATTAAATTTTTGTAATCTGCAAGAGTAAGATTGGCGAAAATAAAAAAAAAAGATCTCTTGCCACTGAATTTTAGAAAATGTACATACAACTGATTTTCATTTTTGCATGCTTTAAGATCTGTGTGTTTGTTTTGTATGTGTGTGAACATGTTCAAGATAAAAATTGTCAGCCTGTTGTAAAAACTGGGTGAGTTTAAGTTTAAAATTCAAAAGGTTATGAGGTTTGGAAATTACCAAAATTTTAAAGAATTTTTACATTGTTTAAAAGGCTTTTTAAGCTGGGAAGTTGGCTCAGTGGTAGAGTGCTTGCCTTGCATGCCTGAGGCCCTGGGTTCGATTCCTCAGCACCACATAAGCAAAAAAAAAAAAAAAAAGAAAGAAAAAACCTGGAAGTGGCGCTCTGACTCAAGTGGTAGAGCGCTAGCTTTGAGCTGAAGAGCTGAGGGACAGCACCCAGGCCCAGAGTTCAGACCCCCCCCCCAAAAATAAAGCTTACTAAAAGGCTTTTTAAGGATTCTTTAATTTGAAAATTATAAAATCTGGTACTTTAAAATGCATGGCGGGGGGGGGG
>NW_012267238.1:7286305-7288533 GCF_000151885.1 Dipodomys ordii | reverse complement strand
CTTGCATGCATGAGGCCCTGGGTTCGATTCCTCAGCACCACATAAGCAAAAAGAAAAAAGCCGGAAGTGGTGCTGTGGCTCAAGTGGTAGAGCACTAGCCGTGAGCTGAAGAGCTGAGGAACAGTGCCCAGGCCCAGAGTTCAGGCCCCACGACCAGACCCAAAAACAAAAATTATCACAAAAAAAGGAATATAGTCAGACTTTGGTATATTCTTACAAGGAAATCCTCACGACTAGGAAGGAATAATATTGATACATAAAAACAATTTGGATGTCAAAAGCATCATATTGAGTGAAAGGTCACTATCAAATGGTTACAGAACCCCTCCTCCCCAGACACATTATCATTAAATTGACAAAAAGCCAGAGGTAGAAGTGTGGCTTAAATGGTAGAGCACCAGCCTTGAGCAGAAAAGCCATTGGACAATGCCTGAATACTGAGTTCAAGCCCCAATAATGGCACAAAAAGGAGAACGTGAAGAAGGAAAACATATATAGAAAAAAGAGGATAGTGGTTTGTATCTGTCATCTCCATGGGAACCAAAAAGATAAGGATCACATTACAGGCTAGTCTGGGAAACTGAATAAAATAAGACACCCTAGGAAGATGGTGGAGACAAGCTGTAGGCTAAACAAGCTCTCTCATAGAAAGGAGTTTTAGGAAGTGGTGCTATCACTCAAGTGTTAGAGCTCTAGCCTTGAGCTGAAGAGCTGGGGGACAGCACCTAGGCCAGAGTTCAAGTCCCATGAATGACCAAAAAAAAAAAGAAAGAAAGAAAGAAAGGAATTTTAATGTTCCAGTGAACAGTCCTAGGCTAGAGAATCACACCAAGTGTACCATCACAGTACAGAGAGTTTGGCCAGAGAGAGAAAATCCAGGCAACTTGAACAAGGAGACAGATCTGAGCACTTGCCAGTGCCCATGACGGCAGCAGTGCGGCTACTATATCAACAGAGAGTCTGAGACAAAGGTGCTAGATGCGCAGTGGGTGAGCAGGTTCTGCTCACCACCAGCAAGAACTGACAAGGAGCAGAAATCTTCATCCTGCTAATTGCAGACCATGGGCAGCCCAGAAACCAAGAGGCTGGCGTGAATCCACCCAAGACATCCTCACTCCTTCTCATGGAGCAGCTGTGGGAGGGTAGCCCCTCCCCCACCACTGGAGAAGATCTCCATCTTTGGTACTGACAAAGCAGCTAGCTCCAACTCAGGCGCTGGAAGAAAACAATAGGAGCCATTCCACAGATCACAGGAACCTGACCTGACCTGCCAGGCTCAGTTCCACCCAGGAGAAAGTCGCCCTTCCCACGCAGAGGTAGCTCCATCCTAGGAGGAGTGATTTTCTTCAGCAAGTAAAGAGAGCCAGAGGCTGCTCCTCCCCACTGCAGCCCAAGCCCACAGTCTCAGCAGCAGGAGGGGTAAAAGACAAATAATTGAAACTCAGTAAACATAAATCCTGAGAATGGCTCCAGGCTGGGCTCTGTAAGTGTCTCACAGAACTAGCCCCTCAGGGAAAAGCTACTGCAGCCCAAGCCCACAGTCTCAGCAGCAGGAGGGGTAAAAGACAAATAATTGAAACTCAGTAAACATAAATCCTGAGAATGGCTCCAGGCTGGGCTCTGTAAGTGTCTCACAGAACTAGCCCCTCAGGGAAAAGCTACTGATTGATGATAGGCCTCATTCGTACCCAGAACCTAGCCTCATCACAGCAACTCCAAGCTAGAGGAAACAGCCAGATTCTCCCTCCCACTAAACTAGTGTGGGAGGAGGATCACAACATCCTGGGTAAGGCAGAGTTTTTTTTGCCTGCTCAAACAAACTGACTTAAGCCACAGGGAAACCAAACACCACAAGCAAACCAGAGACTCCACCAAGAGACTGGTTATGGACACAGGGGAGATACAAAATCTTCCTCCTCCCACCCCGAAAAAAATCAAAGAACTCTTTTCTACCTAATTTTTGTAATTTTTTTTAAAAAGTTTTCTTTTTTTCTTTCATCATTTTAATTTTAGGTGTGTGTGTGTGTGTGTGTGTGTGTGTGTGTGTGTGTGTGTGTATTTTCAATCTCTTTTAACCTTTGGTCCCTTTTTTTTTGCATGTCTTAATTGCTGCTCTGCTCATCCCCAGATATATGAAGCCATCATAACCCTCATCCCAAAACCAGGCAGGAACTCATCAAAGAAAGAGAACTATAGACCCATTTCTTTGATGAACATCAATGCAAAAC
>NW_012267238.1:7171126-7278545 GCF_000151885.1 Dipodomys ordii | reverse complement strand
GGCCTGGGAAGGTGGCTCAGTGGTAGAGTGATTGCTTTGCATGCATGAGGCCCTGGGTTCGATTCCTCAGCACCACATAAGCAGAAAACGCTGGAAGTGGAACTGTGGCTCAATTGGCAGAGAGTTAGCCTTGAACTGAAGGGCTGAGGAACAATGCTCAAGCCCAGAGTTCAGACCCCATGACCGACAAAAAAAAAAAAAATGCATAAGGCTGTTTACACTGTAATCAAGTTATCTGGCTTAGCAAAAAGGCATTGGAAAATTGGGATTTATTTCCCTCGGCTAAAATTTGGGGATAAGTAATAGAAATTTAAATGTAAAGATTTGCCTACCACTGCTAAAGCTTTGCCTGTCTGTCTGTCTAAAACTGCTTGGGTATTTCAGTCTAGAGAAAAGAGAAAAACTTAGGATGATCCAATAGAAGACCTATCTTCAGCCAGGCCTGGGGGAGTCCACACTTGGTGGAAGAGGGCAAGTTGGCACAAAGGCAGTTCACCTAACCCTGAAAAGTCCCATTCTATAGGAGAGACTGAGTAGCCTATCTTTGTCCTGTCTCTTTTCCTTGTAGATGGACACTGAAAACCTGGTGGTAAAGTGAGTGATGTGATGATGTGACTGGTATTGCTAGAACTCCCCCTTGGATGTATTAAAATTGACAAAGTTTTAAAAAGAGGCTTAAAAAGTTTATCTCTGTGATGTGATTTGGTTTCATTGCTATTCTGAAGTGGGATATGTGTTTAAAAAGAGAAAAAGATGCCAAGTCTGGATTCTTGGTACAGTGCTGGTGATTGTAATTCTTGCATTAAGGAAAATGGTCACTTGAGTTCAAAAGTTTTCTAAGAGGTAATTCAGAATAAAAAAATAAAATGTTGCAATGGGTCCACCTGTATCCCTATTTAAATGATTTGTTTTTTCCCGTCCCCTCCACAAATTATACCAACATCAAATACAGTGAAAGCAGGGGTTATACCGTGGGGGAGGGACATACAAAGCAACAAAGAAATGTGTTAGAAACAATTGCAAAAAAGAAAAAACATTTGAATACTTATCTTGGGGTTCATTTCACCTAACATCAACTTATCTGACCTTTCCTGCTTGTCTCAGATATATACTAGTTAATGCAAATAAGGGAAACCATGGGACCTATGTTTCTTTGGGCCTGGCTTACTTCACTTAATATAATTTTTTCCAAGTGTTTCCATTTCCTAACAAATTGGGCAATGTCATTCTTTCTAAGATGTACAAGTTATTATGTTGAAAATGAACTATACAACTTTGGCTGGGGGTAGAGGAGGGGGAGATGGAAAGGGATGGGAAAAGGAAACAAAGGAAGAGGCAACAATGCCTGATAAGAAATGTACTCATTACCTTGCCTATGTAATTGTAACCCCTCTGTATGGCATTTTCACAATAAAAAAATAAAAAAGAAGAAAAGAAAGGATATATATGTCCTTGTATGTTCACATTTGTATTACAAAGTATTGTGAATTTCTTGTGTACAGTCTTTAATGGTTTTCAACTGAGAAGACTAGAACCAATATAAAAGCAATAATAAAATATAATAACCAAGCAAAGAAAATAAAAGTATCGATTAAAAAATTATAAATAAATAAATAAAATGTATCTGTTTTAAAACATGCAGCCAATGGGTGTTACCTAGCCCCTCAAGATTTTAAGGATTTCTTCACAATGCAAATGAAAACTGAGGTGTAAATTGTTAATACAGAGGTTAGTAAAAGGCTTTAAAAAATTAGAAATGAGTTTCTGGATATAAAATTTAAAAGAAAAACTATCCTAAATGTTTAATTTTAAAGTGGAAAAATTAGGACTACCAAAATGAGTGTTTAATTGCTATTTCAGTTTACCATTATAGCTTTTTTGTAACAGCTTCCATCAGGCCCATAGAGAATGACAGAGTATCCTTACACGTTTGTCACATGTAACTTTGGTCCTTAATAAGTTCCAGGTAAAAGCATGCTTAAAAGCTACTTCCATGTTGACCATGTTGTTGCTTTTAATTGGAGTAAAGTGGCCATTTGTAAAAACTCATTGATCTACAAACGGGTTCGAAGCCAGCCCACATAGAGAAAGGTTCCTGTGAGATTGTCATCTCTAATTGGCCAGCAGAGTGCTGAAAAGGGAAGTAGCTTTGAAGCTCAAAGTGGCATAGTGCTAGCCTTGAGCTGGAGAGCTGAGGGACAGTGCACAGGTTCTGAGTTCAAGTTCAATGACCAGCCAAGGAAAATGCCAAAGGTGCATTTATCCTAGCATGAAGAAAGGCACTCTGGGGACCCTGGAACTGATGGAGCATCCAGAGGCAGTAAGCCACTGCTTGGATGGCAGAGATGGTATCAGATCCTGGAATCACTTGTGCTTGGTCCTTCAAAATTGATCAGAACCATGAGGTCATGCGAAGATAGTTTGTAAGCCTACCTTCTAATGCCCATGTTAGTCTACTTCATAACTGGGCAGAACTTGCCAGTCATCTGTGATAGTGGGTAATAAAAAGCTAATGGGGGAATAGTTTAAATTCCAAAACCCCCTGTATCTGCTCAAAGCCTTAATTGGCAGTGACTTTTGGGCTGGCACTAGCCACATAAATTCATTTGTTCAGGAAAGGAAAAGTTCTGTGGACCTGAGATTGTATCCCTACTGAGATCTGTCTAACAGGCTGCAAGGTAACTTAGGCCTTATTAGTGTAACTAGAGATCAGCTTTGCTTAGCCAGCCAAAAAATGCTTTTTCAAACCAGAGTGCTAAACAGGCTACACTGCTATAGACCCAAAAAGTTCTGTGCCGTTGTTAAGAGTTAACTGTTGTATCTAATTTACAGTTTAGAGTAAAATATTGTTCTTAATTTCACCTAATCCTGGTAACCCCATTGTAAAATAGACTGAGTTTATAGGTTCCTGGCTAGGTAGGGTCAATGCCCCTGAGTCAGCTTGAAGAAGTTACAGAAGATGAATCTTCACCCATCAACCCCTTTAAAGATCAAGGAACCAGAGTCATTTTTGGAAAAATTAGGCAAAATAGATAAAAGGAAGAGGCATGGAAAATAGTGGTAACAAGTGTGCAAGTGTAGTGCACTTTTTGGAAATGGTTAAAAGCCCAAGCCTTCTATATCTGTCTAGGAAATCCTAGCCTCATTAAAAGAACATTCTAGTTAATAAAAGTTGTCACCCTGGTAAATTGTCCTGGACCACTGCCTGAAAGGTTGCCTTAAAAACCAGCTGGACAGCCGGGCGCTGGTGGCTCATGCCTGTAATCCTAGCTACTCAGGAGGCTGAGATCTGAGGATTGCGGTTCAAAGCCAGCCCGGGCAGGAGAGACCGTGAGACTCCTATCTCCAATAAACCACCAGAAAACTGGAAGTTGCGCTGTAGCTCAAGTGGTAGAGCGCTCGCCTTGAGCTGAAGAGCTGAGGGACAGCGCCCAGGCCCAGAGTTCAAGCCCCACGACTGACAAAAAAAAAAAAAAAAACCAGCTGGACACCAGCCTGTCAAGCCTATGTCATGTATCCCTAACCAATCTATGTAGAAATTTTCAGCCTAACATGAGATGTGACAATCCATTGGAGTCGCTGATACGCTGCTGCTGCTGCTGCCCACCCTTCTGGGTAAAGTTTAAGGACAGCCTGATACTACCTGGAGGGAAATCTACATCATCACCCTGACCACCTCCACCACAGTGAAAGTAGACTGGACTCCTGCTGACCCCATCATCCATGACTGCTACCCAGTGGAAAGCTCTTTTGGATCTGTTGAAACTAAGATTATGTGGGATATTCTTTTAGTGATATCCAGTAACCCTCTCTATTCCCACAGTGGATATTGAGGGCAAGAACATCACTGGCTTGCCTTAGGCACTTCAAGGCATAGGGAACTGGAAATCCACTCTAGTCACAGCCTTGCTTGGCTCCGGTACGATACTAGGCAGCTTCCAACAATGGCTGTAAAGGAGAGATCTTTATCAATGGAGGTAGCAAGAGGAATGAGACCTAACCCTGCTCTTAGCCTTAAAATCTAGCCAACTTCTCGGCCCAAGTGGTGCTTTGAGGCAGTTCTGAGATAACCTGGTTCCTCAAGCCAAAGGACATTTATCTATAGGGAGGATGGATGGGCCTACTTCAATCAAGATGCTGGTTTAGAGCATCCAGGTAGACTCATTGGCAGAAGGAATTCTCTGAAATTGTGGAGGACTGAATGGCACTCCTTCCCTTCACCCTTTTGCACGTCCATTGTACTCCCTATTCCAAAGGGTTTGTGCCCTATGAAATCATGATTGGTAGACCACCCCCATTGTGTCCTCGCTTAAAAGCTGAAATGTTGTCTGAAATGTCTAATCATAACTTGCTCCAGTCTTGACCCTCTCATGGCTTCTGAAGGGGGAACCTGTGTGTTCTTAAAGGAAGAGTGCTGTTACTATGTAAATGAATCTGGGCTGGTAGAAGAAAACATAAAGTCTCTAGAAAAACTGTGCAAGGAAGTCTACCCACACCTATCTGCTAACCTAGATCTAGGATGGTTTCAAAGCTCTTTGACCTGGCAGCTAGTACCCCTAGCTGGCACTTGTTACTATTGGTCCCTGTGTGGCTAATGCTTTGATATCATTTATAGAAAAAAGGATTAGGACTGTCAAGCTAATGGTCCTTCAGGCCCAGGACAACCCCCTGAGTAAGGAAGAAGAGTCAAGGATTTGGCTCAGTTATGAAAAGGGGAGAATGTAAGGGTCTCAGGATAAAAAAGCTCCTAGACCAGGCAAGGAAACTGAGTCAGGAATTTAACCTCTTACTGGAAGCTGAGGAACTGCCATTGTAAAAGTCCCCTGTCTCAAAAAAGTTGATGTTATCATATTACTGGAACTTTGCAGCTTGCACCCTGGGTTTTATACAAGCTGATTACAAAAGGTCAGGGCTGATGTCAACTTCTGTCATCGTGGGCAATTTTTAGTTGTGCAGAAATCATGACACAACTGTCACTACCCCTTATGTTTTATTACTGAAAAATAGTGCCTTCTGGGCTTCCCACTATTGCTACAGATAACCCTACCTAGTCTCCCTCAACCCACATTCCAGCAACAGCCCCACCCAGCCATATTCTGGCAACTTAGTGGGTCCACATTCACAGCAACCAGATGCTGGGAAGCCCCTTCACCTGGACAGGTAACATGGTCTATTTCACAACTTTCCCTCTTCTTAAGGGGTTCTGAAAACTGGCTCAAGTCAGGGAATTAATTCCACGCCATGATTCTGTTTTTATGATTCACATTGTACTTTTGTTCACTTGACTTGGAAAATGTTCTGTTGATACAAGTGAAGCAGGTGTTTAGGAGGCCTCCTGCCTAGTTCACTTCTTGGAGCACCATAATCAACTAACTCAGGCAGTAGGCCTGCAAGAGACAGACTAACCTGCTTGCCTGTGTGATTCTGCCCTCCACAGTATGTGTATAGAGTAGCCATATCATCTGCTTTCAGCCTAATCTACATTTATCAATGAGATATTGTCAGTGTATGCTTGCTCAGCATTTCGTGTGTGGCCTAGGTAAATCTAGGGATCCTCAGCAAATTCTAGCCCCCTGATTGAACAGACACCATTGCTTGACTAACATCCTGCCATTTATCTAAGGCTACTCATAATTATTCCAAGCCTCTGGTACCCTAGATGCCATAAGATCTTGGCTTTTATGTAGTTTCTCTTTGTAACCAAGTTCTGAGCTAAAGCCACAGAATAAGAGGAACTATGTGTTCTGAGTGTGTAGTTCTCATTCTCTTCTTGCCTAATGTTTACTGTCCATTTGAGTTTTTTAGGAAGGAAAAAAGCCCCTAAACTTCTTAAAGGGATCAGAGCCTTTTACCTCAGAACTCCTTTGATAATCTCAATAATTTAAAACTATCAAACTAAACAGGACAGATTTCAAGTAAATTTATAGATTAGGATCTCTTCAATGTTATAGCTAAACATCAGAACTGGATAATGTCACCATTAATCAGAATGGCCAGTTAAGACTTAAAATGATGGAGAAACTCCTTGAGTCCTACCATTTAGATAGTAATGGCGTATTAGCAGATGTCAGAGTTAACAGTGTTAGCTAAGTAAACATGTAACTTCTCAACTATACCTTGGAAGTTAGCGAGTCACCATTGATATTAATCATGCTTTTGGACAGTAGACAGGCAATCTATTAAAACCCGGTTTACATCAAGGAAGAAAACTGATTTTATTTTCTTCTGCTACTGTTGAAGCTCTGACCATATTTCTTGTCATACTTGATATAAGTTCATTGACTATATCCCAGCTACACCTTGTACATATTTTTCTGGTTCAAATTTACTGCCCTCTATTCTGATTATTTTTTTTCTCTATTCCATACCAGCATGTAAGAATCTTGAGGAATTGTGGCTTATTAATATCTGCAGGTCTACAATGAAATAAGCAGGAGGTGGGGAGAGGAGGGAATTAAAAAATGAAAAGACCTGGATTTAGTCAGCTGCCCATGATGGCTCACAGCCTATAATCTTAGCTACTCAGGAGGTGGGGATTGGCCTAAGAATAAAACAGGCAAAAAATGGTTAGCAAGACCCGTATCTCATAATAGCTTGGCACAATGGTACTATATGCCTATCGAGCCAGCTCCAAGAGAGGCTAAGATTAGGAGAATTGTGGTTTCAGGCTAACCTTGAGCAAAAATGGAGTTTGTCTCAAACATAACCTGAGTAAAAAGGACTGGAGGCATGTCTCAAGCAGTAGAGCTCTTGAACGCCTGCCTAGCAACATAAATCCTGGAGTTCAAACTCCAATACTGTGGGAGAAGGGAGAGAAAAGGGAGCAACTACGATTTAAATTCTGGCCCCAGAACTTAATGTGGCAACTACGATTTAAATTCTGGCCCCAGAACTTAATGTGTCTTCATAGGAAAATGTTTTAACTTCTCTGAGCCTCATTACTGATCCCTAAAGCAGAGACTTTCATATCTATCTAGAAGTGTTGATTAAAATGAGATGGTACCATTTATGTATATGGTTACAAACAAGATAAGGAAACTATATGATGTAGATTTTTTGGTTATAAGTAAGAAAAAATTCGCTCTGGCTAACAAGAAAAACAAGATGAGAGATAGGGATCTAGTTTTAGTCTTGTACATGTGAATATCCATTTTTCCTGTACCATTTATGAAAAAGTATGCTTTTTTTCCCCTGTGTTTTCAGCACATTTGTTGAGAATCAGATAATTAGTTCTATAGGTTTATTTCCCACTCCTCTATTCTATTTCATTGGTCTATGTGTCTGTTTTATGCCAGTACAATGCTGCTTGTTGTTGCTGTGGCTGTTGTTTTTTTATTATATCTCTGTAGTTTATTTTGAAATCAGGCATTGTGATACCTCTAGCTTTGCTCTTTTTCTTCTCAGAATTGTTTTGGATAGTTGATGGTCTTTTACCCTTCCATTATAAATTTAAGATTTTTATTGTTGAAAGGATGATATCAATCGAGATGTATTGTATTCACAAATTGCTTTGCTGCATGGCAATTCCTTTGTTCAACTATTTGAAGATGATAAGACATTTCATTTTTATTTATTTTTTTGCTGGTTTCTTTTTTAAAATAAGTTTTTTTATTGTGAAAATACTGTACAGAGGAGGGGTTACAGTTACATGAGCAAGGTAATGAGTACATTTCTTATGAAGCATTGTTGTCTCCTCCTTTGTTTTTCCCCTACCATCCCTTCCCTCCCATTTCTATAACTACACTCCCCCTCCCACCCCTGCACCCCTAACCCCTCTGCCTAAATTGTAAAGTTCGTTTTCGACATAGTGTCTTGTACATCTCATTGTTGCAATGAGTCAATCTGTATCCTTGTTTAAACAATTTGTTTTTTCCCTTCCCCTCCCCAAATTATACCAACATCAAATACAGTGAAAAACAGGGGTTATACCATGGGGAAGGGATATACAAAGCAACAAAAAAATCACATGGTACCTTATAAATATGTTAGAGGCAATAGCAAGAAAGAAAACACTTATGTCCTTATCTTGGGGTTCATTTCGCTTAACATCATCTTATCTGACCTTTTCTGCTTGTCTCAGACATATACTAGTTCTTTTTTATTTTTAATATAGTGTATACTGAAGACAATGACTGCAGGACCGGGAAGTTGGCTCAGTGATAGAGTACTTGCCTTGCATGCATGAGGCCCTGGGTTCGATTCCTCAGCACCACATAGCAGAAAAAAAAACCCGGAAATGGCTCTGTGGCTCAAGTGGTAGGGCACTAGCCTTGAGCTGAAGAGCTGAGGAACAGTGCACAGGCCCAGAGTTCAGCCCCCACAACCAACAAAAATAATAATAATAAAAAATTAAAAATGAATACAATGACTGCATTTGCTCACCCTTAATAAAAATATATTTTTAAAAAGATATTTTTCATCCGGCGTTGGTAGCTCATGCCTAGAATCCTAGCTACTCAGGAAACTGAGATCTGAGGATTATGGTTCAAAACCAGCCCAGGCAGGAAAGTCCGTGAGACTCTTATCTCCAATAAACCACTAGAAAGCTAGAAGTGGTGCTGTGGCTCAAGTGGTAGAGCGCTCACCTTGAGCTGAAGAGCACATGGTCAGTGCCCAAGTCCAGAGTTCAATTCCCATGACCAACCAAAAAAAAAGAGATATTTTTCTAGTTCTGTGAAAAATGTCATCATTGAATGTATAGATTTATTTGAGTAATAGAGCCATTTTCAAAATATTAAATCTGCCAATCCATGAACATGGAAAGTCTTTCCATCTTCCAACATCTTTTTCAATTTCTTCAGTGTTTTGTAGTTCTTATCATAGAAGTTTTTCACCTATTTGGTTAGGTTTAGTCCTACATATGTTTTATGTTATTGTGAGTGGAGGGTTTTTCCTGACTTCTTTCCCTGCAAGTTTGTTATTGGTAAATAAAAGAAAGCTATAGATTTTGTATATGTTTATTTTGTATCCTGCTACTTTGCTGAAAGTGTTTATCAGATCCTACATATTAGGGTATTCTAAGTATAAGATCATATCCACTACAAGCTATTTGAATTCTAATTGTCCTATTTATGTCCTTTTCATATCTTTATTTTTCCTTATTATTCTAGCTAAGAATTCAAGTGCTATATTGAATAAGAGCATTGAGAATGGACACATTGGTCCCATTTTCCTTTAATTTTAGACAAAATGTTTTCATTTTTTCTCATTCAGTATGATATTTGCTATGGGTTTGCTTGGCCTTTTGTTATTTTTTACCATGGCAAATGATACTGAATTTTGTCATAGGATTTTTTCTGCTATTATTGCAAGAATTGGGTTGTTTTTATCCTTGATTCTATTTTTAATATGCTGTATTAAATTTATCAACTTGCATATATTGAATCTTCCCTTCATTCCTGGAGTGAAAACAAATTGAGCAGGGAGTATGATCTTTTTGTTTTTGTTGTTGGTTGTGGGGCCTGGCGCTGTCCCTGAGCTTTTTTTGTTCAAAGCTAGTGCTCTGCCACTTTGAGCTACAAGTCCACTTCCAGATTATGATCTTTCTAATTGTTCTTCATTAAAGGTCTCATAAAACTTTAGAACTGAACCCACCCAGTCCTGGGTTTTCCTTTATTGAAAGGCTTTTTATTATTGTTTCAATGTATTGCTTATTATTGATCTGTGTAGTTTTTCACTCCCTCTTTGTTCAATATTCATAAATTGTACAAGTCTAGAAAAGGTTTCATTTTTTCTAAATTTTGTTAAGACTTGCTTAATGGACTAAACTATGATGCATTTTAAAGAAAATTCCATGAGCTGCTTAGAAGAGTGGTATGCTTGTATATAAGCACAATGCCATATCACACCTAATAAAATTAGTTCTTTGGTGCCAATTAATATCAGGAACTAAAGAAACCATCTCACTACAGACAAAACATAACATCTACAGTTACATGCCAAGAAATTTAGCAGCATAAATGAAATGGATAAATTTCCTTTTTAATTCAGTGAGAACATTATTAGTTTGCTTGCCTGCTTGTCTTTTGAGGCAGGAAGCCTGTAAACTATAGGCTGAACTTGCTTTGCAAACCAGGCTTGTCTTGAACACATGATCCTCTTGCAGCTGCCCTAGTGCTGAGATTGCAGATGTGTGCCACAACACTAGGCTCATGGACAAACATACAATTTACAATTACAATTTATATGAATTAACATAGAACCCCATGTTTATTTATTTTGTATTATCTTCAAGTAGTGTACAAAAAGGTTTCAATTCAGCATGTCAGTTTGTAAACACCATGTTTAGACTATATTAAAGTTTCAAATTGCAACAAACTCAAAAGAATCCCAGGGTTTCATGGCTACACTTGAGGGAAAATAGTGTGTGTGTGTGTGTGTGTGTGTGTGTGTGTGTGTGTGTGTGTGTGTGTGTGTGTGTGTGCTGGTCTTAGGGCTTGAACTCGGGGCCTAGGTGCTGTCTCTAAGCTTGTGCGCTCAAGGCTAGCACTCTACTACTTGAACCACAACTCCTCTTCTGGCTTTTTATTTCTATTTTTGGTAGTTAATTGGAAATAAGAGTCTCACAGCTAGGCACTGGTGACTCACATCTTAATTCAAGCTACTCAGGAGTCTGAGATCTGAGGATCGTAGTTCAAAGCCAGCCCAGGCAGAAAAGTCCCCGTGAGACTAATTAACCACTCAAAAACTAGAAGTGGAGCTGTGCCTCAAAGTGGTAGAATGCTGGCCTTGAGCAAAAAAGCTCAAGGACAGCGCACAGACCCTGAATTTAAGCCCTATGACCAATCAACTTCAAACCATAATCCTCAGACCTCAGCCTTCTGAGTAGCGAGGATTTACAAAAGGCATAAGCCACCAGCACTAAGGAAAAAATATTAATTTTATAAAACTCTCTAAGCCATACCTTGGGCTTGTTAAAATTCCTCTATCCTGCATTGGCTTTTAAGTTTAATCCTAACTTTAATCCAAAGTGCTGATATTACTGGTGTATATTCCATGCCCATTTTCTCCTTTCCTTTTTTAAAGTGTCTTTAATTGTTAAAGACACTAAATTGAAGACACTTCCTGTGCTGTAAAGTAGTCCTCCTCATGGAGGATCCTCAGATTTCAGCCTCTTGAGTAGCTAGGATTACAGACGAGAACCACGGGCACCCAGCAGCTTTAGATTCTTTAGATATCTTTATATATGTCTCTCTATACCACTCTATTCCATTTGGTGCATTGTCTTCCAGATTCATCCATGTTATCCCAAATAAAAGGCTTTCTTTCTTTTTTTAAAAGCTGAATAATATTTTAGTGTGTATGTAAGTGTAACACATGCTCTATATCCATTCATTCATTGATAGACATTGAGGCTGATTTGACACCTTAGCTATTGTGAATAATAAACACAATAATGCATTGTTTTGGCATACTGGTTTCTTTCTTTTCTTTCTTTCTTTTCTTTTTTGGATATGCAGCCAAAAGTGAAATCACTGGAACATCTGGTAATTCTATTTCTAATTTTGCAAGGAGGAACCTCTGTACTGTACTCTATAATAGCTATGCTAATTTACATTCCCATCAGCAGTGTGCCAGGGCTCCCTTTCTCTGCATCCCTACCAACACTTGCTATCCTTTGTCTTTTTGAATATAGCCATCTGACAGATGTGAAGTGATATCTCCTTGTGGTTTTAATTTTAATTTGCATTTCTCTGGTGATTAGGTAAGTTGAACATTTTTAATATACTTGCTGGCCATTTGCATGTCTATTCATGTTTTAATCAGATTGTTTGTTTTCTGAATAATGAATTGTGTTAGTAACTGGTATATTTCAGATGTTAACCCCTTATCAGATGTGTGATTTGCAAACATTCTGTTCTATGGCTGGTCTCTTCCTCTCTTGATTGTTGGCTTTGTGTTGCAGAAGCTTTGTACTTTGATATAATTCCTTTTGGCTGTTTTTGCCTTTGCTTCCTATGCTTTTGCCCAGATTCATGCGATGGCATATTTCTCCTAGAAATTTAGGGTTTCAATTCTTTGGAGTGTTTGTATGTTTGTGGTACTGGAGTTTTGAATCCAAGGCTTCATGCTTGCTAAGCAGGTGCTTTACTGGTGCTTGAGCCACACCAGCTTCAAATCTTACTTAGATTTAAGTTTTTGATCATTTTGAGTTTATTTTATTGGCTCTGTGTGTGTGTGTATGTGTGTGCACATGCACATGCATGTGCATGTGTGTGTGTTGTATGCAGGCACTAAGGCTTGAACTCAGGCCTCTACCTTTCATTCCATTTTTGTGTCCATGTCTGGTGCTCTACCACTTGAGCCACAGCTCCACTTTCCACTATTTTGTGGCTAATTGGAGAAAAGAGGTTCTCAGATTTGTCTGGTCAGGCTGATTCCAAACTTTGATCCTCATTATCTCAGCCTCTTGAGTAGCTAGGAATATAAATGTGAGCCAATAGTGTTCAGCCATTTTGAGTTTATTTTAAAATATGAGGAAAGACAAGGGACCAGTCTGATTTTTGTTAACATGAGTATCCAGTATTCCCAGAGCCATTTATTGTAAAGACTGTCCTTTCCTTATTATCTGTTCTTGGCCCTTTTATTAAAGATCAACTAACTGTAAATGTATGGATTTATTTCTAGGCTTTATATTCTGTTGTACTGAGAATTTGTATTTTAAAGAGTTGTAGAAACAAATTTAAAGCACAAAAAAAGAGGAATACGTGATAAAGATTGAATGTTCTTATAAAGCCTGAAGTGTTCACTACCTGCTTTTTTACAGTGTGTCTACACTGATCTAGAAACTTGATCAAATTTAATTTCATTTTGTTTGTTTTTATTTGCAAGAATACTTCACATGGAATGATAATTATTTCCTACTGTGTCAAATTTTGACGACTATAATGTCTCCTTGTCACAATTTTAATTATGTGAGAATTAATCAGTGATTTCAGAGGTCTCTGCTTGTTGTAGTTCTTATCAATTTCCCTGTCAACATTTCTTGTAACTGTTTAACATCCATTAATAATTGTTGCCTGGATGTTTCCTGAAAGATTTTAAATGGTAATTTCACATCCATCGTTCCCTGTGCATGTATTAGTTAGAATTTTTCAATAAAGAATAACCTTTGCCTTATTAGCTATTTGGTTATCCTGAAACACTTCAGAAAAAGCTAGACAAATTCTTGTTTCTTTCTTTTATTTGCTGTTTTTCAGAATAATGTACTACTGTCCTAGCGGTTTGCAGAAAGGGCCAATAAGTAGTAGGTTTTGAAAAAAACAAGTATGATAAAAACATTATTATATCTTGAAGGCTTATGTATTTGACATGTCCAAATATTGCAGATGTTCAGTTTTTTATGCAGATGGACCAAGTGTCCCAAACTAGGAATCTCCTAAGAGTTTCTTTTTTAAAAAAGTGCTGAGTATAGGAGGCTCATACCTATAATACTAACTGCTCAGAAGCTGTTGGTTTGAGACCAGCCAGAACAGAAAAAGCTCACTAGATTCTACCTCCAAAATAGCCAGCAAAAAGCAGGTATTGCTCAAATGGTAGAATGGAAGTATTGCTCAAATGATAGAATGCTATTGAACTGAGCAAGCAGACCGAGCAAACTGGTGGCCCTGAGTTCAAACCCTAGCACCATCAAATATTCATACACACACACACACACACACACACACACACACACACACACCAGAATTTTGATAAGGCCTCATTAGTACTTAATAATTAGATAACTTTCTTGCTTTGGGCACAAGAAGCTGCTGCGTGCGTGTGTGTGTGTGCGTGTGTGTGTGTGTGTGTGTGTGTGTGTGTGTGTGTGTATGTGTGTGTATTTCCTGACTTAGATCCAGAAGAAGTAATTCTCCAAGGAGCCCTATAATTTCATTGGTCCCTCCACTCAGACTTCAGCCACCTCCATTCTACTAACCAATCAGTGTCATCAGAGACTACATATTTCTTTTTCTTTTAGGCCCGTCTTGAGGCTTGAACTCAAGGCACTATCCCTCAGCTTTTTTGCTCCAAGGCTAGTGGTCCTCTTTCTCACATCCTACAGATCCACTTCTGGCTTTTTGGGGGTCAATTGGAGATAAGAGCACTGCAGACTTCCATACTTGGGCTGGCTTAAAACTGCAATCCTATCTCAGCCTCCCGAGTAGCTAGAATAACAGGTGTGAGCCACCAGCGCCCATTTCTAAATCCAGTAGTCAGTTATCAATTCTCATCTGCATTAACCTTCCAATGACTTTCAATGTCATCAGTCACTCCCTTCTGCTGAAATGTTTTCTTCACTTGTCATCTAAGAATACAACACACACACACACACACACACACACACACACACACACACACACCTGACTTTTCTCATTATTCTTCTTCCTCTCCATTGTTTCTTTCTCTGCTTCTTGCTCATCTTCCCAGTTTCTTAATATTGGGTGTCCTGCTGCTCAGTCCTTGAACATTCTTATTCTCTCCCTTTTTCTCTCATTAACATTGAATTTTTTGAGCTGTCAATAATTTTATGGCTTTAAATACCATCTGTAAACAAATGACTCCTAAATTGATCTCCAATCTTAATGAATTCCTTGACTCTTAGATTTGTGTATCCAGTTACCTATATCCAATTTCTCCACTTGGATAAGTAAAGATATCTGGATCTAACAGAGATAAAGACAAACAAGGTCCTTTCTCTATCTTCATCTTTGTGTGTGTGTGTGTGTGTGTGTATGCGTGTGCGCACGTGCACGCATGTGTTTCTCCTTTCCTCTATCTTCATCTTCATCTTAAACGTGTGTGTATGTGCGCGCATGCGTGTGTGTTTGTATTACACTGTTCTTTTATCGTTCAACTTAAAAATATTAAGATCATATTTAGCCTTTTCTTCACACCCCACATCCAATACTACAGAAAACACTCCTGGCTCTGCTTCAAAATGTCTCTAAGACTAGAGAGCTTCTTTAAGACAACTATTTTTATACCTCATGCCAAGCACTGCCTTATCTCTTCTAGATTATTCTAGTACCTCCTAACTATTCTCTCTTCTCTGTTCTAATCTCATCTCCATATAGTAGCTATTTCATTTTTTTATAATAAATCAAGTCAAATCACATTACTACTACTAAAAACTTTCAGATGCTCTCCTCAATTTGCT
Organism: Dipodomys ordii; assembly: GCF_000151885.1. Taxonomy (NCBI): domain Eukaryota; kingdom Metazoa; phylum Chordata; class Mammalia; order Rodentia; family Heteromyidae; genus Dipodomys; species Dipodomys ordii. The sequence continues at coordinate 7,263,406 of NW_012267238.1, read as the reverse complement.
CAAAGCTAAAACAAGTGTTATATAACTGGAGTTGATTATATACTGAGGGAATAATAATCCCTCAGAAGAACTAGGGAAGTCTGTAAGTAAAAAGGTGTTTGCTAAAACTTAACAGAAATCAGAGTTCACAGCAATGGTTTTTCCTCTAGTGGGTCAGAGGGAGTGAGCTATCCAGATTGCGCATGATACATGGGTGAGTGACTACAGAAACTTGAAAAGCAATAGTGAAAGTGACCAAAGATCAATCTGTTCTTTATTCATTGTTACAAATGAAATCTATGTCAGTGATAAAGGACTACTCCCTAAAGAATATCTGAATGTTTGTGAAGTTTACTGTTTCTGAAACATCTCTTCTTCTGTACTATTTTAGGAAAGTTTTGTAGTCTCCCACTATCAATGGAAAATATTGCAAAGTAGGTATAAAAATAAGGCTTCACCGACAATAGAATGCTCACCATGAAATATGCAGTAAGACACATTTTTAAAGCTATTGACAACCTTTTCAAGCTCTGTGCAATTGGAAAGAAAATAAAAATGTGGGAGGACCAGATCAGATTTTGTTACATATGTGATTTTACTTTGATGAATTTTTCTTTTTTTTGAATTATATTATTTTCTGGCTTGAGGTTGTAGAGATTAATCATACACATAAATATATTCACAAACAGCTAGAATCCACTTTGAACAATGTGCAGTGAAACTTCAAACTTTACTTGAAACTAGGCAGTGGTGGCTTTCACATACAATCCTAGCTGCTCATAAGGCTGAGATCTAAGGATTGTGATTTGAAGCCAGCCCGGAAAAATATGTGAGACTCTTATATCTAATTAACCAGCAAAAAGCTCAAACTGTGCTGTGGCTCAAGTGGTAGAGGGCCAGCCCTGAACAGAAAAAGTTAAGGGACAGTAACTACACCTTGCATTCAAGCCCCAATACTCTGTCTCTCTCTGTCTCTCTCTGTCTCTCTGTCTCTCTCTGTGTGTGTCTCTCTCTCACACACAGAACACACAAGAAAACAATTTAAAAATTGTTCCTTGATGATAATATGCAAGGCCATTAACTATGCAACAACCACTCACAAAAAGTAAGGAAATAGGCATTCAAATTGAAAAAAAAATCTGCTTTTTAACAATGACAGAAGAAATAAAAGATGCCAGCCTTACGCCACCAGAAGAAATATAAAGACTAATGGTTGAGTGCCTTAATAACTTTGTTCAAGAACTAGATTCTCTTCCTAAAAGGATAGAATAATGTCAATGTTTGAAGTTACTTGTCCATTTTCTCAGTACACCATTGTAAAGGAACCCTACAGAGTGTTTGAAGATATTTGCAGTTTATATTATTGAGACAAGCTCACATATCTAAAATATATACCTAAAAACTTGTACACATTAATAAGAAAAACAATAATGAGCTTAGTGCCAGTGGTTCATGCCTATAGTCCTACTACTGAGGAGGCTGAGATCTGAGAAGCATATGTCAAAGCCAGCCTGGGCAGGAAAGTTGATAAGACTGTATCTCTAATTATCCAGAAAAATGTGGGGACAAAAGGCATGTTTCAAGTAGTTACCTGGCAAGCAAGCATGAGTTTAAACTCTGGTACCATCAAAAAGAAAGAAAAAGGAAGGGAGAGAGGGAAACGAGAGAAGGAGAGAGAGGATAGAAAGAAGCAGGGAGAAGAAAGGGAAGGAAGGAGAGAAGGAAAGAAAGAAAGGAGAGAGGGAGGAAAGAAAGGGAGAAAGGAGAAAGAAAAGGAAGAAAGAAAGGGAGAGAAGGAGAGACAGAGGGAACAGAAAAGCAGTAAGATTTAAAAAAGATGAGCAAAGAAAACCCAGTGAGAATAAACACTGGAAAGGTACTCCTCAAAAATAATATTCAGAAAAATGCAAATTAAAACTGTAATTATAATCACTAAAATGTGATATGATTATATCCCCACAATACAGCTAATTTACAAGCATGAAATGAAAAGAGGATATGAAGCAAAAGAAAACATTATGCATTGAAAGTGACCCTTTGGAAAGAAGTAAGCCTATTTGCTTAAATTAAAGCCAAAGATTGCAAATCTTATAACAAAGTAATTTCACCCTTAGATACTATTCTCAACCTAAATGCATAAACATGAGTTATATACAAAAAAATCTGTAGCAGCATTAATCTTAATATCACTGGAGTGAAAACACCTAAACATCCTCAGCAGAATGGATGAGTAAACTGGATTCTTGCTATGGTATGGATGTGTATTGTCTCTCAAGGACTCACAGGGTTGGGCTTGGCGTGGCAGCTGTATTAAGAGGTGGTGGAACCTTTAAGAAGTTCAGTCTCATGGATGGTAGTTAGGTCATTGGATGGGACTATGGGAGGGGTAAGGGGAAGCATCATCCTTGGAAGGAATTAATACTTACAGAGTGAGTTCATTTTACAAAGTTATTGCAAAAGACCAAGCCTGGGTCCTCACCCCATCTCTGGCTTCCTGTATCACTATGTCATTTCTCTTGCTCACCTACTCCCCACTATGATTCTAAAGGACTTCATTGTAGCATTGCCAGGGAACTCTCCAGAGGTTGAACAGATGAAGCCATCCAATCTTGGACGTTTAACTTCAAAATCTGTAAAATGAATCTCTGTATACATTTCACAGGGTTAGATAATTTGCTATCATATCTAAAAATGGACTCATAAAATTATAGTAATAAAATGAGATAATAACTGACATGAAAAATGAACAAAGTATAGTATCCTCTCTTATCCTTAGGGAGTATCTTCTAATAACCCCATTGTCAGAAACAAGAGAAAAGCACCAAACCTTATATATGTTAATTTTTTTCAATTTGATAACTGGAGTGGCTGACTAATGGACAGGTGGTATATAGCACAGATTTTTCTGTACAAAGGATTAATTTGTGCCAGAGGTGGGATGGAGCAGAATTATGTGAGATTTAATCATAAACCTGAATAATGTGCAATTTCAAACTTATGAATTGTTTTTGAAATTTTCCACTTAATTATTCTAGACCACTGTGGGAAATGAAATGGAAAATAAGGGGAGGACCACTGGACAGCTACAGGCAATAATGCAGTGGAGCCTCGTTAAAATAATACTGAGCAAAGAAATCGTACATAAATATACACTGTAAGATTGTATTTACATAAACACAAAAAACGGGAAACTAAATTATAATGTCTGGGTGTGTACATCAGTTGTTTAACTATACAGAAAAGGAATGAATTAATAAGCCGACAGGTCAGAAGTGTAGTGATCTTTGGAGTAAGAAATGGTGATTGGGAAAGGGAAGTGGCTAAAAAAAGTATCATTCACAACATTCTTTCCCATAGCTTGGCATGCTGGTAACAGGTTTTATTTTCTAAATACCCACTAACTATACATTTATGTTTCATGCATTTTTCTGTTACTTCTGTAACAATAAAAGCATTTTAACACTCCCTTTTAGCCCTTATAGTAAAGACCAGGCAATTAATTTGTAAATTACCCCCAAATAATAAGCCATACAAATTGGTAGACTTCATACATTACCCTATTTGCACAAAATGCTGCAGTTTACTTTCAGTTCTGTTTTAGGAAATGCAAACAGTTGCCAAATAATGAGCCAGCCAATTAATATATAACTGCACAAAATCTGAATTTGTAGCAATCCATCTAGTGTAGGCTATGTCCAATTGCTCGTAATTTTAGTTAGTAATTAACTCATGCCTGAAATCTAGCTACTCAGGCTGAGATTGGATAATTGAAGTTCAAAGCCAGCCCAAGCAGAAAAGTCTGACTTCATTGCCTATTAACTAGCAAAGAGCAGGGCTGAAAATATGGCTCAAGTAGTAGAGTGCCAGCTAAGAAAGCAAGCTGAATGAGATCTCAAGCCTTGAGTTCAAGTTCCAGATACCAGGAGATATATATATATATATATATATATATATATATATATATATATATATAAATTTATATATTATAAGTATATAACACACATATATTTGGGAAATGGATGCAGTAGTTACACACCTATAACCATAGCTATTTGGGAAGTGAACATCAGGAGGATCATGACTCGGACAACCCTGGCAAAAAGTTAATGAGACGCCCCCCATCTCAAATAATAAAAGCTGCATCTGGTGTTATGAATCTGTTATCTTAGATGTGCAGAAGTGTAGATAGAGTCACAGTTCAGGCCAGCCCAAGTGTAACTTGAGACTTTATTCATAAAATAACTAAAGCAAAAAAAAAAAAAAAGCTAAAGGCATTACTCTAATGGGAGAGCACCAGCCTAGCAAGTGCAAGGCCCTGAGTTCAGATCCCAGTACTGCTTTTCCTGGGAGTGGGTTTTCTTATCTTCAGTACAGTGACAGAACACTAAAGGACTCTATCTTTTCTACACTTTCTAGGCTTTTCAAAACACAAATACCATGGTCAGTAAAACCAAGGTAAGCATCAAAATAGAGGTGAAGAGATGGATTGGATACTTAGCAATAAGGATTTTTTAAACAAACCTTTGGTCTTTAATTTTATCTAACTTCTAGGCTTTATGCTGAGAAGCTGTGTGTGCACATTATACAAGTATATGCATACTTATTTATTTACAAGTATATGCATATGCATATTTGCATAGAAGTATACATACACATATGTTCACACATATAATATGGCTAGAACTCTAAATGAATCCCAAATGAGAGGGTTCAAAAACAAGTCCCTGGCTGGCAGAGTAATCTCACAGTTGGAGACTAGTTAGGGGAAAAAAAATGTATGGAGACTCTAGTTCAAAGAAGATCGGTGTGGTGATGATACTTGTCTGTAATCTCAGCTATGCTGCAGCAGGCGTAGGTAGGAGGATTTGGGTTGGAGGCTTGCTTGGGCAAAAAGCAAGAGACTCTATCCTAAAAAAAAAAAAAAATAACAGAAGGAGAAAGGGCTGGGATGGCCATGATTCAATTGACTTGAAGCCCTAAGTACTGCAAATTGAAACCTAGCACTGGAAATTTAAAAGAAAAACAATGAACTTCATCTATACATTTCTCTTTTTTTGGTCGGTCGTGGGGCTTGAACTCGATCCCCCTGGAAGCTGAAGGAACTCCAACCTCTTGAATGTCATCCTAAGTGTGTGTTCCCCTTCCCCCCTCCAGGGTTAGGTCGCTCGGCAGAAAACACCCTAAGCCGGGGTTGTACCTTAGCTCCTCCCACCGCAGCTTGTGGCCCCTCCCACCACCCCGCCCCGCCTCCTTAGCTCCGGGACCAAAGGACGCACGCACGCTTGGTTTTAACCTCCTCCTAGCGTGTTGATGACGTAGTGACGTCGGCGTGCTGACGTAAGGCCGGCGACGGCGTCTGTTGCAGCCCAGGCGCAGGTTTTGCTTTAACTTTGCTGCTGTTGGTCTCTGGTCACTGAGGCGCGTGGTTTCTTCTTGCTGTGGCTCAGTGTTCTGGCTCGGTTCCTCCCTGTTGGGAAGAGAGAAACGGAGGAGAGGTCCTGTGGGGGACCAAGCGCGCGGCCCGTAGGAGGGGAGCCCCGGCCAGGCAGGACCCCTGCTGCAGGGAGCGGGCCCGCGGGGGCAGCGCTGGGGCCGTGCTGGGTTTGACCTGCAGAGCCCCGGAGGCCGCGCTATGCTCGGGGCCCGAGGCCTGCTCCGAGCCCTGCGCTCCTGCTCCACTGTTTCCTGCCCGAGGCCGAGAGCGTCTGTCAAACTGAGCGTGCGGGACGCCCTCAGGTCCCACGGCGCCCTTGGGGAGCGCGTTAAGGTCCAGGTGGGTGTGCGCAAAAGGTTTTTCCTTCCCTCCCTCCCCTTCTTTTTAAATGGCACATCCACATCTTAAGGACCCGCTAGGAAAAGTTAGAAAATGTAGGCAACGCAGGAGGCCGCACTTCCCCATTTCCCAGAACTTCTTAAAATTGTTCTGAGGACTATAAAGGATAGGTTTTCGGTTTTCATGATGCTAGGGAGCAGTACTTGTAGACTTTTGTTGATCCTACAGAAAAAGAGATGAGCGGGGGAAAAAATCCTCTTTTTTGTCTCTTCAGAATGTCCTCTTCTGAAAGTGTTTTATCATCCCAGCTCCTAACCCTGGGAAACAGAAAGCGTCCTACGTGACTTGCCCAAAGATAACTCAGTCCACTAAACTATGCCTTTTGTTCGACTATTGACCACCTCTGCCTATGGTGAGGCTTGCATGTCAATTTGTTTCAATAAATTAGGAGAAAGGTGTGGAATGTGTAACACTGTGAAGGAGCTCTGGATGGGAGCTGCCTAGGTTTAAGTCTGTCCCACCAAATAGCTTGTTTGGTCTGACACTTTCAGTGCCCTAAATCTTAGTTTCTTCTTAGAAGGAAAACGGACAAGATAGTCCGTACTTCCTACTTCGAGTCGTAAAAATTTAATGGAATAATGGTACAAGATGTTTCCATCAATTACCTATTTGCTACATGTACGCTGCTATTATTTCTCCTGCTCGTAACATTTGTAGCTGTTCCACCTAAAAGATTCACCCTGGAAGGAGCAGATTAAGCAAAAGGGAGGAGAGGGGATTGACTGCTGAAACGTGGACTTAGTGTTTTTATTTATCCTTGCTGTTTAGTATAACCAGTTCTCCTCCTCTTTGCCTGTATTTGGGTTTCATTTTTTTTTTCTGTGATCCAAATCAGAACATTTGGTATTGTTCATTTGGTATTCAGGAATGTTTCCTTTTGTCAGGATTCAAAGATGAACAGAATCTATTGCCCAGACTAGAGTCATTCATTTTGTACTTTGCAGTCTTAATATGATATTTACCAGACATTTGTACCTCTGAACCTTTGATTGGACTAAATCAAGACGTGCTGTAAATGTAAAATACATAATTTTGAAGAGCAAAAAAAAAAGTAAAATATCTACTACTTTTTTGTACCAGTACCAGGGCTTTAAATCAGGGCTTCATACTTGCACTTGGCTTGTTTGCTCACTTAAGTGCTGGCAAACCTCCAATGCAGCATTTTGTTGATTAATTGTAATAGCCTCACAGACTTTTTTGCGTGGGCTGGATTCCAATTGAGATCCTCCAGGTCTCTGCCTCCTGAATAGTAACTAGGATTACAGGCATAAGCCACCAGCACCCAGATTAATATATTTTTATATTAGTTATGTGTTGATATATTGTGGGAGAAATTAGTGAACTATATTAGTTTCACCTAGATTTACCTTTAATGTGGCTACTAAAACCTATAAAATTCTATAAATATAATTCCAGGTCCCCAGAAGGCAGATATAGGAGGATGAAGGTTCAAGGCTAGCCTAAGCAGAGTTAATGAGACTTTCTTAGCAAGCTGGCATGGTGCTACAGACCTGTAATCCTACTACTTGGATTGCAGTCTGAAGCTGACTTAAGCAGAAGTGGGATAGCCTATATGAAAAACAAACTGAAGCCAAAGCTCAAGTGTTAGAGAACTGGAGCCCTTGAGTTGAAACCCCAATACCATTAAACAACAGCAACCATATAGCTCACATACTTCTGGTGGGCAGCCCTAATCAACAGCAGTTTGATTATCATTAGGACTATAAATAAAGAACTAAGAGAAAGTAGAGAGAATTGCTGAACTATGTGAGGTCAAAGAAGACTTCTTTCATGAGGTGACATTTCAGCTGAGTCCCTAAGCAGAGTGACTGAAGATGTATTATAGCATCAGAATTTGTCATACCAGTCTTTACCCCCTGGGTTGGGAACAGCATTCCAGGACACCTTGTGGATAAGAATGTGAAGTTTGAAGTAATAACTGTATTTGAATCCAATTGTAGCATTTGGAAACTGACCTAACCACTTTCTAAATATTGTTATCTTTTTTTTAAGATTTATTCTTCAAATAATTGTACAAGGGGTAAATGTTTATTTCATAAGTGATAATAATCATTTAGCTCTTGTGAGGATTAAAAGACATAATTTATTTTTAAAAAGTAATAAATGTTTTTCTAACAAGTAAAAATAAGAGTGGTAGTTTGGAAATTACTGTTGATTGCACATTCCCCAAAGGCCTTATAAAATTCCTTGACCATAAGGCTGAGGCAGTTTCTACTTAATTCTCTGCAAGTCTGGCAAAAGATCAATGATTTTTAAAGGAAAAAAAAAAAAGGTATGGGCACAGATTGGACTCTACCATTCACCTGCAGTGACTTTTAACATGTTTTTAAAAATTTCTCTGAGCCTTGGTTTCCTCACTTATAAAATGGGTATGATGATTCTTAGAACTGCCATCAGAAGGAAATGAGTCAGTGTATGATGACAGTGAAACAGTTTTTACATTTTGCATGCTTAATACATGGTAGCTGTTCTTTCACTGAAAAATATTATAGGTTGTCATCTATTATGGGCCTAGCAATACACTTCAAAACAAGTGAACATGTTTCTTTCCCTTAAAGCATTGCATACATTTTAATACAAATACTTTGATAATAGTATCTACAGGTTATGGCCAGAACACAGAGGAGGCAATATAATGAGTATGGTTGTTGTTTGTTTTTGAGGCAGGACCTTGCTATATAGCTCAGGCTAGCAACCTTCCTGTCTTTCCTTCCTAAATTCTGGAGTAACAGGTGTATGCCCAACATATCAAGAGGTTTTTCTTTGTAGAGTCATGTTTTCCCGAAGCATGTGTTATGGTGAATGTCTATCAGTATTCATTTTGCTTTGCAGTTATGAGCTGCTTTCAGTTTTTGTGTCTGCTAGAAAAACATTATCCTCTCTTAGATCCTATGCTAGCTAAAATTTAGTTGACTATATCTGAGAGCTGTTTTTCTGTGTTACTGGTCTGCTTGATGATACCTCATTTGTACTGATATGTACTTGTCACTTAGTTAAGTCACTTAACATTAATTTTGAGAGTTTGTATATATTACTTAATGTTTATTTATAATGAGATGATTTTTGAGAGCTTGTGAGTGGAAAGAGAGATACTTGTAAAAGGAACAAAATCTTGATATTTCTCATATGTACTGCATAATCTCCTTTTAGAGGTTTTTAGTTTGTTTGTTGTTGGTCGTGGGGCCTGAACTCTGGGTGCTGTCCCTCAGCTCTTCAGCTCAAGGCTAGCACTCTACCACTTGAGCCACAGCACCACTGCCAGCTTTTTCTGTTTATGTGGTGCTGAGGAATCAAACCCATGGCCTCATGCATGCTAGGCAAGCACTCTACCACTGAGCCAGCCCCCTTTTAGAGATTTTATATAAGGAGAAGGGCACCAAATTATAAATCTTATTCTTTGTAATTTGGATGGAAGGAGAGAAAAACACCTCAGAAAAGCCAATTGAAGGGATTAGTTACATGAATTAGGTTCATCAACTTGATGGAACATTTGACATCAAATTTGATCATTCAAATACAAAATGATGAGGTTTATTTAGAACATGCAACAAAAGATAGAATGCCAAAGTATGTATCTTACTGTGATAAGAATCATGTATACTTGTGTATGCATATGAATAAACTAAAAGTACTTCACTGATGTAGTTAAAGATTTTTGAGTACATTTTTTATTTAGTCTGCTTTTTGTAATAAAAATGTAAAATATTTATGTGTTTTAAATTCACATTTAGAAATATTTCCCTTCTTTAGGGATGGATTCGCTCAACACGATCCCAGAAGGAAGTCCTGTTCCTACATATAAATGATGGATCCTCTTTGGAAAGCCTGCAAGTTGTTGCTGATTCAAGCTTTGACAATAGGTAAGTTTGTTTGTTTTCAAGACTTCTTTGTTTTTCTTTTTTCCTTTCCTAGTGTTCCTCACCTCTATAATCCAGTGTTCACTTGTTCCCTGAGTTATCTTTCTAAACAAATCTGAAATATAGCGAGTAAGGTAATGAGTACATTTCCTATAGAGCATTGTTACCCCCTCCTGTGTGTGTGTTTTCTTTTTAACCTGTCTTTTATAGTTAAGTTCAAGCATCATCTCTGTTCCCATTCTTGACTGTTGCAGGTGCTCCCCATTGCTCCCATAGCATCCTGTGCCCACTTTTGTCATATGTAACTGGTTGATAATCAGTTGTATTCTTTCTTGGATTACTTTTGAGTACCCATTCTTTAGATTCTTGAGGTTAGGAATGGTAGCGTCTCATTCATTCTTCTATTCTTGGCCTTTGGCCAAGTGCTGACAAATTGCTTGTTTGTTGAATAAATGAAAGAAGATTTTTTGGTCTCATTCATCAAATGTTAAATTGACAACATTTTGTGTTAGGGTGTAATCTCCAGGGAGCAGAACATGAATTTGTTAGAATAAGAGTGCTTTGCTATTCCAAGGATTGTTAGGATTAATACTATCTACATATTATTTAGATTCAGAATCTCAGATTATTTGGTTGGTTGGGCAGAAAAATAGAAGACTGTTCCGATATAATAGCAACCTTAAAAGAAAAGTTTGTAGTTTTTCTGAAGTTAGCTATCAGTATAGTAATCACGTAGGTAGGTCTAATGGTACCTAATTTTTGGATGTTCTAAAGAATGGCTGCCTGTCTCTGAGTTATTCTTTTCCAGGGCCCCCAGGGGAAATTCATGTATGTCACATAGTACATACTTTTTTTTAAAAAAGTACCTTCTCTTAAAAATACCTTCTCAGGCTTGGTGAAAGCATAGCAGGATATTTTTCCTTAATACAACTGAAGAGTGGAGAAGCTTAGTTACATAAATTATATAAGAATACATTTAGCTGGGTGTCAGTGGTTCACTCCTATAATCATAATCATTTAGGAGACTGAGATCTTGTTGAGGTTCGAAGCTAGCCTGGACAGAAAAGTTCTCAAGAGGGGGCTGGGAAGGTGGCTCAGTGGTAGAGTGCTTGCTTGTCTTGTATGCATGAGGCCCTGGGTTCGATTCCTCAACACCCCATAAGCAAAAAGATAAAAGCCGGAAGTGGCACTGTGGCTCAAGTGGTAGAGCGCTAGCCTTGAGCTGAAGAGTTGAGGGACAGCGCCCAGGCCCAGAGTTCAGGCCCCACAACTGGACCCCCCCAAAAAAAGAAAAGTTCTCAAGACTCCATCTCCACTTGGAGGTGTGGTTCCAGTGAACAAATAAACTGAATGAGAGTATGAGACACTACAATGAAAGAAACAACATAAATGGAAGCAACATATATTGAATGAGGAATGTCTTGACATTATTTAATACAATTTATTGTATTACTCATAATATTTCCATATGGCTTATTAAATACCCTATTTATTGTAATTAAGAAATTACAATATTATAGTGAGAATGGATATATAATCATTCCAGCTTCTAATAGATAGTCTTAAACAGATGTGTATTACTTTTTATAGTAGTCATGCCGTTGTTAACTTCAACTAGATTTGTTAACTGGAACGTAGTGTATATGTATGTGCACAGACCATCAGCTATCTTAAATAAAACAGCAACAACTACAAAAAAAAAAAACATTAAAAATGTGATGTGCTAGCCAGGCACATCACAGGCTTACATCTATAATCCTAGTTACTCAAGAAGCTGAGATATGAGGGTCATGGTTCAAAGACAGCCAAGGCAGGAAAGTCCATGAGACTCTTATCTCCAACTAACCACCAGAAAACTGGAAGTGGTGCTGTGGTTCAAAGTGGTAGAGTGCTAGATTTGCTAGAAAAGCTCAAGGACAGTGTCTAGGCCAAGTTCAAGCCCCATGACTGCCTTAAAAAAAAAAAAAATGTGAGTTAGTGTGGTGCCACACAATCTCAGCACTTGGAAGGCTGAGAGAGCAGGCTTGCAAGTTTGAAACCAGACTAGGCCATGTAGTTAGACCTTGTCTCGAAACATAGAAAGGAAAAATATTATAGAGCATTTCCATCTACTTATTGCCCAGTTTTCTCAATGATAACACCTTGTTATAGCATGTTATATTAGATAAGAATACCTATGTAACCTTTTAATCCCAGACACCTGTATACAAAGTCTTAACTCTTGCTACTATTTTAAACTTTAAAGCGTTCATTTTTACAATTCTGGTATACAATAGAGCACCCATAGATTCTAAAGTCTGTTTAATGGAGGATAAATATTTCTCTCATTAAGTGTTTTAAATATTTAGGAAGATTTGTATTGAAATGATGGTTACAAATAATGACTTTTTTGTTGTTGTTGTTATTATAGAGAATTGACTTTTGGGAGTTCTGTGGAAGTCCAGGGGCAGTTGGTAAAAAGTCCAGCCAAAAGACAAAATGTGGAATTAAAAGCAGAAAAAATTGAAGTTATTGGAAATTGTGATGCCAAGGTATGCTTATACTTTTGTGGAAGCTGTCTGGGTTTAGTTTAAAACATTAACAGTCCATTTTTTGTTTCAATTATAACTTCCCTAATCAATAAAATGGACTATAGATCCTTTAGAGACAATAGCAAAATTTGTATATGGCCTTAGTCTTATGAGTAAGACCTAAGTACTAATTGTGCATCTTTTAGTGCTTGTCACATTTGAAACTTGCTACTTTTTAAAGCCAGTCAGCCACAATGGCAGCTATACCAGGAAAGGCCATTTCAGTTTTACTTTCTCAGGAAAGCTAGAAATTATTTTCATCATCTAGAACTGATCATACAGTATTGCTACCATTGGCTACTTGTGTTAAAACAATTAAAGCTAAATAAGGAATCCAGTACTTCATTGGCATTTACTGCCCAAATTGTGGTTATTGGCTACTACATTGTGTAGTGCGACAGAGTATTTCCATCCATCATAAAAGCTTTATTAGATGGTGCTAATCTAAAATGTAATCATTTTGGTGAATAGAGGTAAGAAATTTATACCTGCTTTTTCAAGGCTCTGCTGTAAAAGCTATATTTTTATAAGCAAGATGAAAAGGGTAGAGAGAATTTTTTTTAAGTTCACTTGTCTTAGATTTACAGTGATGAAAATGAGGCCATCAAGTGAAATGACTTGTCTATAGTTCTCAGATAGCAGCACCCCTGAAACTTATCACTTTTCTATGTCTTTGCTATAATTGTCCTCCAATATAAGGGAATTTACATCATTTCAGTCCATTTTCAGTTCTTTTGGAATAAGAGGAAAAAATAAATGTAAGGAAATAAGAGAGAAAAATGAAGTAATTTTCTGGTGTCATTTTGAGTAATTTTCTAAGAAATTCTAATCTACTTTAAATCAGAAATAAGGTTCTAAAATTTTTGGAAAATAGGCTGAAATGATTTGGAAATCAAGAGGAATGGAGAAGGTAATACCTTGGTTTTGTTTCTTTAGAGGTATCTGTAGTAATTAAAAAAAGAAAAATTGCCATTTGCTCACTGTTAAATTGTTACCCTTGCCTTCTGTTGGTGTTAGTTCTGTCAATTTCCCCTTCTTTCTCTTTTAGTTCAATGTTATTTAAAGTATTCAGAAATTAGGGGATTATGAACCTCTGGTATTATCAAATCTCTTTTACTGTGGCCGTTTTTTCTCGTAAGTATGGTACTTGTTTCTATACCACATGAAAATCAGAATGCACACAAGAACTAAAAAGACAAGCCAAAAAGAACCAGGCTGCCAGTGTAGTTCATTTAAGCTTTACTGTTACCTTTTTTTTTAAATCCAGATTTTAGATTTTGTCTGAAAGAGTGTTTCCGTTTTCTTAATTTTTTAACATGTGTTGATGGAATATTTTAAGTTAGAGCCATATTTTCCTTTAAAATCCTCTGTATATCTTTAGCACACTGCTAAAAATGAAAGAAAGCTGTTGATCCCTCATGTTCTTAGATAAGAGTAACATGTTGGGGCCAGTGCCAGTGTTGGTGGCTCACACCTGTAACCCTAGCTATTCAGGAAGCTGAGGTTGAGGATTTCAGTTCAAAGCCAGACCAGGCAGGAAGGTCCTGGGTTGGAAAGTGTGTAGTACTCTAATCTGCAATTCATCACTAAAAAGCTGGAAGCGGAGCTGTGGCCCAAGTGGTAGAGTGTAGTCTTGAGCAGACAAAGCTCAAGAACAGTGGCCAGTCCCTGAGTTCAAGCCCTAGAACCAGCATCCCCCTCAAAAAAAGAAGTGTAACATGGTAAACTGTAGTAAACAGCACCAACTAGTTGTGATTGTGGGCTTTCAGGCTATTTTGGTGATTTTAAAATGGAATAATATATATTATTGTCAAAAATATAATCTTTAATGTGTATAATATTCTGAATTTTTGTGTCAAGCAGTGGATTATTTTGCATCATTATATGCTCATATCTGCATTTGTAAAAGGATATCAAAAACTAACATATAAAAGCTTGATAAAGAACAGATGAGCTTTAGTGACATTAATTTAGTTAATCAGTAGTAGATCTTGCTTCCACTCCTCTTTCTTTCATTCCCTCCTCTCTCTTCATTGAATCCACCCTATTATTCTAACTCACCTGGTGGAAATAATTCCTAATGCTTCTTCTAGGTTTTGTTGGATTTCATATTGTAATTTGATATATTAAAAAATAAGGAAGGAAGCCACCATGGTTTTGTTCTAAAACATTACCATTTAAGAAAATTGGTTTTATAACATTGTTCATTTTTGTCCGTAACTTCTGATGCTTTTTCCATTTCTTCACAGGCATTTCCTATCAAATATAAAGAGAAGCATCCTCTGGAGTACTTGAGACAATATCCTCACCTTAGATGTAGGACTAATGTGCTAGGTTCTATATTGAGGGTTCGCAGTGAAGCCACAGCTGCTATTCATTCCTTCTTTAAGGTAAGGGCCTCTGCTCTCAGGTTTACATTCTTGTGAAAAAGTTGAATAACTGTTGAGTATTTTTCTAAAAGTTTTTGTTAGTTGTTTGTCCTGGCACCTTTTGTTTTGAGAAATAACTGTTGTAAAATAACTGCACATACTTAAAATTGTACAACTTAATGAATTTTTTGTATGTACCCATGAAATCACATAGATGACCCTGATAGTTTGTATGTCTCTAACTTCCCTTATTTTGCCTTCATTGGTTAGTAATCTTTTTTCTGGATATAGAATTACATGTTGATGGGTTGTTATTTCCTTTTTATTGAGACATGGTGTCATGTAGCTTAGTCTGAGTGCTAGGATTATGGGCACGCTGAAATACTTTGAAGTTCCACTGTACTGTCATCTCATTTACATTACTTCCAGTGAAAAATCTGCTGTTATATTTTTCATTTGTTCAACTATATGTAATATGTATTTTTTTCTTTGACTGATTTTAAGATTTTTTTATTGATGGTTTATTAGTTTGTGTTATGCCTTTGCAGTTCTTTTAGGTTTTGTTGGACTTCATGTATCACCAAATTTATGATTTTCATGAAAAGGAATTTTTTTTAGTATGGGATCTCGTAGCCTTGAACTTTGTAGCGTCCTTAGTTTTCCTTATAGCTGGGATTTGATGTGTATGTGCCATTATACCTAGCTTATGAAGTTCTTTCAGCCATTATGTTCCCAAATGTTTCTGCTGTTACCTCCTTCATTTGGGAACTGAAATGATCTATATATTTGACCATTTGATGATATCTTGTAACACTTGTGTTTTTCTTTAAAATTTTTTTCCTCTGGGTTTGTTTGTTTGTTTGTTTTTGGTTATTGTTGGTCCTGGGCTGAACTCAGAGCCTGGGTACTCTCCCTGAGCTCTTTTGCTCAAGGCTGGCACTCTGTCACTTTGAGTCACAACGCCACTTCCCAATTTCTGGTCATTAATTGGAGATAAGAGTCTCCGGGACTTTCCTGCTTTGGCTGGCTTTGAAGCAGTCCTCAGATCTCAGCCTCCTGAGTAGTTAAGATTACAGTCATGAACCACCGGTGCCTGCCCTAGTTTAATTTTTTAATTTAATTTTTTTGATAATTATATTTCCTGGGTTTTCAAAGCTACTAATCTTTTCTTCTGTAGTGCTTAATTTGTTGCTACTCCCATGTGGTATTTTTTTTAATCATATGTATTATAAATTTCATAGTCAGATTTTTTTTTTAGTGGTACTTGAGATTGAGCCCAAGGCCTTGTGCATTATAAGAAAATGCTTTTGCATCTATAACTTTTTTTTTTCCTTTGGTAGTACTGGAGTTTGAACTCAGGATCTTACACTTGGCTGGGCAAGTTCACCACCACTTGATTAACACCCTGAGTCTTTTTTCTTTTGGTGTCTTAATATAGGATCTCGCTTCTTTCTAGGCTAGTCTAGACCATGATTCTCTTATTTATGATAAAATGTTTCTTAGCACCTAGCATTTATTGGTTGAGATTGGGTCTCTCAAACTGTTCATTCAGATTGGCCTTGAATGGTGATCCTCCCAGGCTTATGCTTCCTGAGTAGGGTAACAGGTATGAGCCATCCCCCATCCCCCAGCTTGCCATTTATTTTATTTTGAAATATGATATCACTAAGTTTCCCAGGCTTGCCCCAAACTTGTGATCCTCCTGTCTCTTTCTTCTAAGTAGCTGAGATTGCAGGTATATACCACCAATTGGGCCATTTTGTGTGTGTGTGTGTGTGTGTGTGTGTGTGTGTGTGTGTCTTCCATGTGTACTTGTTGAACATGTGAAATGAAAACTGCTTTTATGTCCTTTTCTTCTAACATGTCTGTCAGTATGGGTCAGTTTTTATTGATTGATTGGTTTTATCATGAATTTTTTCCTTTTTATTGCCCGCTAATCATTTATTGAATACTGGACATTATGAATTTTACTTTGCTTGTTATAGGGTATATATAAAGCTTCTTGAACTTCATTCTAGTATGCAGTCAAGGTACTTGAATACTGATAATTTTTGGGTCTTTCATTTTGTTTCGCTGATCTGTAACAGCATTTAGTATAATATTAACTATCCTTCACTACTGAGGCAACGCTTTCCTGAGAATTCTACCTAGTGCCTTGTGAATTGTGAGTTTTTCCAATCAGGCTTGTGGGAACATCCGGTCTTAGCCATTATGTAAAAATTGGATACTATTTCCTTCTTTTCTCCCCTCCTCTCCTTGAGATTGTGCCCAAGGCCTCATGTTTGTTAGGTAAGTGCTCTACCACCAAAGCTATGCCTTCTCTCTAGCCCCTTTGTTTTTATTTTGTTTTGAGATAGGGTCTCACTATTCTGGGCTGGCCTTGAACTCTAGGTCTTCCTGTGTGTGCCTTTCAAATAGCTGAGATTATGGGTATATACCAACATAGCTCTAATCTTTTTAGATTATTCTTTCCCAAATCTTGGATAGTTTCTGTAGTGCATGCACTGATGAGTTCTCTATCTAGCACTCTTGGCTGACCCTCTGTAGATCCCTGCAGTTCTCTGTATTCAATTTTCTCTTTGACACGCTGTCATTTTGGTTTCCCCAGACTGAGCTGTCTCTCCTCAACTGAGAGAATCACCTGGGCTCCACCTTAATTCCTCCTTCTTGTCTGTGGCCTGAAGATTTCAGTGTCCTAAGCTAGGTGACTGGTTGGGCTCACTATGTTTGTTTCCCATCACACAGGGATCACTGTCTTCTGTTGCTGGATATTCAATAGCCAGTAGCTTGAAAATCATTTGAATGTGGTTTTACCTCATTTTTAATGTTTTTGTGTTGTGGTTGTTATAGGTGGGTGAATACCATGGTGATCATTAGATATGGACATCCATATGTGTGTCACCTGGAGTGCACCAAACAACAGCCCAAGCTCACTGCTATTCCATGTGATGTGAAACCTTTCCCATGCCACTTCTTCAATCCAGCTAATTTGAAGAGATTGTGTAACACACCTGGACTGTATCCATTTCATGTAGCCCCAGTTTTGCTATAGCTTGCCTTGTAAAACCTAGTTATAGTTCATTTCTGATGAAAATACCAAAGTACATTGACTTGGCTTTAAAGCATGTATTTTTTGTTGTTGTTAACTGAAAAGAAAATAAGTCAAATTATTCAGTGTTACCACATTGTGGTTTGGAAAGCTCTACTTACATACGCTCTTAGAAACTAACTTCGATATGACTTTTCATTAGTTCTTGGACACATAAACATCTGTTTAGATCTGTTCAGATATACCCTCCTGAGTTTAATAGCTGGTAAGTGGACCTGCTTTAATTCTGTAAGTTTTAATATTTTTGGCCGCTAGGTGGTAGTATTGGCAATCTATTCACCAGTCAACTACCAGCTTTATACATTTCTTTTCCCCTCCCCTCCCCGCTATTTTTAATGATGGAAACAAAAAAACATCTAAAACCGAAGCTTCTGGAAGAACCACTTGTTCTTGCTGGTCTTGTATCTCTCCTCAAACTTGACCTTGGCCTCCCGTTGGGCCTTGCATTTAAGAGCTGGGTCTCTGAAGACATCCTTGTTAACCACAGTTTTGTCCAAGGGGATATCCACAGAGTACCTTGTGGCCATAAGGTGATTATAGTTATAAACCTTCACAAAGGACTTGATCTTTGACCTCTTGGCAATCTTCTTGCCCATGTTAGCTGTCACTTTTCAGGGATAGCGATCAATTCCTGCCACCAAAGCATGGCTGTAGGGATGATCTGAAGTGCCATCATCAGTGTTCTTCACGATGACAGCGTTACGTCTGGAGTAGCGTCTGGCCAGGACCAGCACCACTTTCCCGGGTTTCATGAACTTGCCCATTTCGACAGCACCCAGCAGCCCTATAGAAAAAAGTATACATTTCTTATATTACTTAAAGTTTTTACAGATAATATAAGCAATCTAGAAAAATCTGAAAAAAGTAATGTAAGTAGACTGAAGTTAGAATTTTAAAATATTTAAGTGGTTGAAAATTACTTAAATTTTAGCACCATTGATAGAGTAGCCATAAGTACTTTTCAAGTGTTGTAAATTCACTTTTTAATTGTAAATCTCTGAAAAAATACAATCCTGATGTCTCAGTTCTGGTTAGTCTGCTTGTCTGACATTTAGGATTGAATTGTTCCAAGAAGTCACTGTAGGGCATAGTATATAATATCTAGCATCTGATGATCTAGTATTTGATCCTGTTTCGTTAATTTGTTATGTAAGCTCCCCAAAAGATGATAAGGCTTAAAATATAAACTTTTTATAAATTTCAAATCTATCAATAAAAATTTAGGAACATTCCAGGTGCCGGTGGCTCATGCAAATAATCCTAGCTACTCAGGAGGCTGAGATCTGAGGATCACGATTCAAAGCCAGCCCGGGCAGGAAAGTCCGTGAGACTCTTATCTCTAATAAACCACTAGACATCCAGAAGTGATGCTGTGGCTCAAGCGGTAGAGCACTTGCCTTGAGCTGAAGAGCGCAGGGACAGCACCCAAGCCCAGAGTTCAAGCCCCATGACTGACCAAAAAAAAAAAAAAAATTAGAAACATGGAAAAGAATGGAAATGTGAACAGTATGTTAAGTTAGGATATGTTTAGGATCTAGAGTTACTTTTTGGTTTTAGCATCAAAAATATTTAACTGGTTTGCTCATCAAGTTGACTGGCTATGCACTAACATGTGGCTATCTATAATCCTCAAGGGTGAGTCATTTAGAAGAGCCAAATTGCTCACATTTTTCTCTTTTGGCACAGGTTTTTCTACATGTTCCTAAAAAGGGTTGCATACTTCCTTGTCTTCCTCAAGGGAAGCAATAGAAAAGGCTGCCTTTCTGTTTTTAAAAAGGGTTTTATTAGCTTGGTGTAGGTGGCTGGTGCCTGTAATTCTAGCTACTCAGGAGGCTGAGATCTGATGATCCTGATTCGAAGCTAGCCCACACAGGAAAATCTGTGATACTCTTATCTCCAATAAACTACTTAAAAAGCCAGAAGTGGCACTGTGGCTTAAGTGGTAGATCACTAGTCTTGAGCAAAAAGCTCAGGGACAGTGCTCAGGCCCTGAGTTCAAGAACCAAGACCAGCACACATCAATAACATACATCAATAACAAGGAGAGGACGGGATTGGTGTGATTATTCCATACATGAGTACAGAGTACTTTGAATATATATATATATATATATATATATATATATCCATTCCTTTATATTTCACTTCCCCTTCTCCCAACTCTCTTATATCATGTTTGGTAGGCTTCATCATGCTGTCTTCATACATATGTATGTGTCTGAGTGTCTGGGTGTTTGTGTCTATATGTCAGTGTCTATATCTGTATGTGGTAATTTGTGTATATGCATGATCCTTTTCACTTCTCAGTATTCTTTCCTGTCCCTCTCCCCCCTCCTGCTGATCCCCAGATAGTCTCCCTTTTACTCTCATGTATCATTATTATTACTATTACTACTATCATCATTATTTTAAGTCTAGGTTCCATAAATGAACAAGAATCTAATATTCACTTTTTTATTTCTTTAATTTTTATCGTAAAGGTGATGTGCAGAGGGGTTACAGTTACATCAGTCAGGTATTGAATGCATTTCTTTTTGAACAATTTCACCCTCCCTCATTTTCTCCCAGTTTTTTTTTTTTCCCCCAACCAGTCTCCCTAACCCCAGTTGTATAATTCACTTTGGACAAAGTATCTAGTGAGTATCACTGTTGAATTGGTTCACCCTTTGTCCCACTGTTTCTGTGCTTCCCATTCCCCTCAAATCATATAAACTTACATGCAAGACAAAAGGTATAGAAAACAAAAACAGTGACAGAAAGGGCAAAAACACAAAAAGTAAAATAAAAAACCTCTTGTTTCCATTTCTTGGAGTTCATTTTGATAAACATCATTTTATATGATCATATACACATAGTTATTGATCCCTTGTGATCCTCTCCTAAGAATATCTTCCTTTGGTCTCACTGTGTGAATGTCTAGAGTCCTGTATAATTTATCATGTCCAAATGTAATTTTTTTGTCTTTTACTATCCATCAAGTTTACTTGTAGATTTATAGGCATGTTCTAATTATTATTAATGAGGGAAACCATGCAGCCTATGTTTCTTTGGGTCTGGCTTCACTTAATATAATTTTTCCCAGTTCTTTCTATTTCCTGACAAATGAGGCAATGTCAGTCTTTCTGATAACATAGTGATTATATACCACATTCATCCACTGAGGGGCATCTGGGTTGATTCCTATCCTAGCTATGGTAAATAATGCTGAATAAACATGGTTGTGCTGGTGGCTTTAGTGTGGCCTGGTTTGTGGTCAAACTGGATAAATGCCTAGGAGTGGGATTGCTGGGTCATAGGGAAGCTCTGTGTTTAGTCTTTTGAGGAATCACCATACTGCTTTCCAGTCATTGAACAAGTTTACATTCTCACTAACAATGTAGTAGTGTTCCCTTTTGGCATAGCCACCAGCATCTGTTTTCTTGATAATGGCCATTGTCACTGGGGTGAGGTGGGATCTCAATGTAATGCAATGATTTGCATTTCTTTATGGGCAGAGATGTTGAACATCTTTCATGTGTCTATTGGCCCTTTTTACTTCTGAGAAGTCTCTCTGTTTAGCCCATGTATTAATTGGATGGTTGTTTCTTTGAGGACTTGTTTTTGGAGGGTTTAATTTTTTGAGCTCTAAGTATATTTTAGAAATGAAGCTCTTATCTGTTGCATAGCTAGTAAAGTTCTTCTCCCCTTCTGTGGACTTTCTATTTATCTTGCTAGTTGTGTTCTTTGTCATTCAAAAACCTTCAGTTTGATGAAATCCCATTTATCTAGGCTTTCTTTGAGTTGTTGTGGTTCTGGATCTTACCTAGAAAGTTTTGACCCATGCCAAGAAACCCTACCGCTTCCTGTAATGTTTTCAGGTTATCTAGTCTTACATTGAGGTCTTTGATCCATTTGGAATTGATTCTGGTGCAGGGTGATAATTTGTTTTGTTTTGTTTTGTTTTTGCCAGTCCTGGAGCTTGAACTCAGAGCCTGGGCTCTGTCCTTGAGCCTCTTTGTGCTCAAGACTAGCCCTGTACCACTTGAGCCACAGAGCCATTTCCAGCTTTTTCTGAATAGTTTATTGGAGGTGAATCTCATGGACTTTCCTGCCTGCGCTGGCATTGAACCACAATCCTCAGATCTCAGCCTCCTGAGTAGCTAGGATTATAGGCATGAGCCACCAGTGACAGACTAAGATTCACTTTTTGAGGTTGGCTTATCTTGCTCGATGCCATGATCTCTAGTGCCATTGTCTTGCAAATGTCATAATTTTACTTTTCCTTAAGGCCATTAATATTCCATAGTATATTGTACCATATTTTCTTTATCCATTCTTTGGTTTGTGGTCACCCTTCGATGATTCCATAATTTGGCTACTGAGAAAAAAAAGCTGCAGTAAACATGGATATGCAGGTATTTCCTTCATATATTGATTGTGATTTCTTTGGATATATGCCCAAGAATGGTATGGCAAAGTCTTAGGTAGGTCTACTTTTTAGTTTTTTTTAGGAGCTTTCATAATGATTTCCAGAATTGGTGTATTATTTACCGTTCCACCAAAAGTATGAGGGTTCCTTTTTTTCACAAGTACTCCCTAGCATTTATTGTTTTTGGTTTTGGTTTTGGTTTTTTTTTGGGGGGGGGTCCGGTCATGGGCCCTGAACTCTGGGCCTGAGTGTTATCCCTCAGCTCTTCAGCTCAAGGCTAGCACTCTACCACTTGAGCCACAGCACCACTTCTGGCTTTTTTTCTTTTTCTTATGTGGTGCTGAGGAATCGAACCCAGGGCCTCATGCATACAAGACAAGCACTCTACCACTGAGCCACCTTCCCAGCCCCACTTCATATATATTTGATTGTCATTGTTTTTTTCTCTTACTAACACTATTAGTTGCCAGTGGAGCACCTATATTTAGCAGTACCTCTAATGTTTTCTTTTTATTTTTTTGATGCTGATTATTAATGATAGTTCAAGTATGTGAAAACAAAATACAGCCTATCACTGTACATATCTGTCTTTGGAGTGCTGTATGGGTCTTAGTATGTGAATTTTGTAAATTCTGGATATTCAGAACCTTATGAAATGCCTAGTTCTAAAATGTGTATGAAAATATTTAGATAATTGGAGGTAGTGTGTAGTCTGAAAAATCGATTGAAGTATTTATTTCTACTTTTAGCTCCTTCTTTGGTGGCAATTTATGTATCAGAAGCCTATTTGTCTGCGATGGTGAAAAGCACCTGATGCTGATAACCCATTTAAGGCAGATACTGACAACACTGCATTCTCTATAATTTATTTTCCATTTTATCTTGCTGTCCCATCTTCCACCAACTCATCCTACCCAACACACATACATACTTTCTGTTTTGGACTCCGTTTACCTTTATTATTATTTTCCCTTTATACTTTCTCCTTTAAGTTCTCCATAATTTTATGGACTTTGTTAAGTTTTGTTACCAACATTAAAGGTGAAAATATTGTTAGAAATAATTCTCATTTCTTGTGTGAATCCCTGGTAGTTATTTACATCAGATTTACAGTGCTGAATCTTTGTGTTTTCTTTAGAATCCCATATAGTTATTTACTTCAGACTTCAAGTGCTGTTTTTATGACTTCTGACCAGTTCTACTTAAGTAATTATATTTAGCCATTAAATTTTCTCCACTCTTTTTATCTCCCCTTCACAACCAAGGTTTTCTTTAGATTTTTCACTTCCTTCCTTTGTTTACTGTACTTATATTCCAGGTTACTTACATTCATGTGAAATAAATGATTCATGTCCATAATTCTTGGCTCATATGTGATAAAAATTTTATGCAGTAGTGTTATTGATTGTACTTCTTATTGATTGATTGCTTCTCTATACTGCGTTCTGCATTGCACACATTTCTCTCAGGTTAATTCCATATTGGAATACTTTCTGAGGCTCTTTAATTTATAGCTTGAATGTTTAACCAGTCTATATGATAAAGCAAGTTGTTAACTAAATATCTTGTATTATAACTAGAATTCTTGAATTCAGAAAGGTCATATTTAGGTGGCCTCAAATAAAGCCTAGAGATGAGTGATAGCAGAACTTGGCAGAGTTATGAGTATATGAATTGAATTTATTGTATCTATTTCAAAGCTAAATTGTACAGTAAGCACATACTGTTCTACCTTAGTATTATAAATTTACTTTTAGATCTTCACTCTGTCATGTCCATGTCTACAACCATAGTCAAAATGAAAGGAGTTATATTCTTGAAGTTAATGGTTTGTTTCAGTCCTATTACCACCAGCTTTTGTGGTTCATTAATGGAAATAGTCTTAGACTTTTGATCAGAAGGGCTGCAATTGGGCGCCTTAGTGATAGATGGACTAGCTGCTGCCCAGAATATTTCTCAGGCAAAGAAAGTGCTCTTCTCCATGTGCAATGAGCAATTCATTCTACTATCGTTTGAATGACAGATACTTTCTAAGTCATTTCTGCCTCTTTGCTGTTTTTCTTCAGTCTCCCTATCAGACAGCCTTAATTTTTCTCCTTTTTGATGATTCATTACAATTGAGATTTCATTCCAAGGTAACTGAACATCATATTGTTCACTCTGCTTTCCCTTTACAACATAGGCAGCTGCATTATACATTAGCCTTAGTCAATGTGTGTGTTTGTGTGTGTGTTATGTGTGCATGTGTTTGTGCGTGTGACTGTGTTTGCTAAACCACCAAGTGTGTTAAAGAATTAGGAAGAAACAGCATTACAGGGAGCACCCAACGATATAGATTCCAACCATACCTTAGCTAAAGACAAGTTACGTGACTTTTGAAAAATCATCAAATCTCTGACACTCATTTTCCTTCTATTCAGAAAAATTAATGTCCAACTCTTCCAGATTTTAAATTCTTTGTGCTTCTGTGCCTAGTAAAACACTCATCTGGCTGGGGATGGTAGTGGGCACCTGTAATCCCAACATTTAGGATACTAAAGCCAAATGACCTCAAGTTTGAGGCCATCCTGGGATATACACAGCAAGACCTTGTCTCAAAAAAAAAAAATAGTTGTGTGTGTGTGTGTGTGTGTATGGAGGACTTTGAAGGAATTTGATTTGACATTCTCATAGGGCCACTTTAATAGTATAACACAGTTTGTTCCTTAGAATTGTTTCATGTGCAAATACACTGAAAAAGGTGTTTTTCTTTTTCTTCCAGGACAGTGGTTTTGTGCACATTCATACCCCAATAATTACATCCAATGACTGTGAGGGAGCCGGAGAGCTTTTTTGTGTTGAGGTAAGTTGTGTTCCTCTTCCTGTAGACATATATTTCTGTTTGACTTCTTTGTTTTCCCGGGTGTTCACTTTAAATTTAATAAGAGTTGTGTATATAGAAGATTATGACTAACACCTGAAATTGTCAGTAGTACAGTAATCCTTAATAAACATTCAAACTGTTGTGATTTCTCATCCTATGAGCCATATTACTTACCTTGTGACTGGAAGAAGTGAATTTATTTTTTTACTTTTTATTAAGTAAATGTATAAAGGGCTTATAATTCCATAAGTCAGGTTATGAGTACAATGTTTCTTGGTCAATGTCACCCCTTCCTTTATTCTTCATTTTCCCCCTCCTGCTCCTACCCTCAAGTTATATAGTTCATTTTTACATAATATACATTGAATATAATGACTACATACAGTCACCCTTCATCCATCCTTATGCCCTAACTTGCTCACTCAAAACAAGTTTCTATTTACTGGATTCATTTTGATAAATAGTACATTAGTTGTTCAGAGGAGTTACACCTTTGGATTCCTCCCCTAAGTATACTCTCCTTTAGTAGTTTTTTTGTGTGTAAGTACATTGAATTCTGTGTATGTGTCATGCATGTATTTTGGATCTAGCTTCTACATATGAGAAGAGAAACAAAAACAAAAAAGTGCTGTTTGTCTCCTGAGCCTGGCTTACTTCACTTAACAGAACTTTCTGAAGAAAGTCCCAGCATTGCAAGCCAGTATGAAAAAGACTAAACAAATGGAATTACAGCCTAAAAAGTTTCTTCCAAACTTGGAAGTATAAATTTGGAGGTAACTATTTTGCTATGAGGGAAATCTCCATGGCAGATCTGAGTGATTATAATGTGTACATTCTAGGCTATAAGCAGCTGAGGGCAAGTTACTAGATAAAGATAAATAGAAAGAGAAAAAATTATATTTCTAAAGCTAAACAAATGAGAAATTTTTATGTTTATATTATCTTAGGGTTAGGGAGAGGAATATTACATAGTGGAGTTAAAAGTATCTATTCAAGTCCTAGAAAGATAGGATCTTAAATTCACTGTTTTGAGTTTCCTACTGTCAGGATCCAGCTAGATTTCAGCAGTCTTTGGCTTGTATGTTATGTGTGACCTGCTATCTTTGTTGCTCTCAGAAGTTCAAGCCCTAAGACTTCTGTCTTGCTCCTGCCAGAACTCTGGTCTTTGGAAGCAGCACTCCTTATTGTCTCCTCCATACCCTCTGTCCTTCCAGTATTCATTAACTACTAGTAGAGGCAGAGTCATGTGAAGCTTTTTCTTGGCAGTATTGAGTGTGAATTCAGAACATCATGCTTGCTACCTCTTGATACAGGAATTTGAATCTTGGCACCAATTTTTGGAAGAGGTATACATCTATATTTAAATCTTTGTCTTTTTATTTTCTTTCATAGCATTGAAATATCAGTAAGCATTTAAAGACAACAATGCCTAGTATATACTCAGGTTTGAAGACAACAGTAAAAGGTCACCTTGAAAAAAGCACATTAGAACATGTACTAGCATTTATATTGATGAGTGGATCATTTTATTTTCCTTCCTGACATCTCCATTTCCTGCTGTAAGACTTCGGATATTTGTTAAGATGTGAGACAACTGATTATATATGTGAGAAATTGCATCCACGGCACTTATTTATTGAGCAGTTATTTGGTTCCATCTGTGTTTAAGATGCTACACTAAATGTATTGAGGGACATTAAAATGTAGTTGAGGTTCTGCTGTAAAGCTAGTTAGTTGTCAGGAATTAATGATATTTACCCTTGATATTCCTTATTCTATGGTGTTCTTTGTACATATTTTCCTTTTTGTCTTAAGGCTCCAACTGATTTCCCAAAATGCTTTTGGTCTTTACAGTTCTTGAGCAACTGTGGATGAAACATTTAGATGGTTCAATTTAGGATCTTTCAACTTCATGATGATACAGAAGTGATACCATTCAACAGAAACCATACTTTGGTTTTGCTTTTGTGATGCTGATCCTGGGGATTGAACTCAGGACCTTCCTCGGCAAGCTGAGTAGCACTCAGCTACACTCCCAGCTAGCTAGCAATGTCTTATTCTAGCTAGCAACAGATCACAGTGTTGGGCAGAACAGCTAGCCACAGCTCCCAGCAACTGCACAATCAGTCTGCAGTACAATGTGTGGCCAAGTTTTAATGCTCTGTGTGTTAGCTATAAGGAAATTCATTTATGGACTTCTAGTGTTTTCAATTTACAGTGTTTTACCAGGAGGAATGCTATTTTAGACCCAGAAGCATTGATAGTTTGTCTCTGAGAAGGCAAGGTTAAGGAAAGAATAGAGACTATGGCAGATCAGAAATTGATGGGGAATATGTGAAGCTATAAGTACATTTGAAGTTACAGTGTTATCCATGATAACAGATAGAAAATCTGGAGCAAAATTAGGTCAGTGAGGATTGGCTTGGTCAGAAAAGTCTTCAAAATGAGCATGTGGTTTGACTGTACCTTAGAAAGGGGCTCCTAGGTAAAGGAAACAATGTGAAGAGAATTAGATAATTGAATTGAGCAAATGTTTTTTGAGTGAACAGATTAGAAAGTCATATTGGTTAATTATAAATAAAGCTGGAAAGCTTTAGGAATGAAGAAATGGAGTCTTTTAAATGACTTTTTTTTTCTTTAGTGATTTCTTAGAGTCTCTTATTTGTGCCCAGATTGACCTTAAACAGCAATCCTCCTACCTTTGATCTTCTGCATAGCTATGATTATAGTAATATATCATCACATCCAGCTTATTGATTGAGGTAGGGCCTTGATATCTTTTTGCCTGGACTTGTCTCCAGCTGAGATTCTCTTGATCTCTGCCTCCTGTGTTGCTAGGTTTACAGTCATGATCTTCTGAACCTAGCATAAAATTTTATGCACTTGAAAGTATACCATTTCAATGTGAAATACTGTAAAAGAAACAGATCAGCATAACAGCTGTGTAGCAGAAGGGCTGTGTGTGTCTGTGTGTTTATATTAAATTGTGTCATCGTAAGGGAATCTCTAAAGAATTATTTGCGCTTAAATGAGAGTCAGTGTTTATTTTGCCTTTATATAAATAATATTTCAGCTCAGTTTAGTAGCAAACAGTTTAAATTGACTATATAACATAGTTAATAGTCAATTTAAGTTAAATTCACTGACTTGAAACATTTGGGCATTGTTACACACAGATGCATTTATGTCATGTTTTGTGTCTGGTTTCTTTCACTTAATGTGGCCTTTGAGGTTTATCTGTGTTTGAGCATGTATCATTATTTCATTCCTTTTTATATCCCACAACTATTTTACTATTTTAGATATACCATGTTGTTTATCCATTTAGCAGTTGATGGACATTTGTAGTGTCACTACTTTTTGGCTAAAAGGAGTATACTTCTGAGAACACTTATGAAAAGTTTTTGTGTAAATAAGCATGATTTCATTTCTTTTAGATGGAATTTCTGGGTCATGTGGTAACTCTTAACATTTTAAAAAGATGCTGAACTATTTTCCAAAGTGGATACACCATTACGTTACCACTAGCAGTGTAGGAGGGTTTCAGTTTTACTACATCTTCATCTGTACTTGTTTTTTATTTCTTTGATTATATTCATCTGAAAGTATGCAAAATGGACATGATTTGCATTTCCCTAATGAGTAAGGATATTGAAAATCTTTTCATGCATGAGTTGACCGTTGTATAGCTTCTCTGGAGAAATTTATATTTTAGTCCTTGGTACATTTAAAAAAAGGTGTTGAGTCTATCTACCCTTATCCCCCAGTAGTATGAAGATTCTGATGTTGTCTTGAGAGGCACAGCCTTTCCTCTGTCCATAGTCACTCATAGATAGCAGTAGGTAGGACTGGACTTACTTACATGTCTTTTATCACATGTAGGCAAGCTTTTTGCTATGTTGTTTCAATAAATTCCCAGGGCATAAGTTGTATCACAAACTGATCCAATCAAATTCAGACTTCTCAAGGTCAATATGTAAAATTTATTCTAACTTCAAAAAGATCTTCCTGGCCAACTTTCTGTTTTTGTTTTTTTTTCCCCAGCAAAGTAACAAATCCAGGTGTGTGTGTGTGTGTGTGTGTGTGTGTGTGTGTGTGTGATCTGTGTCTGTGTATCCACGTGTCCACATCCATTTGTGTGTGTGTGTGTGTGTGTGTGTGTGTGATCTGTGTCTGTGTATCCACGTGTCCACATCCATTTGTGTCCTAGGGCTTGAACTCAGGGCCTGAGTGCTGTCCCTGAGATTTTGTGCTTAAGGCTAGTGCTCTACCACTTAGAGCCACAACTTCATTTCCAGCTCTTTGGCAGTTAATTGTACGTGACAGTCTCTGGACTTTCCTGCCTGGGCTGGCTTTGAATCACAATCCTCAGATCTCAGCCTCCTGAGAAGCGAGGGTTACAGGTGTGAGCTGCTTGTGTCCAGCTACAGTTTAGCATTTATCTACAATGAATCTGCTAGTCTTCAATTGCCTTTTACCACAACCACCACTGTTTCAGAGGAGTATCCCTTCAATTTGAACTTTTCCATACTTTATTGTAAATATAGTTAAGTCTCTTTTAAGGAGAGATCTGGGCCTTGGTTTTATGATCTGCTTCTTTGCCTATTCAAAATCTAGTAGTCAGGGCTCTAGTGCTATAGACATGGACATTAAGTGGGTTTTTTTGTTTGTTTGCTTGTTTTGTGTTGTTTTTTATTGACTTTCTAATTTATTTGCTGAGTGCTCAGGAATGGCTGTGACAATAGTCCCAATTTCTTTGGCTTGACTCTCCTGGCCTGAAACCTATACCCTAAGAGCTAGAGCAAGACCTTTCACCTGAAAACAAATATACTCCTGTATTCTTGTCTGTATCAGTATGGTTTATAATTTCTACCTTGCTAAACTGTGAGTAGAATTGAAGTGAGCTCTGGTCCAAACACTTGTCTTTACCAAGGTTTAGTAGATTTTCTTGAATAATTTCTCATTTGCTATATGCTTAAATGGTTGAAAACTTTTTTTTTGTTTTTAATGTTTTTAACCAGTTTTACTTGAAATAAGTCTGAGAAACTTCCCATACTTCCATGCCAGAAAAGAGGGGGACAAAAAGACTAATCAGATCCTTTTTTTGAACAGTTATCCTGCTTCTTCACTTGTGAAATTGTGACTAACACTATACTTTAGGTTGTAAGGATTAAGGGAATGACATCTATGAAAACTTAAAATTTCTAATAAGAAATAAGAAAAACTTAGTATTCAGAAACAGGCTGATGTAAGGGCATTTCTCCTTTCCAAATTGTTATGTATTTTAGAAGTGGTACCTAACAGTTCCTGGGTCTCAGACATTTTGAGGTTGAGAAATTCTGAAGTTCCTGGACCTCAAAAATTGTGTGATTGCAAATTTTTATGGATAAGTTTAAGTTTTTTTATATCACACATTATTTATGTTACATGGGCTAACCCAAGTCAGATCTCTTCTGAAAAGAACCTTCTGACACCTCTTAAAGGTCCCAGTCTAAACACTATAGTGGGATTACATTTTCACCCTCTCAGTACTTCACAGTGGTGATTGATTTTCAGCATGTGACACCTTGAGGGACAAATTCAAACCATATCCAAATCATAGCATAAACTCAGGAATAACATCAATCTGTTGTCTTTTTTAAAGTTTTTGCTAGTTATTGAAACTTGAACTCAGAACCTCATATACTCTCTTGGCTTTTGAATCATGGCTGCCACTCTACCACATGAGCCAAACTTGCAATTCAGGGATTGTTTCTTTCTTTGCTAGTTATTTGGAGCTAAGTCTCTTGGACTTGTCTCTTTGGCTCCAAACCATGATTGTCAGATCTCAGCTTCCTGAGTAGCTAGGATTACAGGTACAAACCACCAGCACCCAACTAATCACTTTTAATTAGATCATCTAGCTGTTTCTGGAAGTGAGGAAGTATTAAAGAGAAGAAATGAGTTAAAAATGTACTTCTATAATCTAGGTGGACATATATTAATTTAAAACAGAATTGAAGAGATAGATCATAAAATGTTCATTGGATCCAAAGTTTATGTAGTTGATAATCTGTGCTAGAGCTAGAAATCTTTTATCTTTTCTTTTTTTCTTTATTTGTTGGTACAGGTTGGGGTGAGGGGAGGGCAGTGTGTACAATCCTGAGGCTTGAACTCGACCTGGATGCTGTCCCTGAGCTTTTTTGCTCATACTAGTGCTCTACCTCTTGAGCCACAGCACCATTTTTGACATTTTGGTAGTTAATTGGATATAAGAATCTTTTTCTGGCTTTGAACTGTGATCATCAGATCTTGGCCTTCTGCGAAGTTAGAATTACAGGTATGAGCTAGTGGTGCCTAGCTCTTTGAATTTTTAATATGGAGAAAATTTGTTTCTTTCTATGAGTAATTATTTCCATTGCTAACTAAAGTAGAAAAATGGATTTTCTTTTTCCCTTTTTTTTTGGCCGGTCATAGGGCTTGAACTCTGGGCCTGGGCACTGTCCCTCAGCTCTTCAGCCCAAGGCTAGTGCTCTACCTCTTGAGCCACAGAGCCACTTCCAGTTTTCTGGTGGTTTATTGGAGATAAGAGTCTCACAGACTTTCCTGCCCTGGTTGGCTTTGAACCTTGATCCTTAGATCTGAGTAGCTAGGATTACAGGTGTGAGCCACCGGCGCCCGGCTTCTTTTTCCCTTTTAACTTGAATTGTCATGTTGCTAGTCTGGACACTAAAATTCAAATAAGTAGTCATAAATTTAAAGAAAATATCAGCTTTATAAACAAACCTTTTGAGCTTGTACTCTTTAGGACCAATGCTAGTCAATCATTTGGGGAGTGAGTTTTTATTAGAAATTAATAAATATTATGGATGTGATTCCTGCAGGAAGTACTCCTTGGCAATGTTGACTTCAAGAGATACTTTGATTCCCCCAAATTATGCAAGTCCTTTTTAGATATCACCAAAATGGTAAAAAGCACATCAGCATTTCTTAGTGGCTTGCCCTTATGTACCACAGCCACCGAGGACAACTAATCCCTCCCTCTTCCACTTGTTATTACCCCACTTTCCTCATGTGGCAACCGCAAGAACTATCTTTTTAGTAACTATTGGCTGAGAACATTTTTATATTTGGAGAAGAGGTAGGAGATCCGAAGTTAGCTTTCATAGTTTTTGGTTGGTTTTAGGATACTTAGTATAATTTCTGTTGGTTTTTTTTTTTTAAGTATTTATTGAGTTACCTGCTATGCTTAGTGGTGGTCAAGTCATTTCAAGGGATGGGGCTAAGTGATTTGAGGCCTTAACTCTGGAGAGTAATTTTCTTTTATGAAGGAAAGAGCTGGAGAATAGAACCATGTCATAACCATCTTATGGTCCCAGTCTTACAACTAATAAACCAAAATTCGGATTTTTGAGTGATATGTAAAAAAATAGTACATTTTACATTAGGAACAAATTTGTTGTTTGATATTACATTATATTTTTCTCCTTGGTTTTTTTCCTAACCACCCTCTGATCTTAGAGATACCAGACCCCCTTTCTCCTTTTCTTATTCTTTTTCTCTCAGACTGTTTAGCTGGAAAACAGACTGTTTACAAATAGTCTGAGCTAACAACATCCTTTCCTGCTGATGGAATATTTGCCAGAATGAAACCTTTCTCAGGACTGAGTGGGTGTTCTTGTTTGTGAGTGTTCTGGAATGTAAATGGACTTTTATTTTAAGAAAGGTTATTTTTATTCCAAAGTTCAGTATACACCAAGATACTAATTTGTAGTAGTTGGAAAATATGGAAACATAAACTAGAAACTGGACTTATTAGAAATTGTTAAATCAAGGAAAGGTCTGTGTACATGGATTATAACTAACAGGATAATCCTGAACTGTCATAACTAGCAAACTAGAATTCAGTTTATTGAGCCTATTTTTCTTGGCTTTAGTTGTTATGTAAGTGATGTGGTCTAATGGCACGCCAAGGAAATTTCTTTAGTAATGATAACAACCCTATTTGAGACACAGCTTTATAGGGAATATAAAACTACCAAACCACAAATCTTTAGAGATTCTGTAACAGATTTGGTCCCTGTGTTTTGCTTTATATGATTAGAATCCCTTACTTTGGAATGAAATACTTCAAAAGAATTTCTTTTTTCAGATCTGAGGCTAAACTCAGGGCCTGGGTACTGCCCTTGAGCTATTTTGCTCAAAGCTAGTGCTCTACCACTTAAGTCACAGCTCCATTCAAGCTTTTTTGATAATTAGAGATAAGAATCTCACAGACCTAATCCTGCTCTGACTGACTTTGAACTGCAATCTCAGCCTCTTGAATAGCTAGGTTACAGGTGTGAGCAACCAACACCTAGTTGGAATGATACACTTTTTAAAAAGCATTCTGAGTACTATTGCTTTTAAGCTCTATGGGAAATAAATGAACATCAGAGCAATTAGTTAACTTAGTATATTAGAAAGGTACTAGAAGCATAGAAACCTGGATTTCAGTACAGTACTTGCCAAAACACTAGTTAGTTGAGTGTGAAGTTGGCCTAACCCTCAGTGCTTATCATTTTTAAGTCTTCTATTGCAAAAGAAAATCTCATTTAGCTCAAAGATCTATGTTGTAAAAGGCTTGACTTCCTGATAAGCCCTTAATTGGAATAAAATTAGAATGTTCACTGCTCATGTGCACATAGATGGTAAGCATTTTCCTTTTCCTTCATGATCTTAGTTTAAAGGAAATTATAGATTGGTATAAATAGAACATTTTTTTTTGGTTTTAGACCTTTTAAAGTAAGATTACATCCTTCATATTTGTGCATTCTTTTCTCAGCTTTTCAACTGATGGACCTGTGAGTTAATGAAATGGGAGGAGGGGAAGGTGAGAGTAAGGAGAAAAAGCAGATAGAAAAATCAAAAGGAGATAAAATAGATGTGAGTACTTTGGGACTAAGGATCTCAAGTAAAACATACTGTTTTCTTCCATCCAGTTAACTGCCTCTTGCTTTCTCCTTGCTCTGTGTTTTACATAGAGACAGAGCAGATTTGTATGGGTTTTCCTGTTACCTTCCCTTGAGATTATGGAACTACCTAACTATATTTGTTTTACTGAACAGATAATATTTTCTTGGAAATCCTCAAAGAAGCAGGGAGGATTTTAGACCCCCATGGTAGAAAGTTTGCTGGGCTACATACACTTAAAATGTTTTTGGTTGTTCTTAGTTTTCTGTTTCTTGGCTATGATAATTTTGTCCTCCAATGACAGAATAACCTAGCAAAGTTTTTTCTATTGTACATTATAAGGAAACACTGAGTTACATTGTGTAGCTGTGATACATTTTATAAGATGGAGAACGAATGACTGAGTCATAGATTAGGATGAGAGAGACTTCACTGAATTGGTTTCAAATGTTGCTTTCCTCCCCCCCCAAAAAAGTCTTGTACTTTTGGATAAAATCTTCTACTGGGACTCAGTACATAAACATGACTGAAATGCAGAATGGGAGCAGAGGAAGCAGGACTTAGAAAGATGAAAACCAGAAGAAAAAAAAAAGTTCCTTCCGTGCTAGTTCCAGATATATTCTAGAGGGGCACTAAAAGATTTTTAATGCTGTTTTCAGAAAAATCAGAATTGCAGTTTTGTAAAGATTATTCTGGAGATTTGAGGCTTGATTTAAAGATTTTCAAATTTGGAAGATTATGAGATTTTTGTCTGTAATTTCTTTTACTTGGACACCTGTTTATTAAGTCTTTATTTAGGATCTTGGTTAGATATATTTTCTCTTCTCTTCTAGTGGGAGAGACACGCTAATGGCCTAGCAGTTCCCAAAATCCCTTTATACTGAAAAGTCATAAAGAACCCCAAAGAGCTTTTGTTTATGTGGGTTGGTATCAAATCAGTTTTGCATTGCTTACAAAATACTCAATATAAACAGCTTCAGAGAAGTAAAGGGCTAGGCAGAAACTTTTTGAAGAGTCCCAGGGGCACAGCAGATAAGAGAGAGATTTAAAATTCCAGTCCTGCTGGGAAGGTGGCTCAGTGGTAGAGCGCTTGCCTTGCATGCCTGAGGCCCTGGGTTCGATTCCTCAGCACCACATAAGCAAAAAGAAAAAAGCCGGAAGTGGTGCTGTGACTCAAGTGGTAGAGCGCTAGCCTTGAACTGAAGAGCTGAGGGACAGCACCCAGGCCCAGAGTTTAGGCCCCACAACTGGACCCAAAAAAAACCCTAAAAACAAAAAAATAAAATAAAATTCCAGTCCTAAAATTTAAATTTGTAATCCTAGTCAAGTAGATTTTTTTTGGGGGGGGGTCCGGTCGTGGGGCCTGAACTCTGGGCCTGGGCGCTGTCCCTCAGCTCTTCAGCTCAAGGCTAGCACTCTACCACTTGAGCCACAGCACCACTTCCTGCTTTTTTCTTTTTGCTTATGTGGTGCTGAGGAATCGAACCCAGGGCCTTGAGCATGCAAGGCAAGCGCTCTACCACTGAGCCACCTTCCCAGCCCCGTCAAGTAGATTTTTAAGACTAATCAGATTTAATAATTACAAGAAACACGGAGCCCCATTGTATTGCCCAAGCTGGTCCTGAACTCCTGAGCCTTGTCAAGTAACCCACCTGTCTCAGTCTCCTGAGTAGGTGGGACTATAGGTATAGTCCACTATGCCTGGTTAATAAATACTTTCTAATATAATATATGCTTTTCAAGAATTGAGATAAATTCATATAACATAAACAGACCATTCAATAAGTATCATTTCTCTTAAATTTTTGTCTTTGATTATTCCAGAAGAAAAAAACCTTTTGTCCATTAAATATCACCTCCCCACTATCTCTGTCTGTGGATTTGTCAGTTCTATCTATTTTATATCAATTGAGTCATACAGTGTGGCATTTTACATATGCTGACCTTTGTTTTACATAATGTTCTTAAGTTTTATCTGTTTTAGTACATAAAATATTTAAACAGTTTATAGTGAAAGAATATGTAGACACACACTTTCTTACTGCTGAATAATGTTCTGTTTTGTGTATCAAGTTTTGTTTATCCATGTCTCCATTCATGATTATTTGAGCTGTTTCTACTTTTGACTATTGTAGAATTACTGGATCATAATCATACTATTTTAGCTTCTTAAGGAAATCACCAAATATTTTCCCTTGGAGGAATATACCATTTTGCATTTCTAGTTTTATTCCATTATGGTCAAAGAAGATATTTTGTGTGATTTTAGTCTTTTAAAAAATGGGTGGGGGGTACTGGGGCTTGAATTCAGAGCCTTTCACTCACATGGCTTGCTTACTTGGCTAGTACTCTTATTGCTTGAGTCACAACTCAAGCATTGCTTTGTTTGCTGGTTATTTCGGAGGTGGAATCTCACAAACTTCTATGTATGAGCTGTCTTATTACAATCCTCTGAATCTTAGCTTCCTGAATACCTAAGATTACAGTTGTGAGTCAGGCTAAAAGTTTTGGAGTGCACATGAAAAGATGTGCACTCTGCTGTTGTTAGGTAAATTCTAATTTTTTAAGTACAGATCTCATATTGCTGTTATTTTTTATAAAAATCACAGAGTATTTTGTAATTAAAAGATTGTTATGTAAAAAACTTTACATATAGTTTTTATATCATTTATACATGTTATATAATGAAAAGATTTTTAAAAAAACATTGTCAATCTTCAAAAAAATGTAAAAACATAATCTTTATTCATCTTGGAAGGAACTGTTGTCTTAAGGAGAAGCCTCATATACTTCTAAAATACTTTTTATTTTTTGTCATCCCTGGGGCTTGAACCCAGGGCCTGGGCACCAGCCTGAGCTTTTTCACTCAAGGCTAGCACCTTTTAAAAAATCTGTAAGTAATTGTACAAAGGAGTTGTCAATTAAAGAAGCCTTTTATGAATACAATGTATCTTCATCAGTGTCACCCCTTTCAACATTCTCACCCATCCCTCCCAACCTACTTCTTCCCTGAATGCTACTTTTTTTTTTTTTTTTGGTCCATCCTGGGGCTTGAACTCTGGGCCTGGGTTCTCTCCCTGAGCTCTTCAGCTCAAGGCAAGCACTCTACCACTTAGCCACAGTGCCACTTCTGGTTTTCTGGTGGTTTATTGGAGATGAGTCAAGGACTTTCTTGCCTGGGCTGGCTTTGAACCACAATCCTCAGATGTCAGCCTCCTGAGTAGCTAGGATTACAGGTGTGAGCTACTCATGCCTGACAAGTTGCTCTTTGTCGACTCAGCAATTTTCTGGTTGCTATCACCTAGACTGTTTTACAAAGTCCTCACAGTCTTTACTCTGTTTTTGGATCATCTGTTTAGAAGTAAGTCTTTGGAGATACCTCCCCCACATGTTTTGCCAACATTACTCTCTTTGATTATTTTTCATAACACATACTTTATAATGCCACTTTAATATTGTCAAATTAAGTTCACAGTTAATGTAACATTTGTGTGTTTGTCTGTCTGTGTCTATGTCTGTGTATGCTGGTACTGTGGCTTGAATTAAACTCCTCCTATTCAACTGGCACTCTACACTTGAGACACACCTCCAGTTCTGCTTTTTGCTGGTTATTTTGGAGGCAGAATCTGTTAGACTTTTCTTCATGAGCTGCTTTCAAATCACAATATAGAGGAGTACCTACATGAGTGAAAAACCAGAGTGAGAATGCATAACTTGGAATTCTCTCTCCCTCCCTCCCCCCCACACACAATAGGGATCCTACTCCACCTCTGTTTGTTGCCAAGAATTTTAAATATAAGTGTCCTGATGTATTTCTGACATATTTATTCTAAGATCTTCAAGGATACCAAAATCTACAAATGTTCCAGTCCCTTATAAAAATGCAGTATTTGTCTATAACCCATGCACATCTTTCTGTATGCTTTAAATCATCTTTCAGCAGAGGTCTGTAGAGGGTTCACTATATTATTTAGGGATGACAGGAAGAAAAAGGTATGTATTTAGTATAGACAAGTTTTTCTCTTTTAAAAGTATTTTCACTCTGAGTGGTTGAAACCTGTGGATTATAATAGTTTATGTTGATTATCAAATCAGTATTAATACTAGTATTTTAGTAATAAGACATTTTATAGACAGGTCCCTTGAGAAAATTAAGTTTTAATTGTGGATCGAAATTTGAAGAGATTATGAAATGTTGCATATTTAAAGTTTTTAATTCATTATCTCTTTCTTTGATTTGTCCCTTACTCAGAATTATCTTTTACCAAGAAATGTGTTAAAAAAAAAAAAAAGCAGTATATTCTTTAGTTGTACCTGCATTGAAAATACAGGGCAAATTTCCTTGGCATTAGTACTACATATGTAATCATTCTCTTTAGGTATGTGCCTCATTTTCACAAAGGAACATTCATTCTTTTAATTGCACTGTAGTGTTTTGTTCTGTTTTTTTTTTTGTAATTACTTAATTTTATTTTACACTAGATGGGAGACAGAAAGCAATCCTCCTTAATAAAGTTGAGAATGAGCTTCTTTCAAAACATTTTTAATAATGCACATTAATAAAAAAAAGTATTCATCTTACAAATAGTTCTGCAATCCAAATATACAATAGCTTGGAAAACATTTTAGAAAACAAAAGCCAGTGTAAAAAGATAGATTAAAACAAATAGAACAGTAGAGGTTTTATATGGCTCAGATTTTACAGTTTTCTTACTACATCATCAATGTCAGAAATCTGTTCCTTCAGCTGGCTCCATTGCTCCAGATTTAAAGAAATACCTTTCTTCCTGGCTTCATTACACTTTCTGGATCCATCCAATATTCTCTAATATCAATTAGAACTTTCCTTTTAAAGTCCCAAACACTTGCGTATCTCATTTTCCCAATGTGAAGCATGTTGTCATCTCTGCTGCTGCTGCTCTGCTTAGAAGATGCCAGAGCTCTCCAAGTCTTGCCTGTCCTTTGCTTTTCTGTAGTAACTTGCTTTTTACTCTGTAACTTTTTGTCAACTTCACTGTCAGAATCACTGCCAGAAGAGCTTAAAGAAACAGGTTCCTTTGATTTAGGCATTGCTCCACTGTGGCACACCCACAGGCTCAAGCTATCTTGCTCCCGACTCTTGTTCTGTTTTTTGAGACGGGATATCTCTCTGTACCCCTAGACTGGCCTTGCATTCAATAGTCTTCTGCCTCAGCTTCCAAGTGCTGACATTACAGGCATGTGCTTCTCTGCCCTACTCTGCCTATAAATTTTTGTAGTGATTTACTTGTATTTTATATTAAAAGTGATTTGTGTTAAACCAAAGGAAAATAAATAATAGCTTTTTGTGGCTTTTGTCTCTTTTTTCAGCCTTTAAGCAAAATAAATGTACCCAAGGGGAAGTTCTTCGATGTTCCTGCTTTCTTAACTGTCTCGGGACAACTTCATCTTGAAGTGATGGCAGGGTAAAGAACTTTATTTTCTTACTTGCTTGTGCTGATTGTGATTTGGGGAAAGAGAAATAGTGCCTCCTCTCTCAATGCACAAAACTAAAAATTGAAACTAGTCTTTCTCATTAGTC
This sequence comes from Dipodomys ordii, assembly GCF_000151885.1. Classification (NCBI taxonomy): domain Eukaryota; kingdom Metazoa; phylum Chordata; class Mammalia; order Rodentia; family Heteromyidae; genus Dipodomys; species Dipodomys ordii. Next base: position 7,223,906 of record NW_012267238.1, on the reverse strand, counting down.
CATTTGGTTTTACATAAGTTTTTTAGACTGACAGTTTAAAATATCCAAATTTCTTACCAAAGGAGTGCACATTAGTTTTAGTAAATATCTAATAGAAAATATAAAGTTGGTTTTTAATAAAAATCTATTCTTGCCTAAATCTTAACCATACAATCAACATTTAAAGGTAGATAATCATCTGTATAGGAATAAAGGGAGTACATAGTTCTCAAGTCAACCAAGTACTGACTTAATCTCTTTAAGAAAATTTTTAAAAATAGAAGAAAAAGAAAAAGCACTTGAAATAGCTGAAAAGAAATGCTAATTGATTTCAATTTACCCTTAGTTCCATTAGCAAGTCTCTAAGTACAATCAAATGAATTCTCAATTCTTTCTTCTTCAGACATTTGGAAAGTCTTACATTCTTTTGGGTCCAATTTGCTTTTTAAAGACACAGAATTGGACCAGAAACCTTTAAAGTCTTGTCCAAATCTTGTGTTGTGTTAGATTCTGTAAGTACCTTCTTAATGCTGACCTAGTGAATACTAAATTTCCTTAGTACATCTTTTTTTGTTCATACAAACATTGTGTGAGCAAAAAGCAAATGTCTTCAGAAAATAGCCTGAGAGAAAAATGCTTCCCATTGTGTTCAATGTGCACAGATCAAAAAACTCAAAGGAAATATCTTAGAATAGATTATTTTGTGTACATATTTTACTTACAGGATAAAAAGGTCACTGGGCATGATAATATACAACCTGTAATCCCAGTACCTTTCATCTTGTTTTTAACTTCTTTCCAGGCTTTTTTTTAATGTCGTAAAAATACATATTAATTCTAGCATTTTGAAATCAGAAATGAGAGAATGAAATCTTCCAGGTTAGCAGGGGCTGCATTAAAAAAACTATTTTTTTATGTGCCCCTAGGCTATTTTTACGTTCATCTTTGAGACAGGAAGATGTTGTTTGGTGGCTCCAAGAAGTTGACTTTATAGAAAATCTAGCACTGTTAGACTAGGACATTTTCAGAACTGGCTGTGGTAAGGCGATACTGGGCATGTCTTAGAAAATTCCTATTCCTGTTAACATATAATTTTTAAAAATTAAAGCCTTCATTCACACAGATGTAAGTGAGCATGTAGCAGAGACTTACAAACTTTCTTTCCTGAGTCTGGCTTCAAATTGTGATTCTCAGATCTCAGGCTCCTGAATAGCTAGTATCACAGACATGAGCTACCACTGCCAGTCCCTGTTTTTACTATGTTTAATCCATCTTATGAATGATGTGCAAATGTAAAGATAAAGTGATGGCAAAAATCAACTTTACTAGAATTTTCCTAAGAATGGTAGCAGATCTGATTTTAGAACTTTATGGAGAGATAATTTGCATACTATAAAAAATTGACATGTATAATTCAGTAAGTTTTAATATGTAGTTGTTCAAACATCATTATCATAATTTTGGAATATATTTACCACCCCAGGAAGAAACATTGTCTTATCAGGAGCCACTCCCTACCCTCTGTTTAGTGATTGTCACCTACCTTAGACAACAGTTAATCTACTTTCTGATCTATACAAATTCATGTATTCTGGATATTGTGAATATTTCAAATTTCATAAAATACTATATTTTGTGACTGGCTTATTTTATTTAGCATAATGTTTTTAAATATTCTTCATATTACAGCATGTATCAATAATATCATCCAAAAAAATTTGTTACATGAATCTATCATATCTTGTCTAGCCTATTTATTAGATAATATACCCTTTATTTTTTTCTACTTTTTGGCTATGATAAATAATATTGCTCCAAGCAATGGAGTAGAATTTTTTGTGTGGATATGTTTTTATCTTTCTGGGCAAGTATCTAAGAAGTGAACTTTGTGTCATTACAACTCCAGTTTTAATTATGTGAAGAATTGCTAAACTATTTTGTAGAGAGGCTGCATCATTTTACAGTCCCATTAGCAGGGTGTAAAGATAACAGTTTGTCCATATCTTTGTCAATAGTTACTGTTGTCTTTTATTACAGCCATTTCAGGAGAAATAATGTTATACCTTATTATGTTTTTGATTTGCATTTCTTTAATCACTAGCTAATGACGCTGAACATCCTTTCATGTGCCTGTAGGCCACTTGTATATATTATTTGGAGAAATGCCTATATAAACCCTTTTGCTCTGAAAGGGGTAAAAGAATTCTTTTTTTTTTTTCAGAGAGCATTTTTTTTTTTAGTGTCAAGATGATATACCAAGGGGTTACAGTTATATAAGCAAGGTAATAAGTACATTTCTTATCAAACTTGTTACCCCTTCCCTCATTTTTCTCCCATTTTCCCTCCTCCCAATCCCCCCCCCAAGTTATACAGATCATTTCCAACATACTGTCTTGTGTATGTCGCTGTTGCATTGGTTCCCCCTTGTTCTTTGTCTTAACATTCTGTTGTTCCCCTTCTCTTCCCTAATTCAAATAAATGTACATACAATTCCAGGGTACCAAAATCAAATGCAGTGACATCAGGGGATATACCATGAGGGAAGAATATAAAAAACAAAAAAATCACATACTACATTAAAAACAACAACAACAAAGAAAAACCTCTTGTGTCCATATCTTAGAGTACATTTCACTTAGCATCATCTTATATGGTAATATAAGATAGCTATTGAGCTATTCTGCTCATCTGCTAAGATTATTCTAGATGTATACTAATTATTGCAAACAAGGGAAACCATGGACCCATGATTCTCTGGGTCTGGCTCACTTAACTTAATATGATTTTTTCCAAGTCTTTCCATTTCCTAACAAATGGGGCAGTGTCATTCTTTCATCATGATGGAAGAAGTCTTTATATGTTAATTATACAAGCATGTGTTTTTCACCATTGTGTCTTTCTGTCATTTTCTTGATGCTGACAAATTCAGAATTTAATCTCGCATTTCTTGAATTGAAAGCACTCCAATGGGCACAGCACTGTAAATACAGCTTATGATTCATCATTGACATATTTAACTGGAATACATATTATAATTATTGACTTCAGATTTCAAATACACATTTAATATTTAGCTAGCTCTAATTTCTTTTTACTTTTGGTTTTTTGCACTCATTGTCAAAAAACAATACTTTTGAGATCTTTGTTGAAGGGAAGTGGGCATCTTTTATTTTCCTAAGTTCAAAACATTTTTTTTAACTTTGTGTGTGTGTGTGAAAATACCATACAGTGGGGTTACAATTACATGGGCAAGATGAGTACATTTCTTTTTTGGGGGGAGAAGGGCGGGGGGTCCAGTCATAGGGCCTGAACTCTGGGCCTAGGCCCTGTCCCTCAGCTCTTCAGCTCAAAGCTAGCACTCTACCACTTCAGCCACAGCGCCACTTCCAGCTTTTTTCTTTTTGCTTATGTGGTGCTGAGGAATCGAACCCAGGGCCTCTGGCATGCAAGGCAAGCACTCTACCACTGAGCCACCTTCCCATCCCTAATAAGTACATTTCTTATCAAGCATTGTTGCCTCCTCCTTTGTTTCCCCTTCCGATCCCTTCCCATCTCTCCCCCACTAAGGTCCCCTCCTACCCCCGCCTAAGTTGTAAAGTTCATTTTTCAACATAACGTCTTGTACATTTCATTGTTGCAATGGGTCCACCTATATCCCTACTTAAACGATTTGTTTTTTCCCTTTCCCTTCACAAATTATACCAACATCAAATACAGTGAAAGCAGGGGTTATACTGTGGGGGAGGGGTATACATATAAGCAACAAAGAAATCATCTTATAATATGTTAGAAACAATCGCATGAAAGCAAAATATTTGAATACTTATCTTGAGGTTCATTTCACCTAACATCAGCTTATCTGACCTTTTCTGTTTGTCTCAGACATATACTAGTTATTGCAAATAAGGGAAACCATGGGACCTATGTTTCTTTGGGCCTGGCTTACTTCACTTAATATAATTTTTTCCAAGTCTTTCCATTTCCTAACAAATGGGGCAATGTCATTCTTTCTGATGGAGGCATAGAATTCCATTGTGTATATATACCACATTTTCTTTTTTTTTTATCATGAAAATACCGTACAGTGGGGTTACAATTACATGAGCAAGATAATGAGTACATTTCTTATCAAGCATTGTTGCCTCCTCCTTTGTGTCCCCTTCCCATCCCTTCCCACCCCCTACCCCCTCCTACCTAATCCTCCCCCCCCACCAAAGTTGTAAAGTTCATTTTTTGACATAACGACTTGTACATCTCCTTGTTGCAATGGGTCCACCTGTATCCCTATTTAAACACTTTGTTTTTTCCCTTCCCCTCCACAAATTATACCAACATCAAATACAGTGAAAACAGCTGGGGGAGGGACATACAAAGCAACAAAGAAGTCATCTTATAAATATGTTAGAAACAATCGCATGAAAGAAAAAAACATCTGAATGCTTATCTTGGGGTTCATTTCCCTAACATCGACTTATCTGACCTTTTCTGCTTAACTCAGACATATACTAGTTATTGCAAATAAGGGAAGCCATGGGATCTATGTTTCTTTGGGCCTGGCTTACTTCACTTCATATAATTTTTTCCAAGTCTTTGCATTTCCTATCAAATGGGGCAATGTCATTCTTTCTGATGGAGGCATAGAATCCATTGTGTATATTTACCTCATTTCCTTGATCCATTCATCTACTGAGGGGCATCTGGGTTGGTTCCCTATCTTAGCTATGGTAAATAATGCTGCAATAAACATAGTTGTGCTGGATCTCAGTTCAAAACATTTTTAAATTACCAATTAGAATGATCATGTTAATGGAATTTTTCATTTTAAAAAGTTTTTTTGTTGGTATTATAAAGGTGGTGTACCAAGGGGAAATTTTTCATTTTCCTTCCAAAAGTGTTTGTATCATATTTGCCTTCAGCATTTATGCAGTTATTAACCATATTAAGCACATTATATATTAGTGCATAAATATCATAAACAATGAAAGTACTGTTGCATATATTTTTAGTGAAATGAGTGGTTCAATTCTTATTACTCATTATTGCATGATGAAATCCTTACTGTGGAATGACTAACTGGAAGAAAGTACTGAGTATCTTTTTTGTCCTTTCAAAGGTATGATTCATTTATGTTTGTGTATCTGAAGGCTCATTGAGATTTCATTAATACAACCAATTTTACCATGATCATTAGAGACTAGATTATTACTATCTTTTTGCTTTCACATAATAATGAACAGTTTTTCTCATCATTTTTCTTCTGTTATTATAAGGGAAATATAAATAAAAAGAAAATAAAAGGTCTGAATTCCGAACTGTTTCTCATGAAAGCTATAAAATGATATGAGTAGTGTAGTATCCAGGCTCTTCTTAGGCCTTCTTGAAAGATGATATAGTTAGTATTTTTTGTACTACAATATGGAAATTGAAGATAACATACTGGTGATAATTTATCTCACTACTTTAACATCTTCTTGGGCATCATTTTTCCATTTTCTTAATATTCTTTCCTTTAATATAATGAAAAATAATGAGTAATGGTGAAACAAGTCACACTGTGATGAAATAATAATGAAATGTTTCAGGATACAGGAAAAATAAGAATGCTAAAACCTCACATGTATCTTAAATTCATGAAAGAATTCAATGGGGTTATTCCATTGAAAATACTAACATTTTTGAGGGAAGAGGTTGGGATGTTATTTTTTTTAAGACTTCTTTAGTGGCTTGTATTATGTCTCATGAAAAAGGTTAAATTCTAACCTATGAATGTACTTATTTGAAAATAGTTTTTGTAGATGCAGTCAAGTTAGAATTAGGTCATACAATGTTCATATGGGTCCCAGAGACATCGAAAAGAAGACTATATAAAGATGGAGACACATGTTGGAGTGATACTGAGGATTGTTGATAGCCATCAGAAACTAGGAAGAGTAAAGAAAGGCTTCTGTGCTAGAACCTTCAGAAGGAGCATGGCTTTGCCATCAGACTTTAATCCTCACAGCTAGGAGGAAAAATTTGTATTGTCTTATATTATCCTGTTTGTGGTGATTAGGAAACTAACATAAGAAAATATAGGTCATGAAATAGTAACTGGTTTTGTTTTTGTTTTTGTTTCAGTTCTGAGGCTTGAATTCAGGGTCCAGGTGCTATTTCTGAGCTTTTTTTTGCTACTTGAGCCAAAGCACCACTTCTAGCTTTTTGGTAGTTAATCAGAGATATGCATTCATGGGCTTTCTTGCTTGGACTGGCTTTTAACTGCAATCCTCAGATCTCAGTCTCCTGAGTAGGATTACGGGCATGAGCCAGCTGAAATAGTAATTTTTTGGTAGTACTGAGGTTTGAACTCAGGATCCCATGCTTGCTAGGCAATTACTCAACCACACGAGCTATACATCAGTTCTTCCCCTCTCCCCTGTTGCCCCCCCTTTTTTTCCTTTAGTTATTTTCAAATAGGGTCCTGTATCTTTGCCCTCTTTAGTCCTGCACTGCAGTTCTTCTGTTTATGCTTCCTATATAGATAGGGTGATAGGTGTATAAAATTTTGCCAAGCTTTTATTGGTTGAATTGGAAGCCTCAGAAGCTTTTTGCCTGGGCTGGCTACAAACCATGTTCTTCCTGATCTTACCTCCCATGTAGTAGCTTACAGTTATAGGTGTGGACCATAAGACTCTATCTTAATTTTTATAAATAATTTGAAGTGCTCAACAAAAGAACTTGAAAATTAAGATGGAATGTTTCAGATCCTGACAATATACTGAGGGTTATGTCAGTTATGATTCATCCATATAATGGATTACTGTACAACCATTGAAACTGATAAAACTTTACAGTGTATTTGTGTGTATGTGCACATACATGTGTGCCAGTCTTGGAGCTAGAATTCAGAGCCTGGGCACTGTCCCTGAGCTTTTGTGCTCAAAGCTAGTACTCTACAGTTGAGCCACAGATCTATTTACGGCTTTTTGGTCATTAATTATAGATAGTTGTCTTACACACTTTACCTCCCAGGCTAGCTTTGAACCACAATTCTTGAGCAGTTAGAATTCTGGGTGTAAACCACTAGTACCAGGACACTTTTTTCCTAAACAAGAGGGAGTTTTTGTTGTTGTTTTTGTTTTCTTTTTGTCTTGTTTGTCTTTGGGGGGGAGGGGTCCACAGAAATGGAGGGACAAAGTGTGAACAATTGCAGCAGTGGTACTCACTAGACACTATGTTGAAAATGAACTGTACAACTTGTGTGTGGGAATGGAGAGAAAAACTGAGATAGAACGAAGGAAGGGGTGACATTACCCAGAAAGAAATGTATTCATTGCCTGACTTAGGATGAAACAGCATCCCCTCTGCACATCATCTTTATTATAAGAATTTTTTTTAAGTGGCATGAGGGGCTGGGAATATAGCTCAGTGGCAGTGTGTGGGCAAGGCACTAGATTCAAACCCAAAGCTCTTTAAAAAAAAAAAAATGGTTATAAAGTAGAATGCAAAGTTAAACACACACACACACACACACACACACACACACACGTATATATGCATGGGAAAAATCCATACTAACATTCAACTTGTTAAAAAAGTGGCTTGTATGCTAATTTTTATTTCTTAAAATTTTAGAATTTGGAAAGTAGTGCTTTATTACTTTAATAATATTACTTTTCATTTTGTGGGAAAATTCAGCTTGGGCTCTGATTAATTGGTTAGGTTGTGACTGATACGAGCAATTCTCTGTTCATTCCCTTGGGTTATTTGGTCATTTCCAATACTGAGCTCCCAAACCATCCTTGCCCAGAGTGTTCTTATGCTCTGGCTGAGATGAGAATGTCAACATGTGAAACTGAGATAAACTGAGGTAACCTTTATAACTGAGTGTTAAAATTTCATTTTCTGACAATCATTTAAACTGAGTTACTTAGCACTACTTGAGTACTAACATACTCAATTTTAATTATCATTACATTAATTTACAAAGCACAAATTCTCAATCTTTCCAATTTTTCTCTACTGTTTATAAAACCTGAGATAATTTCTTTAGGAGTTAAGAATATGGTAATCATTCTTTTTACTCCATTTCATGGAAATATTACCAGGAAACTAAAATCTTTAATTATCCCCCATTGTTTCTTGATTATGTATGAATAATCCTGAAGGTTCTTTATGCTGATGTCTTGAGGGTGGGCCTTAAAGAGAGATTTCTTCTTTTAGTGCATTATTCATGTTAAAAAATAAGAATTAAGAGACTATTGGTATAAATGACTCAGAGACTTTGTTAATTATCACCTTATCAATTGTGTTTTTTGTGTAAAAGAGCCAGAAGATGAGCATTGTGGGGGACTGATCAGCAAGTATAGAAGGTTTTTAGTAGGAATAGTTAATTGGCTTGAGTTCAAGTAGAAAAGTTGTATGGATTAGCCAGAATTTGGGTAGTGCTAAGTAAATTTAATTAATTGGAAATAGATTCTGATGGCTATAATGTTGGGCCAAGAACTCTGTACTAAGTAATTAATAAGAAAATAGAGATACTGAGTGGTATTGGGGCAGTGGTAGATTTAAAGAATTGGAGGTTTTAATGAAGAAGTGTTAGTACAGAATTGAAAACCTAGATGAATGTAAAGTGATGATCAAGAATAGTTTTGTAAAGGTCATATCTCTAACATAGATTCTCTGCTTAGCTGTTGACTTGTAACTTGAATTATTTTTCTTTTTCATTTGACTGTTGTACAGCACTTCAGACCTAACACATTCAAATTTAAATCCTTTTTCCTTCTGAATTCTATATCCCAAGAAATGGCATTACTAACCTTCTACCTCATCAAATTATGTATGTATGTCATTCCAAATTATTTTTCCACACCCTTTGTATCCTTTTAATTATTTGTTTCCAATTCACATTGTTTAAACTGTCTTAAACCACTTAAAATATTTTAAGCACATTATCCTGTTTCAAGGATTTGTGTTCTTTTACATATTGTTTTTCTGCTTTGAATGTTTTTTTCCTCTGTGCCTTTGTCCCTAACTCTTGGCCATTGATATAAACTGAACTTAAACAGTATCTCCCCAGTATTCTGTCACCACCACCCCTACTTCTGTCTTGTTTAAGTATCTTTATATATTCCGTTGTTGCATTGTGCTTACCTAGTTTGTTTCACTGGAATCATTGAATTATTCTCCTAGCTTCGTCTTTGAGCTTTTGAAGATAGGGACTATGACTTATTTGATTTTATAACTATTAGTTAATACAAAATGGAGATTTAAATTGGGATATTTATTGGAAAGAGGTTGATATCCTAGTCACAAAAAAAACACTGAAGGTATCTGTTTCTATATCTTTTCATTAAATTATAAAATTTTCAAACTATATCATGTTCTTTGTCTTTCTATTACTACCACATTGCCTCATTCAAGGCTGAAAAATCAAACTCAATTTAAATTCAGCACTTACTGAAAAGCAACTATGCCAAGCAAAAGGCTAGGTTCAAGAATGCATGTATGAACAAAACATATATTATCTCAACCTTCATGACCTCATAAACTCTACTGAGCAAGGTGAGCTTTAAATAATGAATTGTAAGCATGACAGTCATTTTAAAAGTGAAGTTTCACTTATATAGGTTGGATTAAATTTATAGGTAATGTTATTAATAACATACATATAGAGATAAATATTAAAGTATCCATATTTAAAAACCACTGTTGTAGTTGATGCAGATTTTATTGCTGTGTGTGTGTGTGTGTGTCTGTGTGTGTGTGTGTGTGCACGTGTGAACTCGCATGCGGGTATAGGAGCTTGAACTTGCCTGCTCTTGCTTGACTTTTTCTGCTCAGTGCTGGTACTCTACCACTTGAACCATATTTCCTTTTCTACATCTTTGCTAGTTAATTGGAGAAAGTCTCATACACTTTTCTGTATGGGCTAGCTTTGAAGCAGTCTTCAGATCTCAGTCTCTTGAATAGCTAGAATTACAGACATGAGCCACTGGTGCCCTTTTATATTCTTAAAGCAACAGAAATTCAGTTAATCTCTCCCCCCCCCCATTATTATAGAGCATTTTATGTTGTATCATCTTTCAGATACACTAATATATGTTACTTGTATTGATTTGGCTCTAGAATGTCTTGTCTTTGGGGGGAGGTGTGTTTGTGTAGGTATGTAAGTGTGTAGGTATAGGTGTTTGGGCCTGGGTACTGTCTGTGAGCTTTTGTTTTTTGTTTTTTTTTTCTCAAGGTCAACGTTCTACCACTTGAGCCACAGCTCCATTTGCAGCTTTTTTGATGGTTAATCAGAGAAAAGACTCTCATGGACTTCATCCTGAGTAGGATTGAAGGTGTGAGCCAATGGAGCCTGGTTCTTTTGGTACTCTTGTGCTATATTTAACCTATTGTCCTTGACTTACATTTAACCAAACCTCAAAAGCTAGAAATCTATATAGCTTCTCTGTCCTGTTCCTTTATCAACTCTTAAATACTTAGACCCTGTTAACTTTATATAAAAATGTTGTGACTAAAAAAAAAAAAAAATGTTGTGACTTTGCATCCTGTCTGACTTAAGGATAGATACCAGGTTCATGAAGGATCTGGTTATCATAGCCTAAAGAAATAGTTGAAAATTCAGTACGTTTAGTATAAAAAAAGACAAAGGAGAGAAATAATTTGATAGATGATAAAATTTGTTTGGTAGACCTCTATGCGGATACGTAAACTTTTTTTAAGAACAACTTAATTATGACACAATTCACATACCATGAAATTCACCCTTTAAAAATCTACAGCTCAATATTATGTTCAAAGAGTTGTAAAACCATAATAAATACAGAGCAGTATTTACAAGTAGTGTTTACTGTGTTCATAGTTATAAAATCATCACCATTATCAAATTTTACCATTTTCATCACTGCAAAAGAAAGTCCATAACCATTAATGGTCACTTCCCTTTCCTTCCTGCCCAGAGTCCCTAGCAAACACTACTGCATCAGAAACACTGGAGTGAGATTGAGTATTCTGTGTTATCGATGAGAACCACCACTTTAGAGACTGTTTCCTGTTTTATGGACATTCTGGGGAGAGGCTGAGGAAAGATTAATTGTTATATATGGACGTTCTCAATGAACTCTCATCCCTGCATCTCCAAGTTCCCTGAAGTTCTAAGTGCAGACCATTTCCCTCCCCTGCAGAATACACCCTGTATTCCAGATAATGGCAAACTTGCTTTGCTGCATTGGGCAACACTCAACCATCTGTTTGATGTCCTTTAAAAAATTGTTGAGATTCCTTGGCCACTGAAAATTTCTTCCTATTTCTCCTTTTTACTTTTTTTTTTTTTTTTTTTTGCTGGTCATGGGGCCTGAACTCTGGGCCTGGGCACTGTCCCTCAGTTCTTCAGCTCAAGGCTAGCGCTCTACCACTTGAGCCACAGTGCCACTTCTGGCTTTTTCTGCTTATGTGGTGCTGAGGAATCGAACCCAGTGCCTCATAATACATGCAAGGCAAGCACTCTCCCACTGAACCACCTTCCCAGCCCCTCCTTTTTACTTTTTAATGCTGATTATTTTAAGACTGATTATTATTTTAAGGTTGATCCAGAAAAGAATGAATATAAATGAATATGTATGCTTACTTTTTCACTTAAACTTCATTTTCATTAGCTTGTTATTTGTATGATGACTTAGTGTCTGCTCAACAAGTTAACTCTGAAATGTCTGAGTACCACCCTTGGAAGTTCTACTCATTTCCTTTAAAAAAAAGTAATTTATATTATAACCATACTCTTGTAATACAGCTGTTACAATTATAAATTTTTTATTTTAGAAATTCTTACCAACATATAGTGAAAAGTATTTATTTTTTATTATCTTTAGTTGTACAGAGAATTTGCCATTCAACAAAGAAGGTTAAGGATACAATGTGTCTTGATCAATGTCAGTCCTTTCAACATGCTCACAAATTCCTTCTAACCCACCCCTTCCCTCTCATTTCTAGTTTGGAATTTCTTTGTGAAAAGGAACGTTAACTTGCCTTTTCTCTGTTTAAGTGTATGAGGACTTCAGTGTTCTGTTATCTAGCACACTAGGGTCTGATTGAATGGAAAATATATCTGAAGAATTGAGAACCTTTTAAATAAGCATCTTTTGTGTGATTTCTTTTTTAAGAATTCCAAACTGGGCATAGTGGCTTATGCCTATAATCCTAGCTACTCAAGAAGCTGAGATTGGGATAAGATGATAAACGTAGGCAAGAAAAGAAAAGAAAAAAAAATAAATTGTTGAAATGTTGTTTCAATCCATAGTTGGGTGCCATAGTAAATGCCTGTCATACCAGCTACACAATAGGCTGTGATGAGAAAGACTCTAGTCCCAAGCTAGCCGAGCCCCCCCTCCCCCCAAAAAAGCTATCAAGAATCTTATCTCATTGCATTTGGGGCATGGCTCAGTTGGGAGTACATTAGTCACTGAGCAAAAGCATCAAGGATTGAGTTCAAGTCCCCCTCTCAGACAAAAAAATTGAAAAAAAAAATTCAGTGGAAGAAGCTGGGTATGGAGGAAGACATCTGTCATCTCAGCTACAGTAGAAAATGTAATAGAGCCTATCTCAAAATAATCACTGCAAGAATGGGCTGAGGGTATGACTCAACTGCAGAACACTTGCCTTAGCAAGCGAGAGGTCCTAAGTTCAAGCCCTAGTAGTACCCCTCCCCAGAAAAAAGAATTGATCAGTCCTTTGAAGAATGGTTTAAATAGAATTCATGCATGAAATACAATGCCTGTTTGTGCTGCCTAGAAGCAAATGCAGGCTATTACAGTGAGACACCAAATTAATCATGAGTAATTAGACCAGTATGGGCAGTTATTAGAGCTGTAAAAAGCAAAGTGAGGGGCTGGGAATGTGGCTGGGGCTGGGAAGGTGGCTCAGTGGTAGAGTGCTTGTCTCGCATGCATGAGGCCCTGGGTTCAATTCCTCAGCACCACATAAACGAGAAAAGCTGGAAGCCTTGAGCACAGAGAGGCTCAGGGACAGTGCCTAGGCCCTGAGTTCAAGTGCCAGGACCAGCCAAAAAAAAAAAAAGTAAAGTGAATGTTGTTTCTTTCCGTTATTGCATAATCTTGTCCAAATTTTCTTTTGCTCATGTGGCTTTAATTATTTTTTAAAGAATCAAAAAAAAACTGTTGTGTTGCATGTTGGCAGAATTTTACTCAGATTGAGGTATCTTGTTTTCTCCTGCTAAAATAACTATATTTATTCATTTAGTCAGCAATAGTTTTAGTGTTGACCCAAATTATATATAATTGTGTTAGACCTCAAAGGGGATTTTAAAGTACTGGACCTCATTGATGGGCATAGAAAGGGTTATTATATATATATAGATAGATAGATAGATAGATAGATAGAGAGAGAGAGATATATATAGATATATATTACTAGTTATATATAATACTGATCTTGTCCAAATGAAATAGTTCTGTTAGTTGAAGTGAGTGCAGTCAAGGAGATTTAAATTGTAATTCTGGCTTCTTTACATACTCACTTTATAAGTTTACTGTCTGACCTTCCACATTCTACTCTTTACAAACAACTGAAACAAGGATCTTGCAGAGCTGATATGAGAATTAAAGTCTAAAGTTTATCACAGCATATTTACTGTGATGATGATAGTGATGACAGAACTTGGAGAACCCAGTGGAATCACAAAGATTTAGCTGATATGGCATTATCAAAAAACAAATAGTTGTCAGTTAATACTAAAGTTGTATTGCAACAATACTAGAACTGTAATTCACTAACAACAGGATAATGTTGAGAGTGAGTCTGCCTGAGACAAGTTAAAAAGCCAGCACCTGAAGTGAAGGAATGGATTAGGACATAGAAATCAGATACTTGTGAGAGTCTGAAGACCACCTCAGAACTGAAGGCTTAAGAACAGATTAAAACAGTGAGGTGTCACTGTATTCTTCAAAAGAAATTATTGCTGTTTCACCTCTGTATTCTAGGACCAGGAACTTCATCTTTTATTTTATAATTGGATTAAAATTAAGTAACAAGATAAACCAGTATATGAATAAGCCATTCATGTTTTGTTTCTTCATCAATGTTATTGAATTATACTGCACATAAAATTTGTTAAAAACAAGTTGTAAGTAATTATTACAAATTTATTAACATCTATAACTACTGCCATGAACAATATAGAATTAGACTGGGCACTGTAGTGTGCACCTGTAATCTCAGCTACTAAGGAAGCAAACACAGGAGGATCTTGGTTCACAGCCAGCCCAGACAAAAGTTAGTGAGACCTACTTCAAAAACCCACTTGTGATCCCAGCTTGGGTTAGAGGTAGGAGGATTGTACTGTAAGGCAGCCTGGGGAAAAGTTAGCAAGACCATATCTCAAAACAAACACCTGTTGTCACAGTTATGTGGGAGGCAAAGACACAAAGCTTGTGGTATTAAAAGCACTGGGAAAAGATGACATGAAACTCCATCTGAAAAACAAACTAAGAACTAAAAAATGTTGCAGGGGGCAGGGCAGGGGGGAGCAGGGTGGATTGCATGACTTGCTATCTAAGGTCCTGAGTTCAATTCTTAGTACTGAAGAAAAAAGAAAAAAGATGTAGAAGTATTTGTTATTAATTAAATGGATATATCATAATTGGGTAACCCATTTCATCTTATTTTTCACATCTTTGTAGTAAAATATCAATAAAATTTGTTATCCATTTTAGGTACACAGTTCAGTATCATTAAATATATTCACAATGTTGTTGCACCTACCACCACCTCCCCCTTAAAAATATTTTTTGGGGTCTGAGACTGAGATTCAAACTTGTTACCTGATGCTTTTGCTTATTGGCTAGTGTTCTTCCAACTGAGCCACTCCTACAACCCCCCCAAAAAAATTAGTGAATATGTATTTATTTGTTTGAATAGATGTCATGTACATGTATGAAAATTTTTGAGCATTACAAAAGTATCATATACATGTGTTTGGTATGGTTGATTTATTCTGTTCAATTCTATTTCTTTTTTGTAGTTGTTCTGTCCGTTATTGTTGGGGAGGATGTTGGAGTCTCCAACTATTAATGTTGGTCACCCTTGAATTCATCCAGTTTAATACTTTACATATTTTTACATGATTAGTGGGTAAATGTTTACACATAATATTTTCTTGCTATGTTAAACCTTTAATATATAGTGTCATATGCACACATGTACATACATATAGTCCTTCTTGACTCATAATTTTTATATTAGGATTGTTATCTTGGACTATTTGCATGGAAATTTTTTCCACCCCTTCACTTTTCTTCTGTTCACATCTCACTGAGCTTCTTATACACAGCAGCATGTCAGACAATCCTTGACCTGTTCTCCTTAAGACTTCGTGACCTTACAATGGCTCAGAAGCAGTACACATTCAGTAGACTTTTTATGTTGAATTTTGAATTTTGACCATAGGCTAGCAATATCCATCCAAACAGTGATGTTGTGATAGTGGACTGCACAGTACCAGTGAGCTCCCCATCAGCCATGTGCTCACAAAGGTGAACAGTTGACACTGCTCAGTGCACTGTGCTGACAGATTTATTTTGGATGTAAGTGTTATGTGAGAGACTCAGCACCTCATTATTAAATAGGCTGTTAGGTGCTTTTGCCCAACTATAGACTAATAGAAAGTTTCTGAGCATCTTTAAGACAGTCTAGGCTAAAACAAGCTGTAGGCTATTGTTTTATCTTATGATACTTTAAACATAATGATTTTATTGGGATGGAACATCAGCATTATAAATTGAGGAACAACTGAGTTTGGTTGTGACATTATCTGTATTTAGATTAAAGAGTTTATATAACTTACATTTAAAGCAATTATTGATTTAAAGAGGCACTTCTGTCATTTTGCTTCACTGTTAAGTTATGCCTTACGGAAATTTTGTTCCTCACATTCTGCACTTCTATCTTGGTGCTTAATTTTTATAGCAAACATGTAAGTTTCTTGTTTTGTATATTTTCCCTAACTACTTTCTGTGGTTACCATGTGTACTACAGTTAATATTATAAGTTATAATACTCTAAAACAAATTTATACTGCCTACCTTTAATACTGCAATAAAAACTATGTTCTTGAACAGTTCTAACCATTTTGGCTGTTGCTGTCAAATGATTACATTGTGTACTACAAAGCAAACTAAGAATTACTTGATACACACTAGTCTCTTACATTAGGAAGAAAACAAAAACAATTATAATAATACCAGCTTTTAGGCTAATAATTTTTATTTTAATGTTTTGTTCTCATAAATCATGTATAAAATTTTTAAAAGCTACAATTTAAACTTTTATCACCATGTGTTTACCTTTATTGAGATCTTTATTTCTTTATACATTTCAGGTTACTGTCATTTTCTTTCAATCCACCCTGTAGAATTTCCTTGAACATTTATTGTAGTACACCTTTTGTATAGCTAGAACCTTCCATCTTATATTCCTTTATACTTTCGAAGGACAATTTTTGCCAGATGTTATAGGATTCTTGGTTTATAGCTTTTCATGTTTTTTAAAATATGAACCCATTGCCTTCTAGCTTCCAAAGCTTCTTTCTGGTGAGAAGTTTGCAGATAATCTAATTGAAGATCCCTGGTTTGCAGTCTTCTGTCTTGCTATTTTGAAGATTCTCTCTTTGTCTTTGACTTTTGAAAGTTTGATTATAATGTGTTGTTTTCATATTAGTTGGATTTGCTGACTTTCTGTGTTCACTGTAATCTTTCATAAGTCACATTTTAGAGGGGAATTTTAGTCACTTTTCCTTCAGATATTCTCTCTGCTCCTTAAGGGACCTACCCACATACATATGGTAGTTACATCATGATATGCCACAAGTGATAGGCTCTGTTCACTTTTGTTCAGTCTGTTTACTTTCTGTCATTCAGATCCCATAATTTTACTATCTTCAATTTTGCTGACTCATTTTTTTTCCTGCTGAAATCCCACTATGATAGAATTTCATTTTAGCTATTGTACTTTTCAGCTATAAATTTCCTTTTGTTTCTTTGTGGGGTCATCTCTTGCTCATTTGTCATTTTCTTGACTTTTTCTATATAGTTTTATGAGTTAGTATTATTTTTTTTCAGTACTGAGTTATAAATTTAGGGCCTTATGCTTGCAAGACATGTCCTCTACATTGTACGAAGACTCATGTTTGGGTCCTAGCTGACATCAGAATACAATCTTCCTTTTCCTATGCCTCCTGAACAAATGAGATTGTAGGTGCATGCCATCATGCCCACCATTTTTGTTGTTGTTGTTGTTGAAATAGGAAGTCTTGCTAATTTTTTGTTCAGGCTGGCCTTCCACCATGATACTCCCAATCTACCTCCCAAGAATCTGGTCCTACAGATGTGCACCACTGTACATGACCCCAAGAAAGTTATTTTTAAAAATCTCTTTAGGTCTGTCACGAGAAACCATATCTGTTTTCTTTCCTTTGAATGATCTTTTTATGAAAACTTGGCACTTTAATCTGACAATTGAAAAATCAGGTTTTTTCCTCTTTTTTTATAGTCTGCTGCTTTGAGTTTAAACTATATCAGAAGAGCAAGAACAATTGAGGAAGATGTAACAACAATGCTGCCTGCCTAATTGTATCTCTACAATCAGAGATAAGAATCAGAACAGCCCCAGATTCCCAATATTTGTAGGACAGTACCCTTTGGTGCCAACCCTGGCTCCAACATGCTGTGTACAGGCTATTGGAGGGACCCCTACGTAACTGCCTGCCTCAAGTGGAGGCCTATGATTGGGGAATGGATACCTGCAGCTGTGCTAAAAGCTGAAAGTGATGAAAATTAACCTCAATGTCAAGGCTTGGGCCTTTGACTAGAAACTGCAAGCCTTCCAAAACAGTAACATTCTGCCATTGGGAGACTGATGGCTGATGCTTCCTACTGTACCATCTTACCTTTCTCCCCATTCCTCTTTTGATGTTTTGTTCATTCCAGTTTGGGCTACTTACCCATTGAAATGAAAATTCATGCGTTGTCTCTGTGTATACTTTTTTTTCAGTCTATCATTGCTGTGACAAAGTACCTTTAGAAAACAAAGGAGAAAGGATTTATTTTGACTAATGATTTCAGATGTTTCGATCTTGTTTGCCAGCTTTGTTGCTATGGGCCTGAGGTGAAACAGAGTGAAACAGAACCTTGTGACATAGTACAGCAGAATTGCTCACTGAATGACAGCCAAGAAGCATAGAAACAGCAAAAGACTGTTATAGGCTAAACACTTCTGGGCTACCCCAACTCCAGCAACCTACTTCTTTCAAGTAGGCTCCACCTCCTAATCTCTGTCACTTCCCAAATATATCAACATATTATGAATCCATCAAGTTATTAATTGATTGATTAGATCAGAGCCCCAGGCTGAGAGGTGGTTATCTCTCATGTGTTAAAGGCTTAGGTATCTGTGAGCCTTTTGTGGACATATCATATCCATATCATAACAATAGGCTTTTATACCTCCTGGATAAATAGCTAGGAATTGCTGGAGTTTTGTGGTAAACTTAAGCTTAGCTTTTTATGAAACTTCAAAATGATTTTCTGAAATATTGTATGTCTAAGAACAGTGGATGAGCTGGGAACTGGTGGCTCACACCTGTAATCCTAGCTACTCAGGGGGCTGAGATCTGCAGATCATAACTCAAAGACAGCCCAGGCAGGAAAGTTCATGAGACTCTTATCTCCAGTAAACCACTAGGAAACCAGAAGTGGTTTCAACACCCAGGCCCAGAGTTCAAGCCCCACAAAGCAACAACAACAAAAAATAGTGGATGAAGGGCTGGAAAGGTGGCTCAGTGGTAGAGCGCTTGCCTTACATGCCTGAGGCCCTGGGTTCGATTCCTCAGAACCACATAAGCAAAAAGAAAAAAGCCGGAAGTGGCGCTGCGGCTCAAGTAGTAGAGCGCTAGCCTTGAGCTGAAGAGCTGAGGGACAGCGCCCAGGCCCAGAGTTCAGGCCCCACAACCAGACCCAAAAAAAAAAAATAGTGGATGATAGTTGAGTTTAGATGCCTATATCTCAGACAAAACAAAAAAACAGTGTGTTAGTATTTTTTTATTTTACTCTAGTGAGTATATGGCATAATGTTGTGGTTTTACTTTACATTCTCCTCGGGGTTTTTTGTTTTTGTTTTTTGTCAGTTGTGAGGCTTGAATTCTGGGCCTGGGCACTGTCCCTGAGCTCTTCAGCTCAAGGCGAGCACTGTACCCCTTCAGCCACAGCGCCACTTCCAGTTTTCTGTTGGTTAACTGGAGATAAGAGTCTCACGGACTTTCCTGCCCCGGCTGGTTTTGAACTGCAATCCTCAAATCACAGCCTCCTGAGTAGCTAGGATTACAGCCGTGAGCCACTGGCTCCCAGCTTACTTTACTTTTTTTTTTTTCAAATTCTTTATTGTGATTAAGTAATTACATAATTTCCCAAATTTCACAGTATTGTGGGATAGTGATGCTTAGTTAAAGTCACAGACACATTTCTAACTTTCATGGGGCAAATTGTCTGTCGTGGTCTATAACATGAGTTCTGTGAGCTTTGACAATACGGTTATTTCTTCCACATTGGGTGATATGTACATTTCTTTTCTTTTGCATAGCATCAGCTGTTCCCTCTTTCCCACTTGTTCCCTCCCTCCCATTGCTGCCATTGTGTTGCTTAGTACATTTTGATCAATGTCCAGTGCAACTGATGGGTCCCACTGTTGTATGTTTTTCTCTGATTCCCTCTAGTTCTGTGTCGTCTTCCTGGTTTCCCTCCAGTGTACACATATATACCATACATGTGATCAGCAGCATGGGGTTATTTAGTAGTGATTTGACCAGATGAGTGGAAGTCCTTTGTTTCTTACACCTTGTTAATTTTGTCATATCACCTTACTTTTTGGATTTAACATCTACTTATCAGGGAGACCATGGTGCCATTTGTCTTTTTGCTCTTGGCATACCTCGTTCAACATGATTTCTTCTAGCTCCATCATTTCCCTGCAGATGCCATTATTTTGTCCTTTCTAATGGCTGCATAATACTCCATTGTGTATAGATAATTTTTGGATCCATTCATCTGTGGTGGGACATCTGGGTTGTTTCCATATCCTAGCTATTGTGAACAGTGCTGCAATTAACATGGAGGTGCACGTGTCCTTGTATACTGGTTCCTGTTGTTCAGGATAGATGCCTAGAAGTGGTATCGCTGGGTCATAAGGGAGGTCAATATTTAGCTTTCTGAGGACCCTCCATACTGCTTTCCAAAGTGGTTGTATAAGTGTACATTCCCACCAGCAGTGTAATAGGGTTCCTGTTTCTCCACATCCCTTCCAGCATTTGTCATTGGTTGACTTTAGGATGGGGGCATTCCTACTGGGGTAAGTTGGTATCTCAGGGTTGTCTTTATTTGCATTTCCTTTACAACCAGGGATGGTGAACATTTCCTCATGTGTTTGCCACTTTTATCTCTTCTGAGAAGTCTCTCTTTAGTTCCCTTGCCCATTTAGTAATTGGTTTGTTAGGTTTGGGAGGGATTTATTTCTTGAGTTCCCTGTATATACTGGATATTAAACCCTTGTCTGATATATTGCTGGTATTTTTTCCCAGTTAATTGGTTGTCTTTCTAGTTTGGTTACTATAACTTTAGCTGTGCAGAAACTTTTTATTTTAAGGTATTCCCATTTGTCGAGTCTCTCTCCAATTTGTTGTGAGCCTGGGACTCTGTTCAGGAAGTTCCTGCCTGTGACTATAAGTTCAGGTGTCTCTCCTACTCTGTCCTGCAGTAGTTTCAGAGATTCAGGTTTGATATTAAGGTCTTTGATCCATTTTGAGTTGATGTTGGTGCATGGTGATAGGCTGGGGTCCACTTTTAGTTTTCTGCCTGTTACCTCCCAGTTTTCCAAGCACCAGTAGTTGAAGAGGCTGTGTTTCTTCCACTGTATGTCTTTGGCTCCTTTGTCAAATATCAGCTGGCTGTAGGCATGTGGTTTTATTTCTGGATCTTCTATTCCATTGGTCTTCGGGTCTGTTTTTGTGCCAATACCATGCTATCTTTGTTATTATGGCTCTAAAGTACAGGTTGAAGTCCGGCATCGAGATCCCTCCCATGTTATCTTTTTTGCCTAGAATTGTTTTGGCTATTCTAGATCTTTTGTTGTTCCATATGAATTTTTGGACTGTCTTTTGTATTTCAGAAATGTACATCATTGGGATTTTAATAGGAATTGCATTGAATTTGTATATTAATTTTGGCAGTATTGCCATTTTCACTATGTTAAGTCTGCCTATCCAAGAGCATGGAAGATCTTTCCATTTTCTGGTGTCTTCTGTAATTTCTTTCTTTAAGTTTTTATAGTTTTCATTACATAGTTCTTTTACATCTTTGGTTAGGTTAATTCCTAAATATTTTATTTTGGGGAGGTTCCTTTATTTTCCTCTCTGCTTTCACATTGCTCCTGTACAGGAAGGCGACTGATTTTTGTGGGTTGATTTTGTATCCTACTACTTTGCTGAAGTGGCTTATAATTTCTAAGAGTTTGGGGATGGAATTTTTAGAATCATGAAGGTATAGTATCATATCATCTCCAAAAAGGGATAGTTAAACTTCTTTCCCTATGCGGATCCCTTTAATGTCTTTTTCTTGCCTTATTGCCCTAGCTAAGGGTTCCAGGACTATATTGAAGAGGAGTGGAGAGAGTGAGTATCCTTGCCTTGTTCCTGATTTTAGGAGAATTGGTTGTAGTTTTTCCCCATTAAGTATAATATAGGCTATTGGTCTGTCATATATGGCTTTTATTGTTTTAAGGAATGTTCCTTTTATTCCTATTTTCTCCTGTGCTTTTAACATGAATGAACATTGTATCTTATTAAAAGCCTTTTCTGTATTAGTGGATCATTTGGCTCTTGACCTTGGATCTGTTGATGTGTTGGATTATACTTATTGATTTATGTATGTTAAACCATCCCTGCATCTCTGGGATAAAGCCTACATGGTTGTAGTGTATGATTTTTTTAATGTGTTTCTGGATTCTGTTAGCTAGAATTTTGTTAAGGATCTTTGCATCTGTGTTCATCAAGGAGACTGGTCTGTAGTTCTCTTTTTCTGTTGGGTCTTTGCCTGGTTTGAATTCCGTTGTGAATCCATCTGGTCCTGGGCTTTTCCTTGTTGGAAGACTTCTGATTGCTTCCTGTATCTCGTTGTAAGATATTGGCTTATTTAGTTGATTTATTTCTTCTTTGCTCAGCTTGGGCAACTTGTATTTCTCTAAAAATGCATCTATTTCCGTTAGGTTTTCTTTCTTTGGAGAGTATAACTTTTGAAAATATTTCTTTATAATTGTTTGGATGTCTTGAGTATTTGTTCTGATTTTTCCCATGGCATCCCTGATCTTGTTAATTAAGCTTGCCAAAGGTCCATCAAGTTTTATTTATTTTTTTCAAAGAACCAGCTTTTTGTTTTATTAATTTTATAATTTTCATATTCTCTATCTCATTATTTACACTCTTAATTTGATTACTTGGCTTGGTCTAGTAACTTTAGGTTCCATTTTTTTCATGTTTTTCTAGCAGTTTTAATTGCAACATGAGATTATTTTCTTGGTCTGTCTCTATTTTCTTGATATGGGCACTGAGGGTGATAAATTTGCACCAGTACTGCTTTTGCTGTGTCCCACAAGTTTCTTGGTTATGTGTCTTCATTTTCATTGAATTGTAGGAACTTTTTAATTTCTTCTCTAATTTCTTCTGTTACCCAGGTGTTGCTTAGAAGTGTGCTGTTCAAATTCCATGTATTTGAATAATTTCTACGGTATGTTTTGTTATCCATTGTGGTTGGATAGGATACAGGGAATTGTGTCAATCCCCTTGCATGAACTATGATATGGTCTATTTTGGAGAAAGTTCCATGAGCTGCTGAGAAGAATATGTACTGTGTTGTTTTAGGGTGAAATACTTGGTAGATTTCAGTTAGTTCTGCTTGAAGTGTGGCCTCACTTAATTCGGTAGCTTCTTTGCAAATCCTCTAGTTGGTAGACCCGTCCTTTGGTGAGAGTGGGGTGTTAAAATCTCCTAGTATGTTTTTTTATTGTGAAAATACTGTACAGAGGAGTTACAATTACATGGGCAAGATAATGAGTACATTTCTTACCAAGCATTGTAGCCTCCTCCTTTGTTTCCCCTTCCCATCCCTTCCCATCCTCCCCCACCCCCCCAAACCTCCCCCCTCCACCCCCCTGCACGAAAGTTGTAAAGTTTGTTTTCGACATAAAATGACTTGTACATCTCATTGTTGCAGTGGGTCCACCTGTATCCCTATTTAAACGATTTGTTTTTCCCCTTCCCCTCCACAAATTATACCGACATCAAATACAGTGAAAGCAGGGATTATACTGTGGGGGAGGGACATACAAAGCAACAAGGAATTGTTTTTTTAATGTGTTAGAAACAATTGCATGAAAGAAAAAAAAACATTTGAATACATATCTTAGGGTTCATTTCCCTAACATCACCTTATCTGACCTTTTCTGCTTGACTCGTACATATACTAGATATTGCAAATAAGGGAAACCCTAAAATCTCCTAGTATTATCGTGTTTGGATCTATTTTATTTTGTAAGTTTGAGAGTACTTGCTTAACATATTTGGGTGCTCCAATGTTTGGGGAGTATAAGTTGATAATGGTAATAGCCTCCTCTTGGATTGTTCCATGTACTAATATGTAGTTCCTTCCTTGTCTTTTTGTATTGATTTTAATGAAAAGTTTATTTTGTCAGATATCAGGATAACTACTCCTGCTTTCTTAGTTGGGGCATTTGCTTGATAGATCCTTTTTCAACCCTTCACTCTGAGTTTGTATGTTTGGCTGAGAGGTGGGTCTCCTGAAGGCAACAGATGGATGGGTCATGTTTTCTAATCCAATCTGCAGTTCTTTTTCTTTTCA
Source organism: Dipodomys ordii (assembly GCF_000151885.1). NCBI lineage: Eukaryota > Metazoa > Chordata > Mammalia > Rodentia > Heteromyidae > Dipodomys > Dipodomys ordii. The sequence continues at coordinate 7,199,976 of NW_012267238.1, read as the reverse complement.
TTAGTGAATTAAGTCCATTAATATTTGAGGTTATTATAGAGAGATGCATTGTGGTTCCTGTCACTCCCTGTTTTCCTAAGTTTTCTTCTTTCCTTTCCTCCTGTGCTACTAAATTAGACTTCTATTAATACCTGTCTGGTGCGGATCCCCATTCCTGGTTGCTTTCTTCAGGTTGTGTTCCCCCTCTTAGTATTCTTTGTAATGCTGGCTTATTGTTTATGAATTCATTAAGTTTTTCTTTACTATTTAAAATTTTATTTTCTCCATTGAATGTGAATGCTAGCTTTGCTGGGTATGTAAGTCTGGACTGGTTCTCAGGGCTCAGATGGTACTTTCCCAGACCTTTCTTGAATTCAGTGTCTGTGTGGAGAGATCTGCAGTGATTCTAATTTTTTTCCCATTGTAGTAAAGCTCCTTCTTCGTTTTTGCTGCATGCAAGATTGTTTCCTTATTATTCAGATCTATCATTTTTACTATAACTTGCCTAGAAGTGTTTCTTCTGGGATCCTGCTTGTTAGGTGTTCTATATGCTTCTGTTATGTAGGTAAAATGTTCTCTTTTAAGATGGGGAAAATTTTCATTGATAATCTTGTTAAATAGGTGTTGCATTCCCTTGCTTTGATATCCCTCACTTTCGTCCACTCCCAATTATATGAAGGTTAAATTTCTTGGCACTATCTGCTTGCTCTTGGATTTCCCTTTGGCATAATTTAAGTGATTTTTCCATATCTGTGACTTTTTGGTCCAGTTAGTGCATTCTGTCTTCTGTATCTGACACTCTAAATTCCATTTCGTTCACTCTGTTAACTATGACTTCCATTGTGGTTTGCATGGAGGAAATGGACTCATTTATGGATTCGATATTGGTTCTCAAAGTACTAATCTTACCTCTTAGTAAAGTGTGTACTGCCTCTATCTTTGCATGCACCTCCTGTTTGAGATCCTGCATCTTTTTTGATAGTTCGTCCCTGTGTTCTTTAAATTTCTGATCTATTTCTAGCTTTCATTCTTGAGTCATTGCCTCCAGCATCTCTTGGGTGTAGCTTTTGTCTTCTGTTCCTGCTTTGCTCCCACTGGGGCTCTCCCCTGGTTGGCTGCTGGCTTTGGGGTAGCTTACTATCCTGAGTGTTGATAAATCTTGTAATTTTTCTCTGTGATTTTTGCATGGGGATTCAAGGATTATTGGAGACTAATCTGAAATTTTGTTTTGGTCAATAGGTGTCTGTCTTTGCTTGGTTGCTGTTTCTGGGTTGGCAGAGAGAGTCTGTTTCTGGGGCCGACGTCCAGCTACTGGTCTGACCCATGTAGGGCTCTCAGGTGTCTGCTGTAGATCACTGGAAATTCCCGCCTTTAGAAGGACTGAATGGCCTAGACCACTCCTATTTACTCCTACAGGTACTCTTGGTGAGATCGGGTGTGCTGGATGTACTTACTCTCCCAGTTGTTGGAGTCTGCTACAGTCTCCTGATTTTTTTGTTGTTGTTGTTGGTCGTGGGCCTGAACTCTGGGCCTGGGCGCTGTTTACTTTACAATTCTATAATGACTAATATTGTTGAACTTGTCCATTTTTATATATTGTTTTATGAACTGCCTTTTCATATGGTTTCCTGTTTTTATTATGTTGTTTATCTTGTTTGTTTCCTTGCTTTTTGAAACAGTCTCACTATCTAGATCAGGCTAGCCTGATCCTTTTGTCTCAGCCTCCTGAGGGCTAGAATTATAGGCAGGTACCATCACACCCAGCTTTGTCCTTATTTTGAGGTTGAAGGGTTTCTTACATATCCTAGATACAAGCCCAGTGTCACACACATACATATTCTGCTTTGTGTTTACATTTTAAATGCTATATTTTAAAGACCAAAATTTGTAAGGGTTCCCCCCAACACACACTTTTTTTATTGTATGTGTTAGGGTGGCCATCCTGAGGCTTGAACTTGGGGCCTGCACATTGTCCTTGGGCTCTTTTGCTCAAGTTTAGTGCATTACTATTTCAGCCACAGCTCCACTTCCATATTTTGGGGTTTTGTTTTGTTTGCTTGTTTTTAGTGGTTAATTGGCAATAAGAGTTCCATGTACTTCGTTGCCTGGGCTGGCTTCAAACTGTGATCCTTACATCTCAGCCTCCTGAGTTGCTTGGATATAGTTGTGAGCCACCTACACTTGCCATAGTTTTTGTTGTTGTTGTTTAATGTGGTACTGGAGTTTGAACTCAGGACCCTGCTAGAACTCAGTGCTCTTCCACTAAGTTCTGTTTGTGTGTGTGTGTGTGTGTGTGTGTGTGTGTGTGTTTTACTAGGTTGGAACTTGGGGCCTTATACTTACTATACACAATATCATGGCACTATATTTCCAACCCTGTTTTTTCACTGGTTATTTTAAGGATAGTATATGCCTCCTGCTCAGGTGCACACCTGAGCCTCAATCTACTTACTTCAGGCTTCCTATTACATCTGGGATCCCAGGAGTTCACCATTGTGCTCATCTTCTCCATTAAAATGGAATCTCTTGTACTTTTCTGCTCAGTCTAGCCTGGTGCCATGATCCTCTCAATCTTAGCCTCTCATAAAACTTAGGATATCATGCACATGCCATGATATCCAGCTATTTGTTAAGAAAGGGGACTTTTGAACTTTTCTGCCTAAACTGGTCTCAAACCCTGATCCTTCCATTCTCAACATCACTAGTTAGATTACAAGCATGAACCACTGGTGTCCAGCTAGAAGTTTTTATTTTGTTGCTTTTTTGCTTTACCAGTTTTTGGTATCTTATCCAAAAGATGACAGATTTTTCTTACATGTATTTTCTTAGGAGCTTTATGACCTTAGCTTGTACATTTAGGGCCAAGGAGTTTCCTTGAGGTAAAGGCCATATGTAATCTATTTTGTGTTTTCTTCAGTGATTCAGTATCATAAATACTGGCTGAATGAAGAAATAAATCAGTTTCACTCCATAGTAGATAATGATGGTCATAATTTATAATAGGCCCTTGGCTGCTCTGTTTCTTCTTGGCTCAATTATTATTGAGTTTTATGATTTGTAGGATTAAATTATGTCTGATTTTGACTTTTTTCATTATTCTAGTTGGGAGAAAAATAGAATTTTTTAAAATCTCCATCAGGAAATGCATTCTAGTAGGTATATTGAAATATTTTCATACCTAAATCATGAAAGTGGAGTTGTGGCTTAAAGTGGTAGAGCACTAGCCTTGAGTGGAAAAGCTTAAAGACAGTGCTCAAGCTCCATGACTGACAATAAAAAAGTACATATATTATATAAAAGTGAGTTTTTACTTACATTTTCATTAATAGCTATGAATTTCTTTGTGAATTAAAATATTAATCTTTTCTAAGATTATAAATATTAAGTATTAAAAATATACATGAATAATAGCAATCATTAAAACCTTTCTGACATTGTACATCACTAAAACCTACCCTATCTGTGTTACTGATGTGTAGATCTAGTATGTGAACAACTTTACAAGAAGCTGCTGAGTTTCTGTAGTAATTGTCCTCTTGCCTGTCCACCAGCAAAGCACTGATAATAATCATTCAGGGACAATTGGCTTAAGATGAAATAGTTTTGGATAAACAGAGGTGTATAGCCACCAAAAAATGAGGAATAGAAATATATTAATTTTTACCTTTACCAGTTGTGTTAGCTTTGTTATCACTGTGACCAAATACCTGAAGAAGTTGGCCTTGTGCTGAAGACCTCAGTTACAGCTCCCAGGCCCCACAACCGACAAAACAAACAGATACACATGTAATGCATATGTATTCAACACCTCCAAATGTTTCATTTTCTAGTGTTCAATACTTACTAACCTTCCTTTCCCCAAGAAACTATAATCCTGGCTACTCAGGAAACTGAATCCTGAGGGTTGTGTTTGAAGCTTGCCTAAGAAGGAAAGTCTATGAAACTCTTTATCTCCAATTCACCAGCAAAAAAGCTGGAAGTGAAGCTGTAGTAGAGCATCAGCCTTGAGTGAAAAAGCTAAGTGGCAGGGCCCAAGTCCTGAGTTCAAGCCCCAGTACTGGTACAAAAGGAAAGAAAAGAAAAGAAAAGCAGCCACTGTCATTTTCTTACATCCTAAAATGGGATGCAAATATGTCTGGATTGATCGATAAGGCATTAGAGTTCTTGATTGTCTTTTTTCTAAGAAGATGCCATAGATAGAGGAAAAGGGCAATTATAAGGGGTAGGAAATGGCAGCCATGCATATAGTAAGTAACTGATGTTGAAAGAAAGACAAGTCAGGAAAAGCCAACAATATTAGAATCACCATATTTTACCTAGGCACAGAAACCACCCAGTAATGGTTACATTAAAGATACAATCCTTTGCACTCTGTAGTGGTGATCTATGAAGGGGTGGGGTCATTGCTTATCTGTGCTGCATTTTTAGTTTTGTTATCGTTGTTGTGAAAGTGATAGGAAAGTTTATTAGGAAAAGAATACATTGTCAGTAGATTAAAAGTGGGACATCTCTAGGATGAGAATGACCTCTACTTATTGTTTTGGAGAGTTTATACAATAACTGGGAACAGTGTACATCCCTATCATCCCAAGAGAGAGTTGCTAGATAGATCAAGGTTCTAGCCCATCCCATGGGAAAATGTTAGTGAGATCCTCATCTCAAAGAATAAAGTGGGTATGATGTTGCATATCTGTAATCCCATCCATGTGGGAGGAATACACAGGAAGATCAGGGTCCAAGACTGGCCTTAGAAATTAAAAAAAAAAAAAAAAACAGGAGACACTTTTCCCATCTGAAAAAATAACTAAAGCAAAAAGAGATAGAGGTTGGGGCTTGGAAGGTGGCTCAGTGGTAGAGTGCTTGCCTTACATGCATGAGGCCCTGGGTTCGATTCCTCAGCACCACATAAGCAAAAAGAAAAAAGCCGGAAGTGGCGCTGTGGCTCAAGTGGTAGAGTGCTAGCTTTGGGTTGAGGGGTGAGGGACAGCGCCCAGGCCCAGAGTTCAGGCCCCACAACCGGACCCCCAAAAAAAAAAGAGAGAGAGAGAGAGGCATGACTCAAGCGCCTGTCTAACAAGTGCAAGGCTCTAAATTCAAATCCCAATACAGCCAAAACAGTGGTGAAGACATACACAGAGCATTGCAGAAAGTCATTGATGTCTGACTGCTTTTGATCAAATAGTCACTGTGGGATGCTCTGGACTAGTTACCAAACTATTTAATTCCTAGTTTCCATTGTAAAATGGAGTGAAATCATCTCTCTTGTTGGGTAGCTCGAACGAAATAAAACATGCTTAAAGTGTTTAATGGACAATCAGTGTCAATAAACTCTTTTGTTAATGTATTATGGTAAAGTACACATCATAAATTTACATTAGTAACAGTATGTAACCAACACCAATATCAAGTAACAGAAAATTGTATACATTCAAAAGGAAACTTCTTACCCATAAATTAGTCATTCTCTGTTACTGTGTCCTCCTAAAATTCATACCTTTATGTCTCCCAATATGATAGATTATATTTGAAGGTAGGAGCCTCTTCATGTTGGTTAAATGAAATTGTAAGAGTAGGACCCTAACTTAATAGAACTGGTGTCTATATGAGAAAAAGAAGAGATATAGGATGATGGCTCACAGGGGAAAAGACATCACAAGAAAGTGGCTATCAGCAAGCCAGAGAGTCAGGCTCACTTGAAACCAACATTGCCGATACCTCAAGTCTGGATTTCCAGCCTTCAGAACTGTAAGCTAATACTTTCCTGTTGTTTACACCACCCAGTCTGTGATATTTCTGTTATGATACTCTCCATTTCCTCTCCTTTAGCCCCTGGTAACTATTCTTCTGCTTTCTGGCTTCATGAATTTGCCTAGTCAGGACATTTCTTATAAATGAAATTCTATAATATGTCCACTTTATGTCTAACTTCTTTCACTTGGCCTCATATTTTCAAGGTTTTTCCATGTTATAGTATGCAATAGTATTTCCTTCTTTTTCTTGCTGAATAATACTCTGTTGTATGAATATATGTTTTACATATATTTGTTTATGTATTCATTCTCCAGGAATAAATTGCTGGGTGGTTCTATGTTTAACTTACTGAGAAAATGCCAAACTGTTTGCTGTGGCGTTTCACATTCTCATAAACAATATACAAAGAATGTTTCTGTGTCCTTTTCAGTATTTGTTATTTCTATTCGTTAAATCGTAGTCATCAAGAAACTTTTAATAGTTGGCCTTTCCTTTTTTAGGGTAGTAAATCTAATCCAGCTCTTAACTGGTTCACATCATAATCACTTAGGGAACTTTTAAATATACCCAGGGCTAAGCCTCTCCTTTAGCTTTCTGAGTACAGTCCACCAAGAAGCAGAATGAATGCTCTTCCCTGAGAGCCATTCCTAAGGTAGTTCACAAAGTATGATCTGGGATCCTCTAGACCCCTTGAGATTCTTTTGCATAAATCCTTGAGGTCTAGTTAAAACTAGTTTTGTAATAAGATTAAGGTTGTATTAGCCTTTTTAATATCATCTCTCCTGAGTGGACAGTTGAGTTTTACAAAACCTTCATGACATGTGCATATGTTATACACCAGTTGAAAGCAAAAGCAGATAGAATCCAGCTGTCTTCTGTAAAGCCAAACATTAAAGACTTAGAAATATGTAAACATATGCTTCTCTCTCATTTTTTGCTTGTTTTAGGAACAAACATTTTTCATGAGAAATATGTTCTTTATGGAATATAAAGAGCTTATCGTTATTTTTGGATGAATTTAACATTAAAAAAATTTTTTCAACTTTAAAGATAAATGTTGGAGCCCAGCACCAGGGGCTCATGCCTATAAACCTTGGCTACTCAGAAGACTGAGATCTGAGGATTACAATTTGAAACCAGCCTGGGTAGGAAAGTCCATGAGACTTTAACTTCAATCAACCATCAAAAACTGTAAGTGGAGCTGTGCTCAAAGTGATAGTGTGCTAGCCTTGAGCAAAACAGTTCAGGGACAGCACGGAGGCCCTGAGTTCACAGGATCAGTAGGAAAAAAAAAAAAAAGATAAATGTTAGAAGTTAGAGCCTTGTTAGGAGAAGGAAACCTTTTATCTTCTGAGGGCCATTAGTTATCACAGAAGGTTATCAATATATGCAGATGTCTTAGCCCACAAGAAGCATATGCATCTATGCATCTGTTCTGTCACGTACTAAGTGATTTCACTAGCTTTATTTAGCCAGTGGACCAGAAGTTTCCTATCCCTGTGTGATAAAATCTCTTTGAAACAGAGTATTAAAGGAGACAAAACAGCCAAAAGCTGTACATTCAGATCTCAGGTCTCTGAGGCCTGAAAATGTTTACCTACTAAGGAGAAAGCCTTTGGGTGCCAATCACCATCATCTCACTTCTTCTTATATGATCCCTTATGGTGGATGCAGCTGGCCCAGTTTTTTGTGCTTTAAAAAAAAAAAAGATAAACAGAGTAAGTTTATTGAAAATGAAAGGAAAGCCAAGAAAATGAAATCCTCCCTTTGGAAAGGGGCCCCAAAGAAGTGACCCATGCTATATTTATGCATGAGAAACTTGAGACTTTGAGAGGTTAAGTAACTGGCTCAAAGACAGTAGGTGGGACAAGACCAAAATAGGCCCAGAGTCTAGGTGATGTCCATGAGCCTTTGTCCCTGACCTCAAGGTTAGTGCTCTACCATTTGAGCCACAGTTCTACTTCCCGCTTTTTGGTCGTTGATTGAAGACAAGAGTGTCATGGACTTTTTAGCCCTCCTAGCTTCAAACTATGATCCTCATATCTCAGCCCTCTAATATGCAAGGAATTACAGGAATGAACTACAGTGTGTAGTGGCCCATGACTTTAAAACCTGGCCTGTGTACTTCCCAGTATAATACTCTTCTCTCCCAAATTACGAAATTAAACCTCTATGAGCCAGGTATCCTTTTCTATAAAATGGGGGGAGGGGAGGGGGAATTATACTACCTAATGCAATCGTGAAGAAAACAAAACAAAATGAAAATTGTATTGGTTAAAAACGAACAAAAGCTCTTAGAAATTAAACAGGTAAGGAGAGCCTGGTGTTATGTGCCTATAATCCCCATTACTCAGCCGATGGAAGTAGTAGGATTATGGTTTGAGACTGGCCTGGTAAATTAGTGTGACCCAGTCCAGTGCCAGTAGCTCATGTCTATAATCCTAGCTGCTCAGGAGGCTGATAGCAGAGGATTGCAGATTGAAGCCAGCCCAGGCAGGAAAGTCCATGAGACTCTGATCTCCAGTTAACTACCAAAAGCCAGATGTGGAGCTATGGCTTAAGTGGTAGAATGCTAACCTTGAGCAAAAAAGCTTAGGGATAGTGCCCATGCCCTGAGTTCAAGCTGAAGAACTGGTGCACACGCACACACACACGCACACACACACACACACACGCACATACATACACACACACACACACACACACACAGTATGACCAAAAATAAACAGTCTATATACAAATGTATTTGCAAGAAAAAATATTAGGAATAATACAAATACTTATCCATAAAAGATTAAGTATATTCTCCTATAGTCAAGCAAATACTAATTACTTTAAATTATTTTAATACCAAACATTAGTGTGAGACCTTACCTTTATAGTCTTTACCTTTATAGTCTTAAAATTGCATTTAAACACAAAGTTGTACAGATGCCATTACCATACATATATAAGTATGAAGTACTTAGGTGTTGCTCTCCTGAGTGGTCCTCAGAGCAGATCCCACTAACATGTAAGAAATGTAAGAGGGATAATCTCTACATAAATAGATGAAGTTGACAAACATATAGCTTTCTGGAAAAGCAATTTAAATGTCTTACTGAAATATGAGGATAAATATTCAACTGGAAAGAACAGTCAGCAAAATGGGACTCTTGAGACTGTTATTTGCTATGACCACCTGTGTAGTCAGTCCTCCAACGAGTTTACCATAGAAGGAATGATGAAATGGCTCTTCCTGCCAGCAAAACTTAAAGTTTCAAGTGCCGCTGGATTTAGGCAGAATATCCTTAGTTTTATTTATTTTGAGGTAATACAATATTTTCTCAAAAAAAAAATCAAAGTCTAGTTCAGTATTGGTGGCTCCCACCTGTAATCCTAGCAACTTCTTCCTCCATTTCCCAATGGAGATAGGGGGAATCAAGGTTCCAAGGCAGCCTAGGCAAAATGTAAATAAGATCCCAATCTCAACCAGTAGCTGGGCACAGTGGTGCATACTGTCTTCCCAGCTACATGAGATCTAGAGAATCATGGTTTCAGGCCAACCCAGACAAAATAGGAAGCTATATCTCAAAGAAGCTGCATGTGATAGTTCACACCTTTCATCCCAACTACATAGGAGGCCGAGATTGGGAAGGTTGTAGTTCTCGACCTGCAAAGACAAAAAGTTTCTGAGACCCCATCTTAATGGAAGAAGCTGGATATAGTAGTATGCAACTTGCATTCCAGCTAAGGTGGGAAACATAAATAAGATGGTTGTAGTCTAGGCTGGTCCAAGGAAAAACCTAAGACTATCTCAAAAAAAAAATAACAAGATCCAAAAGGACTGGAGGAATGACTCAAGTGATCGAGCAACTCCCTAACAAATGTGAAACCCTGAGTTTAAACCTTAGTACTGCCCCCCCCCAAAAAAACATGGTCTTTAAAGCAAAGATTACTTAATTTAGTACTTTTCAACAACTTCAGTGTTGCCTACAGAGCAAAAGCCAGTGTGTGAGCAGTTAGTTTTAAAAGCCTACTTCTGTTATATTGTATTGCCTCTGTGAACGTGGCATAATTTTTTTATAAGAAACTGACATTTTGTTTACCATTTTCTCACACTCCTATCCTGATGCCCTGTCTTAATGCTGTTTCAAAATTGATTGGCAAGAAGCATATTTTATGGAAAATGAATTGTTTGATCACTTGAAAATAATTGTCACATTAGGCTGAGGATACCATAGTAATAGTAAAAACAAAAAATAAAAATATCTACTTGAAATTTACAGTATGATGAAGATACACAAGTAAATAATCATATCAATAGTATCAATAGTAGATATCAGTTTCCTATTTTGCAAGGTTTTGTGACTCATAGTACATGGTATTATGAAAGATTATATAAGGAGGACTGGCCCAAAATGTTGGAAGAAGATGGAAAACAAATGGCACACATTTTGCATGTGTGTACTTTGTGACTGATCAGCTGAACTGATGGACATATGCATCTGGAACTTAGAAAAAAGGTCTATGCAGAGAATAAACTTGTGAATTATATGCTAATAGGTAGTTAATTGAAATCCTTTACTAAAGTAGATCATTTAGGAATAGAGAATATAAGAAAAGTAAGTCTAGGACTATTTTGAAGAATGTGATTTTGTTGTTGTTGCTGATTTTGTTTTCACAGTACTGAGGTTTGAACTCAGGGCTGCTCACACCTGATAGTCCCTTTGCCTCTGAGCCTCGAGCCCTTTTTTGTGCCACATATATTTCTGAGATAGTGTCTCTCTTTCTGCCTGGACCATAATCCTCTTATTCATTGCTTTCTACATTAGCTAGTATGACACAGTGTTCAGTCTCATAAACTTGCTTAACTTTCCACATAGCTAGAATGACAGTCATGTGCCACCACACTCAGTAATTAGTTGACAAGAGTTCTCAAACTATGGTTCTGAAGCAGCTAGGATTACAGGCATAAACTATTAGTGCCTTGCCAATGCTAGTATTTAATAATAATTAGAATGAGGGCTGGGAAGGTGGCTCAGTGGTAGAGCACTTGCCTTGCATGCTTGAGGCCCTGGGTTCGATTCCTCAGCACCACATAAGAAAAAAGCCGGAAGTGGCGCTGTGGCTCAAGTGGTAGAGCGCTAGCCTTGAGCTGAAGAGCTGAGGGACAGCGCCCAGGCCCAGAGTTCAGGCCCCACGACCGGACCCCCCCAAAAAAAAAATTAGAATGAGTGCCATGTAAAAGCAGGTAGAGTCAGAGATCAGAGAAATAGGAGGAACATAGGAGAATACAGTGTTAATATTTCAATCTAATAAATCCATCAGTATGCTATGGTTTGCCAAGAAAACCTGCATGTGCTAGTGCCTTCCTAACTGGTCCTTTACCATTCATCCGATAATGTTCTACTCTTACTTTTCACTCATGCAGGCTCTTTCCTTCCTCAGAAACTAGGGGCTTAGTGTTCCATTTCTTGGAATATGCTTTTTAATCCATCTCCTCAGAGAGAGATTCCTAACCCTCCAGCCCCTTTAGCAGGATTTTGTCAGATGCTGTTAAACTGTGTGTTTTATGCAGTCAAGATTAAAATTTCCTTGGTTCAAAAATGCAGTTGCAAATAAAATATTAAGCACATCCTAAAAAGTGTTATAGAAGCATTTAGCATAAATGGCAAGGAATTTTTAGATTATAGAAGCCACTTCTCTAAAGCATCTTGAGATGAATAAGTTGAAATGGTGAGGGTTACGTTTTATACCTTTCACCAGTGTATTGTGTGATAGAGAAGTAGGGTGGGGTGGGAAGGAACTGAAAAGGATAAGCCTGGAGTTCACTTTTAAATATGGTAAAATAATATATGACATAAGTTACAGTGTCAATAATCTAGATCATATGAAGGGGTAAAATCTATGATTGTTTCCTATGAGGAAGACAGTTAGCATCATTTGCCAATGACTGTTTTAAAAGCCAGTTGGGCCTGGATGAATTTACTTTCAGTTCAGTGAAGTAGTACTGATCTGACAGGAAAGAAATGCTGCAGAAGTGGAGGAGTAATTATGAGAAAGTTGTTGATCAGTCATACTGAAGTGAGTTCTCCCCCACCTAAAGAACAGTAATTCCTCTGCTTGCAAAGTACAAAGCTTTGCTATTAAATTTCAGACCCAGAAAGAATAAACAGACAAACAATAGTGACCATTTTATATTAATCTACTTGCCAATTTGATTGCTTCATGAAACTGCATGCAAGGGAGAAAGTGACCTTTGTGGAACCATTTTTGTAAACTTTTTCTTTTTCAAAAAGCCATTTTATAGGTATTTTGATTGATGTGTATTAAATGTGCTTTTGTTATCTTACATGTCAACTCAAAGCTCATGGACTTTCCTTATATGTCTTTCTTCTCTCCACAATTTGGTACAAGAATAGTTATAATACCAAATATTTTCTGCTGTGTCTGCTCATAGCATTACTGGCCTTTCACCTGCTTTTGTATCTTATTTTAGAAATGGCCTTGCTCTCAAATTTTATTTTGAATATTGGTTGGTTCAAGCCTTTCTGCAAATAGCTTTCATGTCTGTATAAAACAGAAAAACAAGAAAGAAAACAGCTTAAAGTAACAATAGTGATTGCACATGGATCTAACAAAATGATTGCAAAAGACATTAGATTAGAGATCAACTCTTAAGTCTCCCCATTCCTTATCCTGGTAAGAATTTAAAGATCAGAAAGCCTAAATAATTTGCTGAAAGTTATAAAACGGTGATGAGAATTTATCACTCTTATTCTCAAGAATACAACATATATTGGAGTTCATGTTGTTACGCTTCATTATATATGGTCCTATATGCTAAGCAGTTGGGTAATTGAGATCCCCTGTTTAGAATATCATAAACATATTCTAGTTCTTACAAATGAGAGAGAGATCATGCAACCTACTTTTCTTTGGGTCTGGCTTACTTTACTTAATGTAACTTTTTCCAAGTCTATTTCCTTTTGAATGGAGCATTGTTATTCTTTCTGATGGGAGCATAGAATTTCATTGTGTATATATACCATATTTTCTTGATTCATTCATCTACTGAGGGGCATATAGCTTGGTTCCATATCTTAGCTATGGTAAATAATACTGCAGTGAACATGGTTGTTCTGGTAGCTTTATTATGGCCTTGTTTGTGGTCATTTGGGTAAATGACCAGAAGTAGGATTTCTAGGTCATAGGGGGGCTCTGTGTTTAGTCTTTTGAGGAAGCTGCACACTGCTTTCCAAAGTAGTTGGACAAGTTTACACTCCCACGAACAGTGTAGTAGGGTTCCCCTTTGGCCACATCCCCTCCAACATTAAATTTCTTTATAATGTTATTAGATTTCTTTATATTGGCCATTCTAACTGGATAAGATGGAATCTCAATGTTGTTTTTTTTTGATTTGCACTTCTTTTATAGCCAGAGATGTTGAGCAATTCTTCATGTATCTCTTGGCCATTCATATTTCCTCTTCAGAGAAGTCTCTCTCAAAGCCTTTAGCCCACTTTTTAATGGGGTCATTGTTTCTTTGAGGGTTTGTTTTTGGGGAATTGAATTTCATGTCTTATATACAAGATTATTCAAGGGCTGGGAAGGTGGCTCAGTGGTAGAGCGCTTGCCTTGTATGCTCGAGGCCCTGGGTTCGATTCCTCAGCACCACATAAGCAAAAAGAAAAAAGCCGGAAGTGGCGCTGTGGCTCAAGTGGTAGAGCGCTAGCCTTGAGCTGAAGAGCTGAGGGACAGCGTCCAGGCCCAGAGTTCAGGCCCCATGACCGGACCCAAAAAAAAAAAAAAAAGATTATTCAATATGTGGAAGGGAAAGGGAATCACAGAAACAGCGGGATAAAGGATGAACCAAAGTAACATTATTACTCACTTGACTCTGTGTTGGATATGAACATTTCAACTTGGGGGGGAAGGGAATAGTGAGGGGTAAGTTGCAGACAATGAGGGACAGAGTAACAATGACTAAAAACAAATGTACTCATTACTTATATAACTGTAAACCCCCTGCTCATCATCTTTTCAATAAAAATTAAAATAAAAGAATACAACATATCCTCAACAGCTGTAGTTTAACAAAACAAATTATCCATAAGGAAAATAAATACCAAAGTATTTATCTTAGTTATCTTTGCATAGACAGAATGTGCTATGAATTTTTCATTCTAATTTTCTGAGTTTATGTTGTGAATATAATTTTTGTTCATATTATGGTCACGATTGTGAGCATTAGAGTAGATCTGAATTTGAATCTGACCTCTACCAGTATTTAGACTATGGCTCTATGACATTTGGAAAATCTTTTTTAACTTCTGAACTTCAGTTTCTTACTGGAACATAGAAATAATAGTACAGAGTCAACTACAGAAGGGCACACTTTAAGATTCTAACATTTGATACCTGATCTGTGAAAGTCATTCCCTAAAGTATCACCATTGTCATTGCTAATGCGGTCACTACATTAAAATAGAACACTGTCCATTAAAGTAGGGTGACCATTATTGAATAGTTCAAGCATTCCTTCTGGTTAAAGACTGGTTAGCAAGTTCAGCAATTTTTACCATACCATCCAGCTCATTTTGTTTTTCTATTCAGAGGAAACACCTTGGCCACCTGTTCTTTTACTATTGCATGTTATTTAACTGCTCCAATCAGAACAATATGGATCTTTACTATAAATACAAAAACCATCATGATTCTCTTTTACATTTTTCTTTTTTTGGGGGGGTCCGGGCGTGGGGCCTACTCTGGGCCTGGGCGCTGTCCCTCAGTTCTTCAGCTCAAGGCCAGTGCTCTACCACTTGAGCCACAGAACCACTTCAGGCTTTTTTCTTTTTGCTTATGTGGTGCTGAGGAATTGAACCCAGGGCCTCAGGCATGCAAGGCAAGCACTCTACCACTGAGCCACCTTCCCAGCCCCTCTCTTTTACATTTTATACTAGAAAAATTGTTCAGCATATCTAGGAAAAGACATTCACCATTGTTAAATCTTTTTTTCTTGTTTCTTTTGCCAGTCCTGGGACTTAAACGCAGGGCCTGGGCACTGTCCCTGAGCCTCTCTGTACTCAAGGCTAGAGAGCTCTACCACTTGAGCCACAGCAACACTTTTGGTACTGAGGAATACAACCCAGGGCTTCATGCATGATAGGAAAGCACTCTACCACTAAGCCACATTCCTAGCCCCCATTGTTAAATCTTAAACATCCTGGTTGCTACTCATTCTAGAGCATTTTACATAGCATGCGATTGAGAAGTAAATTCCCTTGTGATTTGAACTTCTTGTTAGAAGTCACTTTGTTTTTACTACCTCGTACATTCAACAAATCACGTGTCTCTTTGGCAAAGAGATCCCATTGACCTTCTTTGTATTTCAGAACCTCCAAACTAAATTAATTATGCTGCATTATACTCTGGAAAGTTTTACTAAGATGCACTTCAGTGTTCATTTGTAAATGCTGTAATCTTCTTTCCCTCCTTTCTCCATTCCCATGCTGTGATTGAACTCAGGCTCTTGCTTGCCAATCAGGTGTTCTACCACTTGAACCATACCTCAGCCCTTTTTGCTTTTGTTATTTTCAGAGAACACATGGCTGGGATGATATACCTGTGTTGTTGTACCCAGTTAGTTTTTGGTTAAGGTGGGGTCTTACAAGTTTCTGCCCAAGTTGGTCATGAACTAAGATCCTCTGTATCTCAGTCTGCTAAGTGGCTAGGATTACAGGCATGGGTCACCATGTGTGATGTGTAAATATTGTATTCTTGCGGTGCAGCACCAAAAAGAAATGTCATGGTTAACATTGCCAACCTTCCTTGAGATGATAGTCACAGATTAGAGACTTGAGTCCTTGTAACTTTAAAATTTGTTGTTTGAACAGAGCTGAATTGTTTGACCTACTTTACATACTCATTTTAAGTATAAAGTTATAGCCTCAGAAATATGTATCTGAGTATTTTTCTATATTTATAACATTGCTGTTGAGGATGTTGTGCTTTTCCAGTTGATGCTGAGGAAGCCTGTCATCATCATTAGTGCTCATTCATTCAGCATGAGCACCTGTTTTATCCAGGCATTGGAATTGCAAATATGAATAAAACATGATGCCTGTTCTGGAAATTTTCATGGTTTGAGAGGTGGAGAGAGGGAGATATTTTAAAACATAATTACTTTCACAGGGATAAGCTTTATAGAATAAATACACAAAGTAATACAGTTAATATGCATACAGAAGGGAACCATAAGTTTAAGAATATATGGTGATGTTTCAGAGAGGAAATGACATCTGAGCCTTGTCTTGAAGGTTCCATGGTATCATGATTTAGAGAGAGAAGAGCAGCATATTCAGACATCTAAAGGTTCAGGGGCATGCTTTGTAAGGAGGTCTGCAGAGTGAATGGAGAAAAAAGGCTGGATGAAGGAGACACAAGTTGAAATGAAGAGATTGAATTTTATTCTTTGGCAGTGTAGAATCACTGAAGATTTTTAAATTAGGCTAACACAATGAAATTTGAGTTTTAAAACTTATAGTAGCTTGAGGCCAGAAGAATAGATGACAGACACCAGTCAGAAGAGTGTTACTGCTGGACTGCAGTGGCTCATGCCTGTAATCCTAGCTACTCAGGAGGCTGAGATCTGAGGATCAAGGTTCAAAGCCAGCCCAGGCAGGAAAGTCCATGAGACTTTTATCTCCAATTAACTACCAGAAAACTGGAAGTGGCGCTGTGGCTCAAGTGGTAGAGCACTCACCTTGAGCTGAAGAGCTCAGGGACAGCACCCAGGCCCAAAGTTCAGCCCCATGACTGACAAAAAAAGAAAGAAGAGTATTTCTTGCCAGGCATGGTGGCACACACCAATAATTCATTACTCTGGAGGCTGAGGTAAGGAACCTGAGCTATCTAACAAGACAGTCTCTAAAACAACAGAAGCCTCATTTCCAAGCAGAAGAGAAGAGTTTACACGGACAGCCACTATGGAGATGAGACTTGAGTTTTCCAGAGTATAAACAATTGAAATTTGTAACCAATGCAGTAATGGGAAACATGGGCAGTGGGAGTCATGCAGTCCAGCTTGAGTGACTGAGAAGATTAATTTAGATTAACAGAACCAAGGAAATATTAAAAAAAAAAAGTAGGAATGTTCATTACGTTGTGTATAGGATTGAAGCACAAGTTTTTGTTTTGCACAGGTAGGTTTAGTCTTTTAGGAACACTTCAGTAGACAGGTGTGAATCTGAACCTTGGGGAAAGCTAACTGTAGTCATATATTTGAAATTCTATTGTTTATCTTCTCGTTAAAAGCTAAGGTTCTTGAAGGCTAACTGATTTTAGTCTCAGGAAGGCATCTGTAGAGCCAGAACATAAATTCTTAAGCTTCTTATACCAACTGAAATGGCCTTTTGAAAGAAAAAACAAATCTCTTGATGTCTACTATAGTTACATTTCCCAGAGTACTAGTTGGTTTCTACTGTAGTTTCATTTCCCAGACTATCTTTACTTTGAAAAATAAGACTAGTATGTACTTTAAAATTTGCCTATTTTTTTGTACTATGCTTAATGATTTTTATCTTGTTTTGTTTTTAGAGACAAGGTTTTGGTACACTAAACAGTGCAGGCTATCCTAGAATACTGTGAACCTTCTGACTCAGCCTCCCGAGAGCATATATACTTACTTTCAGCCATGTTTACTGATCTTCATGTCTTCAGTAAATGACAGTATCCTAGTTAAGGATCCCCAAAACTCTTGGTTTGCTCTAAAATAAAATTTGTGGTTAAGTCCTGAAGAAATATTTATTATTTCATGTATGTTTGCTCTAATGTCAGTTGTTGCCATGTCTTAATATGAGGTAGACTACACATAATAAAAAAAAAATGAAGATGTCTAAGCCGGGTGCCGGTGGCTCATGCCTGTAATCCTAGCTACTCAGGAGACTGAGATCTGAGGATCGTGGTTCAAAGCCAGCCCAGGCAGGAAAGTCCATGAGATTCTTATCTCCAATAAACCACTAGGAAACCGGAAGTGGCACTATGGCTCAAGCGGTAGAGCACCCGCCTTGAACTGAAGAGCTGAGGGACAGTGCCCAAGCCCAGAGTTCAAGCCCCATGACTGACCAAAAAAAAAAAAAAAGAAGATATATTGTCCACTGCTTTGTAGCAATGTTAAAATAAAGGAATTTTTCCCTTTATTTGGCTGGTTGAACTGTGGTTCTTTTTGAAATGTAGAAGATGGATTTTTCACAATCTGCTTTCTCTTACAAACTTAGGCAGTCATTTAGCATTGATTGAAAAAAATATAAATTGATTGTGCGAGACATGTAGGCTGGGAATAATGTTAATTTTTATACACATCTGACATCCTTTTTTCACTATGTAAAAAATAAATGAGCCCAGCTTATCCACATGAAATTCTGGTTTTCACTGTTACTAACTGGATTGTCTGTGTGGTTTCTTGGCCTGTGGGTTTTTTTCCTTTACTTTGTTCTTGATTGCTGTGAAATGTAGTTGCCTGCTGTTGAGGCAGCTGCAATAGCTGCAGTACACCCAGAAGTGATTATATTTCTATATTTAGAAAACCGGGGTGTTTGAAAAGCAGTTGCAAATTCTATTACAATAAAATGGTTGCTGTAAATGTAATGTTTTTAATGAAACTTTATTATCACCCAGTAAAAAATAGAATAACTAAAATATGTGGGCTTGTTATCATGACAGAGAAAAAACTTTTTTTCATTAACCCTCATTGAGTGGTTTACTTAATCATGTGAATCCCATTTTCATGCTC
Organism: Dipodomys ordii; assembly: GCF_000151885.1. Classification (NCBI taxonomy): domain Eukaryota; kingdom Metazoa; phylum Chordata; class Mammalia; order Rodentia; family Heteromyidae; genus Dipodomys; species Dipodomys ordii. The sequence goes on along the minus strand of NW_012267238.1, from coordinate 7,181,471 downwards.
TTAATCTTGAATTACAGAGCTTTTACTCAAGTGTTTACTTTTGGCCCAACATTTCGAGCTGAGAACTCCCAGAGCCGTAGACACCTGGCAGAGTTTTATATGGTAGAAGCAGAGATTTCTTTTGTTGAGACCCTTCAGGATCTCATGCAGGTAGGTACAAATTTTCAATTATTTGTGGCATTCTGTATATATTTTTATCCCAGAAGGTTTGCGTAGGATGGAGAATTGTTAAATTAATTTCACCAACATTTACTGACTGTTTCTGGTTTAATAGTTGAACAGATAAATCATGTTTAAGTTGCATCCAAGCATTGTCAGTTATATTTTAGAAACCTGTCTCTAGCAGCAATATGAGGAATGATTTTGAGGGAGATAAAAATAGGGGCAGTGGAAGGCCTTGTTTTGGAGACTGTGGGCATAAGCAGATAGAGCATACAGCTCTGCAGTTGAGTGGATCAGGATTTGGTTTTTAGTGCTACAGTCTATTTGCCATGTAGCCTTATATAAGAACTTACTTTCTTTGGTTCTTAATTTCCTAATGTAAAGATGAGAATAATATTTCCTACTTTATAAGGTAGTCAAGAGGTTTGGACACGTGATATATAGCATTTAGCATTAAGCAGTTTATGGCACCTAGTAATTACCTAGAAATAATTGTTATTATTTTGTATTCTCTATTCAATAATAATTTGGTCACTATCATACTTTGGATTTGAAATTGTGATATGTTTACTTTGTTACTTCCCATCATCTCCCCTTTTCCAATCGTGTGTATGTTTCTACTCTGATTTACTTAGTTAATGACAATTCCATTTAAAGCATAAGTGCCATATATGCCACGAATAGATTAGGATTATTTTATTTCCCTGTCCTTGGTTGGATTTTCTACTAAACAAGCCAGAGATTTTTTTGGCAGAGGGGTTATTGAGGAATGTTTTTGAGAAAAACACCTATAAGGAAAGAAGAAAATAGCATTGGGAAGAGAGAAAAGTTGAATTGTAATGATTTTATTTTGGGGGGGGGCCTCAGTTGTGGGGCTTGAACTCTGGGCTTGGGCGCTATCCATGCCCTTTTCAGCTCAAGGCAAGCACCCCACTGCTTGAGCCACAGCACCACTTCTGGGTTACTAGTAGTTTATTGGAGATAAGAGTCTCACAGAGTTTCCTGCCTGGGCCTGCTTTGAACCAGGATCCTCAGATCTCAGCCTCCTGAGTAGCTAGGATTACAGGCATGAGCCAGACCGGCACCTGGCATTGTAACGAATTTTTAAAAGCCTGAGCCATTTTCTAGCCTATAGAAAACTTTGGAGGTGGAATAGTTCTTCATTTGCCCCTTACAAATGCAAGGGGATATACTTTTGGTCTTACTCCCATTAAGTCAGTCTTGCCTATATATGGCTAGCCTCTGAAAGGGTCATAATGAGACAGTGCCTTTAGGCCTGACATTCCTAAAGAGAGAGGTGCATAAGTCTCAACTCTGAGCAATCAACATTCCCAAGTTCCCAGATAGGGTATTTGGCCTTGAAGGTTCAATCTGGTCATACACTGTAGCACTGCTTTTCAAACTCCAAACACCTTCTACTGATGGACATGAGACATTGTTTGAGTGTTCATACCAGGGAGTAGACAGCGGTAGACAGACTACATCCTGGCATGTAGTTGGTAAAGACAAGGATGTTGTTCAGTATCCTACAAATCACAACTATACTTCCACCAAAAGAATTCTGGCCTAGTGTCTGTTGTGCCCCTAGGCAATAACCCTCTTCTAAATTTTAGAATCTTAGAGTCAGAGATCTGAAAAAGTCCTTATACATTCCTTAAACAACTTTCCTTTGAATCTGCCACACAATTCTGTATTATTTGGTTCTATTCTCAGTACTGGGAAAAGGGGGAAAAAGTATTTGATACAGAGACATCTTTTACTTAGTTTTTACCATTGATAAACATCTGACAAAATAACAGTATCACAACCAGGATATACACATTTAAAAAGTCAGCATACAGAACATACACATTCCAAAGGTCCCTAAATACTCCCTAATTCTCCTCCACTCACTGTCATCTGTAAACTACAACTACCACTATTCTGTTCCCCATTTTCAATATTTTTCCATTGCAGTAGTGTTACTATCAAAAAGACTTTAGAATTGGGCACTGCTAGCTCTTGCCTGTATTCCTAGCTACTCAGGAGGCTGAGATCTGAGGATCAAGGTTCTAAGCCAGCCCCATGAGACTCATCTCCAGTTAACCACCAAAAACCAGAAGTGGTGCTGTAGCTCAAGTGCTGTAGCTGAAGAGCTCAGGGACAGCACCCAGGCCCAGAGCGTAAGCCCCATGACCAACAAAAAACAAACAAAAAAAAGACTTTAGGTAAAAGTTAGGAGCCACTGTGTTTTCCCTCACTTGTAATAATTAGTGTATGTCTAGAATATTACCAGTAGAGGATCACAATTGCTCAATAGCTATGTAGTAGTACCATATAAAATGAGGGTAAGTAATCACAATGAACTCCAAGAGGTTTTTTTGTTTGTTTTTGGTGGGTTTCTTTTTTTTTTTTTTTTTCTCGGTCATGGGGCTTGAATTCGGGGCGTGAATGCTGTCACTGAGCATTTCAGCTCAAGGTGAGCCTCCTAAGTACCTAGGATTACAGGTGTGAGCCTCTGGTGCCCTGCTTTTTGTTTTTGTTTTTATTTTAATGTACTGTGTGAAGTTTTTTCTTTTTCATTTCTTTTCCTTTGGTTTATCCCCTGTTGTCACTGTTTTTTATTTTGGTAGCCTGTGGCGCGCGCGTGCGTGCGTGCGTGCGTGCGTGCGTGTGTGTGTGTGTATCTGAATCTGATTTGGGGAAGCGAAGGAGGATAACAAAATGGTGAGACAAAGGACAAAGGGTGAACCAATGCAAAAGTGATACTCATCAGACACTATGTTGGAAATGAACTTTACAACTTGGGGGGAGGGGAGAGTTGGGGGGAGGGAAAGTGGGAGAAAAATGAGAGGCAATAATAATGTTTGACAAGAAATGTACTCATTATCTTACTTATGTAACTATAACCTCTCTGTATATTACCCTTACAATAAAATAAATAAAAGGCAAAAAGTTAGATGCTAGAAGGTTTGGTGTAGTATTTCACAATAGGATAACTATTGATAACCAAATATAAGCATTACATAATGTACATATCACATAGAACCCCTCTTTATCATGTTCCTACATTTCTATGTGTCAGTTTAAAAATAATAAATTGTTACTCTCAAAAGTATCCCAGCTTGAGATTGGGCCCAGTGACAGGTGTCTATGTTCAGTTATTTGGGAGCAGAGATCAAGAGGATCATGGTTCAAGGCCAGTCCAGGCAAAAAAATAGGGAGACTTTTGTTTCAACAAAAAAGCTAAGCTTTGTGGTTGCCTCTCATCCCAGCTATGAGGGGGCAAAGATAGAAGGATTGTAGCCTGAGGACAACCCAGGCAAAAATTCATTAGACCCTATTCAAAGATTAACTAGAACACAAAGACCTGAGAGTGTGACTAAAGTAGTAGAGCACCTCCCCAGATGGCAGGAGGCCCTGAGTTCAAAATCCAGTGCCACCAAAGTAAAAAGCTTATCAGTTTGAACAATTTATTACATAATTTCATAAGAATGCACCTGACAAATTTTGTGAGTCTTGGTGCTGCCCTTCATAAAAGGTAGTAAAAAAAAAAATAGGCATGTAAATCAGATAAGAATATTTAGGTTTTGCTATTTGAGTTATTGTACTCCACTGTTGGTACTTTTGGAACTCACTGTTGATTGTGCAATTAGAATATAAACTCCTTTTCTGAAGACAGAAGACAAAAGTCTCCCTCAAAAGTAATCTCCTGCTTCTCTTTTACTTATAAATTATATTATTTCCACAGAAATCAATTTACCTTGATAAAGAACAGTCCCTTTACCTATTGTTAGAATGTTATAATAAAGGCTTTTTCCCCTGATAACTTAAAAACCATTATTTAATCCCATTGAGAACACATTTTTTTAAGTGTTAGAAGGTGTTTATATCGAAGTTACTGCATATTTAACTAATACTGTGTAAGGAATAACACAGATATCATCATGGTTTTAAATTGTACTGAACAGCATTCATATTTATTTTTTTTCATATGCTTATTTCATACCTTCATATCTATATCATTTTGTCTTTTGTCCTTTTCCACTTGAATATATGTTTGATTTCTTATTCAGTTTTTAATATTCTAGACAATAAGGTTTTTTTTGGAGCAATACATTTCAAAATTTCATGGAGTTACGCTCATTCCTCAGTTTGTTTTCTTTGAATATACATCTAGAGCATAGTCTGAAAGTATGTTAGGGAAGTCAGTGATTTTCATTTTCAAATCAAAATTTACTGCTTATAAAAGACCAATTTAACAACACTGGTCAAAGTCTTCATCTTACAAATAGGCATATCGTGTTTCTCAGAGGTGTGGGCAAACCATCCAATCCAGGTGTCCTTTCTCCTTTCTAACTTAGGTCGGCTTTGTTCATTGATTGACGGATACAACCCTTCATAAGTCATTCAGTCACCTGGTAATGTCTTTATCTCATGGCTGTTCTGGAAGGTGATAGAGGCTCAAAGCATAAAATTCTTAGCCTCCAGTTGTTCTGTCATCAAGTTATTTCTTCTTATCTCCCTCTCATTTGGATTTCTCTGGTTTTATTCCCTTCCTTTCATCCACTGACTTAAAATTTTTGTTTTAAGTTACAGTTAAACATCTCTCATAATCCTAGAGTAAAAGGTCTTTAGAAAATTCTGCCTCACCAGGCATGATGGGACACAACTGCAGTCCTAGTAGGGAAACTGAGGCAGGATGAAGGTCAGCTGGGACTACATAGCATGATCTCTGTCTCACCCTACCCCCTCAGAAAAATGGGGGAAGGAAGGAGAGAGAATTAAAGTTTTACTTATTCCCTTCAATTTTCTCTTTACTGTTGCTCTCTCCAAAATTAGTTACCATCACTGTTTTTCATAATCAGAGCCTTAGAAACTCATATACCCACCAGTTTCTTTCACTGTTTGAGGTACATGTTAGTTGCAAGGATAAGAAACAATAGTGAAAGATGGTAAAAGAATAATCCAGGAATGCAATATAGTAAGATGTTTGCACTAAATCCCACTGAAAAAGACTAAAGCATCAAAAATATATCAAGTTGTCACTTGGTACTTACATATTTTCCCACATCTGATCATATCAAATTACTTCAATAGGCAGTTGTGCCCCCACTGTCCAGCCTGGATAGGTTACACAGTAGATAAAAGGAGCATCCCTCCCTCTGAGACAGCCTATACTCTGTAAGTGTGTGAATATGGGTACATCATCTGAAGGACCTAAAGAGATTTCGCTGATTTCAAACCATGAATTTTTGCTTTTAGGTTTTTGTGTTTTTATTTGAGTCCTGAACCCAGGACTCTGGATGCTGAGCATATGCTGTACCACTAGGCTATGCCCAAATTTTACATTTGACTATATATATTTCAGAAATATTTTCATTCGCTACTGCTTTCTTATAAGGAAAAATTTCTTCCATGAGTCTTTCTAAGAACACCACTGGTGAAATGAATTCTTACATACTAGTTCATATTATTTTTACTTTATACTTTAGCTATAGATAAGTTACTGCTTCTTTCATTTTAAAGTTTGCTTTTAGGTACAAGTTACTGAATGAACCACTTAGCAGAATGTTCTTGGTCTTCATAACAACAGGTACTCGGTGCTTCTCTGAGACAAACACTTTCAAAACAGTCCTATCAATTAGGCATTATTATTGTCCTGTGTCTACAAGCACATTAACTGGTATTTAAAAAGAGGTTATTTAGTTATTGCTGTTCATTTGACATTTTAATTCTGTACCAATATAGACACCAGTAACATAACATTCTAAGAAGATTTCGACTTTTTTTCTTTCTCTCATAGAAGAAATTAAGCTGCCTAGTAAACTAATTCACTGAGGAATTAACTGTGTTAATAGATTTGTAGTTGGCAATACCTAAAGATATGAAACCTCTGATCTGAGGCCTGAAGAGAGGTTCTTTGTAAAAAGTTGCTCACTTTCTCAGGCAATTCCATTTCATTTCCCTTAGGTTATGGAGGAACTCTTCAAGACTACAACAACAATGATTCTTTCAAATTGTCCTGAAGATGTTGAACTCTGTCACAAATACATAGATCCTGGCCAAAAGGTAATTAGTTTTGTGGGTAAAACCCAATACAGATGTTCTTTAATTATGATAATTATAATGAATATAATTACATTAAAAGTATTTCTCTTTTTGTTTTACCAAGGACAGATTAGAACACATGCTAAAAAACAACTTCTTAACGTAAGTAGATACTATTTCTCTGTCCGTTACTCATACAAAATCACTTTATGTCACATTGAATTATGATATTTTGGTATACATCTGCTTATACTCCCTAGATTTGAGGCAAGACCCAAATGTAATTATTTTCATAGTCTTATATCTAGTTCATAGTTGATAATCAGTGTATTCTCAATGAATAAATTACTAAATCATAGCAAGATAAATGAACATGGTAATTTATAAACTATATTACTACAATTCAAACTTACAAAGTTGTCTCTCAGATCTGCTTGGGATTGACACTAGATTCTGTAGATGTTCAATCCCTAATATAAAATGGCATAGTATTTGCATATTACCTATTTACTTCCATATACTTTAAATCATCTCTAGTTACAATGCTTAATATAAAAAGCGTGTGACCTAGAGCATATAACCAACAGCATGATTAGATCCTTAAGAAGTTCAAATAACAATAGAGACAATAGAATGATAAGGTATCCTCACTGTTTAAAAACATATTAGGGTTAAAATAATGGGCAGTGATAACTTATAAAACATGATACGTAGGTTCATAGCTGAAATATGTTAATGGTTGTATTCCTTGAAAGGGAAACATGTAATTATCTGTGGACTTGTTAAGTCACATATACATGTTTAAATGTTAAGAGAATAATGGGATAGTATGTTGCCAGTCTTTATTAAGTTGATGTCTTGAGAGTAGGGAGAAGAGAAAATGGTATGTGTTGTGTTGCTCACTTTACCTCCTTTATAACCCTTCTGCTTCATGAGGCTTTGACTGAAATTCCTGAAAATACAGGTAGCTCAATCTACCTGTGGATAATCCTTTTTTTAAAAAATGAAGAAGAAAAAGAAAAACAGATGACAAATCAAGAGAATTTCTTTATGTAAACTCCACTATTAATTTAATCATACAGAGATGCTTGTATTTTGAATAGAGTTCAGTATATCCATCAGTAGTGTTAAAATTGTTTTTTATGAAAATACATTAAGGTACCTATGTAATAATTGAATTTTACCTTTATCAAACAGAAATAGAGGTAGAACTTAATTACTAACTTTTCTTTATAATAAAAGTTTTTCATATATCTTATTTGTATAAATTTGAGGCAAAATATGTTAATACTAATCACTTTAGCACTTTTAATTCAACTGCTTTAGAATAATGTATTTTCTTCATTTAACAAAGAAAAAATTTAAATATGAAGGTAGTGTAATGTTAAAAAGGAGGAAAAAATAATATTGTTCACACATATCAAGAAAAATACTAAGCTGAGTCTCAATAGCATATGCCTATAATCCTAACTACTCAGACAGCTGAGATGTGAGGATTGAGGTTCAAAGCCAGTCCAGGCAGGAAAGTCCATGAGATCCTTAGTTTCAATTAACCACATACATACACAAAAAAGCTGGAAATAGAGCCATGGCTCAAGTGGTAGATATCATCCTGAAAGCTCAGTACAGTGCCCAGTCCCTGAGTTCAAGCCCCAGTACTGGCACAAAGGGGAAAAAAGCCAGTTGCGCATGCCTGTAATCCCAAATACTCCAAAAGGTACTAGTTAGGGCTAAGGTGGCCTAGTGGTAGAATGCTTGCCTTACATGCATGAAGCCCTGGGTTTGATTCCTTAGCACCACAGAAGCAGAAAAAGCCAGAGGTGGTGCTGGGGCTCAAGTTGTAGAGCACTAGTCTTGAGCTGAAGAGCTGAGGGACAGAGCCCAGGCCCAGAGTTCAGGCCCCACAACTGACCGCCCCCCCCCAAAAAAGTACTAATTAAAGACACATTTTAAAGGCCATTAAGGATATCTAGTTTCAGAAATGTAATTTGAATTTGAAAGTTTTGCCCTAAATTAAGTAGAGTTGATGGGAGTTCAGGAAAGGAAATATTTATCTTCATAAGAGATATGTTAAAGAATTTTTTTCCTTAATAATGAAACAATCAATAGCATGCCAATATTATGAAAATTCTATTGCAGGGTACCAGTGGCTCATACCTGTAATCCTAACTAATCACGAGGTTGATATCTGACAATTATGGTTTGAAGCTAGCCTTGGTAGAAAAGTCTGTGAGACTCTTATCTCCAAGTACTCTTATCTCCTTAAGTACTCACTTTTTTTTCTTTTTTAAGTATTCACTTTTAAATAATTAGTGCTATCACTTCCACACACCACTTAGAAAATACTTATTTAATACTAGATTTTAATTTGAATAGAATTTTCCATCAGAAACTATAATTGAAAATATAGTTTGAGGGGCTTTGTAGTATAGGATATAAAGTATATATATTACTGTTAGTTTGTCTGTATATGTATGCATGTATATTTGTATAGATATTTTTACTTCAGGGTATAAGTTTGTGATGAATAAATTATTTTCTTAGCTCAAAGTTCTTCAGAAAATTTTTAGATTTAAAAATATGTATAAACCAGCACAGCTATGTTTATTGCAGCATTATTTACCATAGCTAAGATATAGAACCAAGCCAGATGCCCCTCAGTAGATGAATGGATCAAGAAAATGTGGCATGTACACACACACACACACACACACACACACAAACACACACACACACACACGCTGGAATTCTGTGCCTCCATCAAAAAGAATAACACCACCCCCATTGGTTAGGTAATGGAAAGATTTGGAAAAAATTATATTAAGAGAAGTAAGCCAAACCCAAAGAAACATAGATCCCATGGTTTCCCTTATTTGCAATAACTAGTATATGTCTAGGACAAGCAGAAAAGGTCAAAAGCTATGTACATATGACCATATAAGATAATTCTAAGCAAAATGAACCCCAAGACAGGGACACAAGAGGTTTTACCTTTCTTGCTGTAGTTTTTAGCGTGTGTGTGTGTGTGTGTGTGTGTGTGTGTGTGTGTGTGTGTGTAATGTACTATGTGATTTTTTTTTGTTTCTTTTGTATGTTCTTCCCCCATGATATAACACCTGTTTTTCGGTACCCTGCATCTTGTAAATACATTTTTCTAATTTGGGGAGAAGGGAAATAACAAAATACTGAAATAAGGATACAGGTTGACCCATTGTAACAATGAGATGTACAAGACACTATGTTGAAAACAAACTTTACAACTTGGGGGCGGGAGGGAGGAGTTGAGGAGGTGGGGCGGGAAGGGATAGTAGGGGAAAAACAAAGGAGAAGGTAACAATGCTCGATAGGAAATGTACTCATTACCTTACTGATGTAACTGTAACCCCTCTGTATAGTATCTTTACAAGAAAAAACATATACTAAAAAGTAAAAAAATATTCATAGAAGAAAAAATATATATACAAAATTCTGTTATTTTCCTGAAGTTTGCAAGGAAATTAACATTTTATATGTTGTTGATATGCATAGATTTTTATAGCCTTGTAAAAGGCAGTCAGTATCTTTATAATACCTTTCAGATATATAAAAATTGCCAATCTTTATTCAATACCTCTTAATTTTTCCTGTGCAAAATTAATGTTTAAGAATTATTTGTAGGCTGAGAATGTGGCTTAGTAGTAGAATGCTTGCTTAGCAGTAGAATGCTTGCTTAGCATACATGAAGCCTCAGTTCAATTCCTCAGTACCACATAAACAGAGGAAGCCAGAAGTGGCACTGTGGCTCAAGTGGAAGTGCTCTAGCCTTGAACACAGAGAAGCTCAAGGACAGAGCCTAGGCCCTGAGTTCCCCAGGCCTTGGGGAAAAATTATTTGTAATTACCTCAAGTAGATGATATGTCCACAAAATAAAACATTATATAATAAATTCAAAAATGAAGTCCTTATATACTGTTAGAAAGATCTGCAAAGTATATCTTTTAATAAAAATAAAGTATAAAGGGCTGGGTGGCTCAGTGGTAGAGTGCTTGCCTTGCATGCATGAGGCCCTGGGTTCGATTCTTTAGCACCACATAAGCAAAAAGAAAAAGGCCAGAAGTGGCACTGTGGCTCAAGTGGTAGAGCGCTAGCCTTGAGCTGAAGAGCTGAGGGACAG
>NW_012267238.1:7126186-7171076 GCF_000151885.1 Dipodomys ordii | reverse complement strand
GCCCAGGCCCAGAGTTCAGGCCCCATGACCAGACCCAAAAAATAAATAAATAAAAATAAAGTACAAAGAAGTACATACTATAGTTATGTACTATAGCAAACATTTACTAAAAGTGATTATATATTATCATTTGTGTATATATACATAAAATCCTTCAAAGGATACACAAGAAGTCAATAACAATGAAATATGAGAAGGGAGAAAACTGGTGGCTATGGTCAGAGATAGAAGGAAAGTGTTTGCTCTATTTTATGGGGTATTTTCTTTTTTTTCCTGCTATGTTGCACAGGCTGGCCTCTAGCTACTGAGCTCAAATGATCTTTTGACTCAGTCTCTTGAATAGCTGAGATAGATGCTCATACCCTCACTTCCCACTGTTGAGTACTTTTATACCTACTGATTTTTTTAACTGTATGTATATATCACACAAAGACAGTGACACTTACAGTCTTACTGTGCTTATAATATATTACCAAGCCTTTTATCATGGCCCAAAAATATCCGTATGATCTGACCTCAGAATAACTTTTTCTGTCTTAATTTACTGACATTCTTCCCCTTGTACAATTCGCTCCAGTGACATTGACATTTTTTATTCCTTCAACAGGCCAAAGTGTTCCTCACATTAGACTCTTGTCCTTGCTGTTTGCTTTGCCTAGAATATTCCTTTCCAGATATCATATTGTTCATCTTTTTTCAGTTGATGCAGGTTTGCATTCAAATGTCTCCAACTCATTTTGGCTTTTCTTGACTCCAAACATCCTCTATCTTCTTGCTGTATTTTTCTTCATATTACTACTACCTGTCTAGTATTATGTTATTTCTGTTTTTCATCCCTCCTCCTAGTATGCATATGCGCATATATCCACAATACAGCAACACACACACACACAAAACACACAGTTGAATTTTGGCTTCCTGAAAGCAGAGACTTGTTTATTTTTGTTTACTGAAGTTTCCACTATCTAGAATAAAGTCTAGTACTTAATATGTGCCAAATATATATTTATTGGCTAGATAAATGAGAGTCTCAGTGTTTGATACCTTTTATTACTAGGGCATTAGAACAGCATGGATTCAGAGAAACTAATTGCTGAAATGACCAGCTCCCTATGTACACTGAAAGCCAATCAATTGTAGGGTTATTGAATAGTCACTTCATGCAAATTGGGATTTCATAGTATTGAATTAGATTTAATTCTGAATTAATTATTCAGTACATACTTACTGACCTCACAGAAATGGCCTATTTCTAAGTGGTTCTTGAGATGGCCTGGGTAAGACCAGCCCTGTTGTGTTAACCTTTCTGCTTTACTTATTTTTCCAGCATTTCTTATACAGAAGCAGTAGAGATCTTAAAGCAAGCATCCCAGAACTTCACCTTCACTCCTGAGGTAAAGAGCAGGGGGAAGAGGAGAGAGAGAGGAAGAGGGAGAGAGGGAGTATTTCCCTTTTGTTCTTAGTTTACTTCATTAAGAATCCTTCATATTAACCTTTGTGTACTTGCTCATAATGTGTAGGCTTTGTTTACTATTTGCTGAACCTTGTTAAAATACTTAGGTTGAGAAATAATTTTGAACTAGAATTGTATTATTTCTAGTAGCAGGTTTTTAAAAAGGTTTTCCAAATTTAGGAAAATGAAAATCAGGAAAAAAAAATCTTGATAATCACAGAATATTACTATAGAATTGAGAAGGTCAGTCATTCCCGTGTACATTCTGAATAATTTTTTAAAGTGATAGTTAAAGAAGGTTCTGTGATTAAATAAGTTTAGACAATATGTTAAACATGTTTGTCACTGTCTTTTAATTCTGTCATCCACAGTCGCTCTTTGTAAAGAAGACTTTTGTTTTTTAAATTTATTTGATAAAGACTGCATAAATTCAAGCTATGTACCATGGTTGTTTGATATGTTATATATTGAACAAGAATTTCAGCTCTTCAGCCAAGACTAGTGCTCTACCACTTAAGCCACAGTGCCACATCCAGCTTTTTCTGCTTCTGTGGAACTGAGGAATCTAACCCAGGGCCTCATGCATGCAAGGCAAGCACTCTACCACTGAGCCACCTACCCATCCATGAGACTCTTATCTCCAAGTAACCACCACAAAGCCAGAGGTGGAACAGTATCTCAAGTGGTAGAGTACTAGCCTTGAAGACAAAAATCTCAGGGACAAAACCCAGGCCCTGAGTTCAAGGCCCAGGACCAGAACATTAAAAAAGAAAAGAAAAGAATGCTGTCGGGCTGGGAAGGTGGCTCAGTGGTAGAGTGCTTGCCTTGCATGCCTGAGGCCCTGGGTTCGATTCCTCAGCACCACATAAGAAAAAAGCCGGAAGTGTCGCTGTGGCTCAAGGGGTAGAGCGCTAGCCTTGAGCTGAAAAGCTGAGGGACAGCGCCCAGGCCCAGAGTTCAGGCCCCATGACCGGACCAAAAAAAAAAAAGAAAGAAAGAAAAGAATGCTGTCTCAGAAAACCTGTTTGGTTCCATGATATTCTGCCTACTGCAGTGTCAGTTTTCCCCTTCCCCACTGTTATATTGTATATATAGTAACTGATATATGTACATAAACATATTGACTTCTCTCTTTTTTAAACCAAATGACTAATAGTGTGTTTTGATTGACATCAAAATGGAAATGAGGAGCGTAAAATCCTGGTTTACAACATTACTCCTTTTATCCATTAGTGATACTCTTATTCAGCTATTCATAATCCTTTTTATTTTTTTTGTGTATCTTATTTGGTTGGAGAATGTTTTTTGGGGGGGTGGGGGTTCAGTTGTGGGGCCTGAACTCTGGGCCTGGGCGCTGCCCCTCAGCTCTTCAGCTCAAGGCTAGCACTCTACCACTTGAGCCACAGCGCCACTTCTGACTTTTTTTTTCTGCTTATGTGGTGCTGAGGAATCGAACACAGGTTTCATCCATGCAAGGCAAGCGCTCTACCACTGAGCCACCTTCCCAGTCCTGGTTGGAGAATTTTAATGGTTTTATTTATCATTGTAAAATCAAGGACTATTGTGTAAGTTTTTTATGCGTAACTGTTACATGTAAGGAAATTTTAAGTAAGGTTAAAGTACTCTTAAAAATGAAGCCTAGAGGGCTGGAAGAGTGACTCAAGTGATAGAGTAAAAGCCAAGCAAGCTTGATCCCTGAGTTCAAACCCCCATACTGGCGTTAAGCAACAATAACATCAAAAAATAATAATAAGCTGGGTGCTGGTGGCTCAAGCTTGTAATCGTAGCTACTCAGGAAACTGAGATCTGAGGATCAAGGTTCAAAGCCAGCCCAGGCAGGAAATTCTGTGAGACTCTTATCTTCAATAAACCACCAGAAAACCAGAAGTGGCGCTGTGGCTCAAGTGGTAGAGCACTAGCATTAAGCTGAAGAGCTCAGTGACAGCACCCAGGCCCAGAGTTCAAGTCACACGACCAACAAAAATAATAATAGTAATAATAATGATGGTGATAAATCTTAGATAGGTTTCCCTTCACATATTTACATAAACTTCTTGTTTTAAAGCGGGAGAGAAAAAAGAGGTCTCTAGAAAAGTAGGAGTAACAACATAATATTAAGCATGTAAGCCAGACATGGTGGCTCACATCTGCAATTCCATCTACTTTAAAGGTAGAGATCAGGTTCCAGGATAGTCTAGGCAAAATATTAGCAAGACTATCTCAACAAATAAGTCAGTTGTGTAATGCATGATCTGTAATCCCAGCTACTCAGGAAATGTAGGTGGGAGGTTCAAAGTCCAAGGCTGGCCCAGGAAGAAAATAACCTAAGCAAAATAATTGTGCATGTGACTCAGGTGGTAGAGTGGAGGCCCTGGGTTAAAAAAATATAAAAAAGGGCTGGGAAGGTGGCTCAGTGGTAGAGTGCTTGCCTTGCATGCTTGAAGCCCTGGGTTCAATTCCTCAGCACCACATAAGCAGAAAAAGCTGGAAGTGGCAATGTGGCTCAAATGGTAGAGTGCTAGCCTTGAGCTAAAGAGCTGAGGGACAGTGCCCGGGCCCAGAGTTCAGGCCCCAGGACCAACCAAAAAATAAAAAATATATATAAATATAAATATATAGTATCTGTGTCTTTAAACCATCTCTCCCACCATTCCTATTCCCACTTGTCAGATATTCTGATAAGTGTTTTAACCATAATTTGTTCTTGTTTTTATTTGTAACCAATTATATTTTTGTGTAATTTTAAATTTAATATTAGTCTTTCACCTTGGAAGTTTTGTGAAGTAGAGAATTCTAACTGCTTTTGTATTACTAAATTTAGTACCTAACATTGTACCTGGAATTTGATAAGCACACTAGTATTTGCTCAACAGTTCTATTAGCCATCAAAGAGCATATTGTATTTAAGTTGACTCAATTTAAAAAAAAAATTCACCAACAAGAGCCATCTAGCCAGAGATAGACTCAATATTAGAAATATTATCTTCCATCATTTAATTTCCTGAGAAGACATAGCAACAGTAACTTGGAGAGAAGCTCTAAGCAATATTAATAAAAACTGCAGTGCTGAACAGTTTTAGCCCTTTAGAAAGTACGCTTTGTTTTCCTGTTGGTGCTGTTCACTCGCTAATGCTGCTGAGGGACCAAAAAATAGTGTTTATGTACTGGATTCAGCTTTCATCCTTCCAGGTCTTTGGTTCTGGCTAACAAGTGCATCCCTTTAGTTTAAGTCAACTGTGTAACCTCACAGACAGCTCCACACATTACTGAGCCTCAGGGAGTGGGAACCCTTGGAACTGGAAGAAGCTATTTTGGGGTACTTAATTGAATGTTTCACATCTGTCCTCTCCTTTTGCTATTACTATTTTTTTTTCATGACAGTGGGGTGCTGATCTACAAACTGAACATGAGAAATACTTAGTACAGCACTGTGGTAACATACCTGTCTTCATCATTAATTATCCACGAGCACTCAAGCCTTTCTACATGCGGGATAACGAAGATGGCCCCCAGCACACAGTAAGAAAAGATATTCATTAAGTTGGGGTTTATTATCTGACTCTGGGTTTTCCTTGGTTTAATTTTATCTAGTTTTTCTGATGTTTATTTAAATTATAGCTATCATTCTTTTCATCTCTTCAGTGACAATATTTTCTAAATCCATTACCTCTAACAAACTTAACAATGAAATTCCAAGATTCCAGTGTTCTGTAAACATCATCTGTCAAAAAGGTGGCCTTAATTAGCCAATGCAAGTAAAGTTGTATTTTATTTTGTTTTGGTTTAACTGAGAGGAAATATCTTACAATATTTTATGGCAACGCTGTATGACAGATCTACTGTCCAACTTCTGTTACATGCTGCAGTAGTAGCACGTGAAGTTTCAGACTAGAACTACTAACTATAATCTACCATAACTTTTTTTGTGGGTATGTGCTGGTCCTGAGGCTTGAATTCTGGCCCAGGGCTCTGTCCCTGAACTTTTGTGCCCAAGTTTAGCGCTCTACCACTTGAGCCACTGTGCCCCTTCCAGTTTTCCAGTGGTTAATTGGAGAAAAGAGTCTCACAGAATTTCCTGCCCAAACTAACTTTGAACTGCTATCCTCAGATATCAGCTTCCTGAGTAGCTAAGATTACAGCATGAGCCCATAAACTTTAATGTGGATGTTTATTATAACCTTTAATGCAGTTATTCTTTTGTATTTATGTAGTGTATGGCTATTTAATTAATGAATTAATGACTCTATGTTGGAGATCCTGAAGATCACTTTCTCACTCACCAGTGTATTGTTAGTGCCTGACAAAGTGCCTGGAAGATATCTAGTGATAGGCAGGTGATTAGATGGATAGGTGAATGTATACAATTCAGCTTGGTTTTAGACACACATAGTAGGTACATGGTAAGTAGTGACTTAATTTGCTAAAGAAATTGATGGGGTGCTATAAAGAACTTTCACTTTAAATTTCATTTTCGTTCTTGTTTTTTGTTGGTCGTGGAGGCTAAACTCTGGGCCTGGATGCTGTCCCTCAGCTCTTCAGCTCAAGGCTAGTGCCCTACCACTTGAGCCACAGCGCCACGTCTGGCTTTTTTCTGCTTATGTGGTGCTGAGGAATCAAACCCAGGGCCTCATGCATGCAAGGCAAGCACTCTACCACTGAGCCAACTTCCCAGCCCACTTTAAATTTTATAAGTGATTATAGTATGGCTTAAAGGAAAGTCTAATGGCCCTAGGATAAGATGTTTTTAGGGTCAACTCTCAGATCTGTGCATATAACTATGTAATCTTAGTTATACCACCTTTAAATCTTAGTTTCCTGATATCTACAAGTAAAATGATAATATTTTCCAGAGTTTCTTTATCTGTTTTTTCTTGGACAAATAGCAAATTTTTTTTTGTTTCATATTTCTTAGGGTTAGGAATTTGGGCATAGCCCATTTCAAATCTTAGGAGGTTGTAGGCAGGGTGGTAGGTGAAGCTGTGATTTACTGTGTTCCGGAGTTCTGATGACTAAATTACGTAATATATGAAAAGTACATGGCAATATTTGGAGTGGTAGATAATCAAGAACAATGAAGTTTTTTCTCCTTACTGTCTACATTGTGATTAAAACTTAATTGTGGCCAGGTGCTGGTGGTTCACACTTGTAATCCTACCTTCTCAGAAAGCTGAGATCTAGAGGGTAGAGTTCAAGGCCAACCCTGGACAGAAAGGTCCATGAGATATTCCATCTCCAAAAATTAACCTGCAAAAGTAGAGGCCTAACTCAAGTAACTGAGCAACTTCAAGGACCTGCGTTCAAACCACAATACTGATGAGGGAGACCCAAAACTTATTGTAATTTTATTAATCACTTTTATTTCACTGTGACCAAAATATATAACATAAACAATAGATGTAAAAGAGGACTATTTATTTTGGCTCACAGTTTCAAACGTGTCAGGAAGAGCCTGGCAGAGCACAACATTTCACATCATATCTAGGAAACAGAAAAGATAGGACATAGCCCAGGCCCATGTCTCAAGTCACCCAGTTTTCTTAGTAGGCCCCACCACTTGTCTTTTATACCTCCCAGTAATGCCATCAGATTATGAATCTATCAAAGGCTTAATCCATTCATTAAGTCAGTTATTACTAACAAACAATATCCTACATACTTTTCAGTCTAATCAAGTTGACAGGATTAAATATTGCAGAGATAGAGCACATTCATAATGTGTGTATGTACAAATGCAAGAGTGCCTGCACTTCCATCTAACATAGTTATTACATAAGAATCCTTAAAAAGGTATTTGTCCCATGGACTGCACTAACATATCTTACCTTGAGACAAATCACTAGGCCTTGTTTATAGCACAGTCTCTCTAATTATGTGGTCTGTGAAAGCACTATAATAAGACTTTTGTGTACTTCCACAATTTATGCAGTACTATAGCATGTAGCTTATCATTACCAAAATATTCAAGTATCATTTAGTAGGGCTATTAACCTTAACCATAGATTATAAGTTTTTTACAACCTGTTGAAATAAGCACCTGCTTTTATTAAGCACCTGCTTTTATTCCTAACTTTTTTAGTGTTGAATGGCTATCCTAGGAATTTATGTCAAAGTTAAAAGTATGAATTTCAGTCCATTTTAATTTGTTCCCTTATTCTTTACTGTTAAATATTGTACATTGTGAATTCTGTAGAATTCAAGGAATTCTAGAGAATGATGAGAGGAAAAGTAATTTTGTGTGTGTGAAATAGATTTTTAAACTTTTGCTGCTAGTGTATTTCTCCATTTCAGCCAGATAAACATGAACATAGATGCTCCCTAAGCCTTCTGGTAAAACAAGAATGTTCAAATCTATAGTATTATGAAGAAGGGCAAAGAAAAGAAACTCAGGGAGGACCATTTTCTCCCTTTCCTCATGAGAACTTGGCCTTGTTAGCTCTGCTGGCAATAAATCTTTTCTTCTTAAAAAAAAACAAAAAGAAAGAAAAAGAAACTCAGGGAGTCTAGAAATTATTTACATGATCATACTTAAGTAAACTCAATTTTCAGAATTAGACAGGAAATGTGCTCAGGCTTTTAGGCTGAAGAAAAGATTAAAAGTAGATTAAACACAGATTCTAAATAAGCATCCATTATTGAGAACCTATTATGTGACAAATATAATGTTCAAAAGAGAAAAAAACTAATACATATTGAATACATTGAATGTGCCTATAAGGGCCTGTAATCCCCTTCTTACAGAAAAGATGGTTTTGTTTCTTAGCACCTGAGGCTAGACACTTGTGCAAGATCATACAGTTGTTAAGTATTGCAGGATATGTGGCATATTTGGTGGCTTTGCTAAAGCCATGATCTTTCTAGAATAAAGTATTGTAGTATGTCAGAAGAAGCAGTTGACATACAGCCAGCAACCCTAGGTTTTGCTTCTGAAACTACCACTTAATCTTTCTTGGCCAAATATTCTCAGGGGTTCATGGTCAATCCCATTTGTTGATGGGGAAATGCCAATTACAACCACAAAAAGGCACCACTACATACCAATTAGAATTGCTAACATAAAAGGCCTGTGATTCCAGTTGTTCATAACAGAGTTAGGAAACTTCTACTGCTGGTGGGAATATAAATTGATAAAAAAAAAATCACTTTGGAAACAGGCAGAGTCTTGTGTTGGTAAGCCACATACCGACCCAGATAACTTGCAAAAAGTGTTTATTTAACTCAGTTGTAAAAATCGAAGCCCACAATCAGGCAAACCCATTTGTTTGACCTCTGATGAGGGTAGCAGATAGTGGTACATCAAGGTCGAAACCTGTGTATGCACAAGTCACATCTCAGTAAGAGCAAGGAGAAAAGGACAGCCCTCACAAGAATTATCACGAGTCACACGGTGTGTTCATTTCATGAAAGTATAATTATATATACTCATTATTTGTATATATTTTGTACATACATTATACTTTAATAGCTAAGTTTACTTTAAAGGTGGATATTACCCTTGTGTCTTACAGGCTTGTGGAAATCTCATTAACTGTGTACCAAATTGCTTTGCAAATTAAAACTATAATCTGGGCCCTGGTCACACACACTTGAAATCCTAGCTGCTCAGGAAACTGAGACCTGAGGATCACAGTTCAAAGCCAGTCTGGGCAGGAAAATCTATGAGACGTATCTCCAGTTACCCACCAAAAAGCCAGAAGTAGAGGTGTGGCTCAAGCAATAGGAGTGCCAGCCTTGAGCATAAAGGCTAAGGGAGAACACCCAGGCCATGAGTTGAAGCCCCAGTATTGGTGCACGTGCACACGCGCGCGCGCACACACACACACACACACACACACACACACACACACACACACAAATTATGGAGAGATTGAAATACTGGAGAAATCTTGGGCTTCATTCAGCATAGCAGAAGACAAAATGAAAAATAAACCCAACAACTGGTATATAGGTGAGATTGAGGTAGGAAGAGATTAAAGACAAGTAAGATAATTGTGGGAATTTTACTACCTAGGAGGGAAAGATAAGATCTTAGATTAAGTGGTAACAATTACTAAGATAGAAAAAAGGAATTTTTTAAAAAATCTAAACCCAAACCCATCAATAGTCTATGAAATAGAAGATGGAAAAGTAGGGAAAGTCACAGGTAGTTTCCAGAAGTTAGACTTTTATTCTAAAAATGATGGTTTAAACAGAAATGCTTTTCCTCTGTTAAGGGGAAGAACTCATATATTAAAAACCTTTGGCCTCCAGCTGATGTTTTCTGCTAGCTTGCCTGGAATTTAGAGCTCCCGAAGGAAGAAAGAAATGTGGTAACTACCTTGGCCCTGAGGGAAAAAGAACATATATTTCAAGGCAAGGTGTGCATTCCATTCCTTTAAAACCATTAAAAATCTTTGCAAACTGTAAAACTTTTGCCTCTTTCAAGGACCAGACAAGTGGTGACAAACACTTCTGATCCTAGCTGCTCAGGAGCAGAGAAAAGGAAAATCAAGGTTCCTGGCCAGCCAGGTGCTGGTGGCTCAAGCCTGTAATCCTAGCTACTCAGGAGGCTGAGATCTGAGGATCAGGGTTCAAAGCCATCCTAGGCAGGAAAGTCTGTGAGACTCTTTATCTCCAATAAGCCACCAGAAAACCAGAAGTGGCACTGTGGCTCAAGTGTTAGAGTGCTTGCCTTGAGCTGAAGAGCTCAGTGACAGTTTCCAGGTCTAGAGTTCAATCCCCATGACCAATTTAAAAAAAAAAAAAAAGGTTCTGGACCAGCCTAGATAAAAACTTAGCAAGACCCCCATCTTAATCAATAAACTGCTCGTGATGTCTGTGATCCCAGCTAGTTGGGGGCAGCAAGTAGAAGGATCTTGTCTTGGTCTGTTGTCAGTCCCAAGCAAACACAAGACCCTGTCTGGAAAAAACTGAAATGCAAAAGGCCAGGGAGCATTGTAGTTGGAAAGGGCCTGCCTAGCAAGCACAAGGGTCTGAGCTCAAACTCTAGTACCACCAATAGAAGAAAAAGGAAAGAAAAAGAAGTAAAATTGATTCACTGTTATACTAGCCTCAAACCTTTTCAGTCGCTGCTCCTGACAGCCCACTGTTGCATCTGGAAGGGTCTTTCTTTTTAACCTAGCTAGTTGTTTACAGAGGCACAATACTAATGGGATAGCAGTTAAAACAAAAGGTAAGAGAGTCTTGAGACCACAAATATGTTCCTATGGCTTGTAAAACATTGTCTTTTCATAATATTTTGTAATATTATACCATCCAAGTAATAGTCTCTGAAAAATTAAATTAAAAAGCATCTGAATATGATGGTCATTAGTGTTTTTAAATCCTGAAATAGAAGGAAAGAGAAGTAAACAAAGAAAGGACATTAAACTGTTTTCCTTTCTTTGAACTCAATATAGGAAAAAATGGTATACCAAAGGCTTTGTTTCTGTCTAGTCTGCCTGGGGTTTCTTATGTTTGTTTGGAAGCAGTACTCAGGTTATGAACTCAATAGTCTTATGATTGTTAGTTAGGCACTCTAACACTTGAGCCACACACACCCCAGGCCCTTCTGTTTTTGACAGGCAATACTATGCCCAACTTGCTTGTTAGTTCAAGAGCTGAGTTTCATTTTCAGTATGTTGATCAGAATCAAAGAATCTGAATCATGGGGGAGTATCATAAATAGAAAGTAAGGTTTGTTCAGCTTGAGAACCAATACTATTTCTAGACAGCATGTTGTTGCAGCTGTGTGACTTAAGCAAAATTAAAACTTACATACATGGAGGAAGATGGCCAGGGCCATTCCACTCCTAGAACATTTGCCCAAAGTAAACAGGTTTTGTTTAAAGCTGGGGTAGTTGGGGAAAAGTAGTCTATAGTGGTACCCAGCAGGGGAGTGAAAGGACAGAAGCGCTGAAGTCCTTCCAGTTATTTCAAGTCTTCCAAAGATGCATTAAAGCACAGTTGTAATTTTTAATTACAACTACTCAAATAATGGTAATTTTTTTGATTAAGAAAACTTTTTACTATAAATTAGGTGAATTCTTTAGTGATTTAGCTCTGGTTCCTATTCCAGAAAGTTCATTACTCCCAAAGCCATGAAACTCAAATAAGTATATTTTCTGGTCTTAACCTTTTTAGGATTGTTAATTCGGAAAGATGTTTAATAATTCCAGGTCATGTCTGACTCTTGGCTGTGATTTAACAAGGTTCCAGGAAAAAGACTAATGTAGGAAGGTTGACTTACTTTGGGTGTTCTTATGTCGTTACTTTTCATCTTTGTTGCTCAGAAATAATCAGAGACAAAACTTAGAAACAGGAATAAATAGAAATGCTTTGGACCATCTACTTAAAGGGGTTGGATATTTTCTAAAAGGAACTTTCAAACACGTGTGGCTTCATTTCCCAGTTGTACTCTGGTTTGTAGAGCCAGTGTTTTTCCTGAATTGCTGAGTATAACACCCTGCACTACACCACTGTGCCCAATCATTGTGCTTCTGCTGTTTCTGGATCACAGGTGCACCATTGAACCCAGCCATTGAGATGGACTTTTCATGACCTGTTTGGCTGGGGCTGACCTCAAACCATGATTTCCCAATCTCTGAATCTCAACTAGCAAGAATTAGCAGACTTGAGCCACCATGCTCAGCATTACACTAAATTTTTCTCCATTTTGTGCTTTTATATTCTTGAGCTTTAACAAAAGAAAAGAATTTGTTCTCCCAAAGTAATACAAATTGCAAATAAATGTTCTGAAAAATTAAATGTTACTAATAATTGAAATACAAACTGAAGTAACAAGCTGCCAGCTTCCCCTCACCCCACTTTAGGATGCTTTGTGACATCATTTTAGATAGTAAAGAAATACAAATAGGGGCTGGGAAGGTGGCTCAGTGGTAGAGCGCTTGCCTTGCATGCATGAGGCCCTGGGTTCGATTCCTTAGCACCACATAAGCAAAAAGAAACAAACCAGAAGTGGCGCTGTGGCTCAAGTGGTAGAGCGATAGCCTTGAGCTGAAGAGCTGAGGGACAGCGCCCAGGCCCAGAGTTCAGGCCCCACGACCAGACCCAAAAAGAAAAAAAAAATAGGAAATACAAATAAGAGAAAAGAAGGAATAATTTAAATCTACATTCCCATCTTAGTGGCAACATAACTAACTCACATTATGTACACGTAAGTCCCTTTTTTTTGTATCATTGCCTGAAATTTATCAAATAGTCTCCTATTGTTGTACACTTGATTTTGTTATTGTAAATAATGCTGTAATAAACACCCTGTGTTTTAATCTCTTTCCTGTGGTTGATTCAAAACATACTGCATATTTAAAGCCTCTTTTATCTGTGCCAACTTGCTGACTAGAAGAGGTGTAACAAGTATATGCCAGTAGTAGTTTACTTCTTCTCTTATATAGTTTTATGTTGTCTTCTTAACTCCAAAGTGGTATATTTTAATTCATATCTGATTAATAACCAATACTTAAACTTACATATCACATTCTGAAATGCTGCAAATTATATCTCTTCATTTGTAGGGGCAGCAGTGTGTAGGATACATGTGGTTAGCCTGCACAAGGCCCTAGGTTCAATCTCTAGAAGCAGAAATTAAATTCTTCATTGTCACATTATTATGAGAAAACAAATGCACACATACACACACACATACAACAAAAAGAAAGCAGTTAAATTAAGATACTTTTGTGTGTGTGCATTTTTTTAATGAGAAAATGGCTTTATAGTATAGTCTTACCTTGAACTCGAGATGCTCTTGCCTCATATTTCTGAGTACTGGGCTTACAGGCATGTCCCACCATGTGTAACCTTCTAAATAAGAAACTGTAAAGCTATTAAAACATCAAAAGTTGTCTTTTTACTTTTATGGGGAGAAATATTCATTTTACAGTGAAGGAAGGCAATTTGAATATTTAAGATTGTTTGTTTCTGTGATACTGGAGTTTAAATTGAGTATCTTTAGCTGGCTGAGAAGTGCTTACCACTGGAGCCATGCCCCCAGTCCTTTCTGCTCTTGTTATGTTTTGAGTAGGATCTTGCTTTTTGTCCAGGCTGGCCTGGACTATGATCCTCCTATTAATGCTGCTTCTTTACAGCTGGGATGACAGGTATGTGCCAACATGCTTACCTTTTTATTGGTTAAGATGGTGGCTTCTAACTTTATGCCCAAGCTGACCTCAGACTCCATCTCCTGATTTCAGCCTTCTGAGCCACTATGCCCCATTTTAGAATAATAAGTTTTTTTTTAATGTGCTTTGATCTATACCATGCTATTCTTAAATGTATAAGGAAAAAAGAAATCTAAAAAGAAATAGGACAAGGTGTATTCCTCCAGCATAGTGGCAAGTAATTTTTAGTATCCACTGATTGTTGGAATAATCTGAAAATGTAATGCTATTCATGGTTCTTCTTTTTTCTTTTTCTCTTTTTTTCTAGGTTGCTGCTGTTGATCTTCTGGTACCTGGGGTAGGAGAGCTCTTTGGAGGCAGCCTCAGGGAGGAGCGGTACCATTTCTTAGAGCAACAACTGGCCAGGTATTGATCCAACCTAAAAGAAAATTCTCTTTAGAATAGTCCAAAGGTAGTTCCTCTAAAGTAACAGAGAAAAACACCTGGTACTTACACCTGACAGTCACAGATCTCAGAGTCCTAGATCTCAAAGTCCTGTAGCCTGAGTAAAGTGTTTCTAATCTTTCTCAGCTTTCATTTTCTTAAGACTCACAGTGTCAGAAACAAGCCTACAATAATATTTGTCTGCCATTTGTACATATATCTCTCTGTAGAAAGGAGCTTTTTAAATAGCAAAAGGAAGAGGAAGCTTTTCCCTGTAAGCTTGTCCTGCCTGTGTTCTTTTTAACCTTCTCTTGTTTGTAAATGGCAGCCTCCTACAACATATAAGGGCAGACTGAACCAGGAAAAGGATAAAGACAGGAAAAGAAAAGAACTAAAAATAACTGCTCAGCTAGCATTTAGAATAAGGAAATTTCACTTCCCCAGGTTCTCTACTGTGTATGGGTCTTGATTTTGCTATTTTATTTTGACTTGCTGTTTGAGACCTGGTAAATGGATCTATAAATGCAGAGAAAATACTTTGGAAAATGATGAAAAGGGTAACATTGATCAAGATACATTGTATTTGTAAAATGCTTTGTTAAATGAAAAGTCCTTTGTACAACTACTTAAAGATAATTTAAGCTAGCTGCCAGTGACTCATGCCTGTAATACTAGCTACTCAAGAGGCTGAGATCTAAGGATTACAGTTCAAAGCCAGACTGAGCAAGAAAGTCCTTGAAACATTTGTTGTTATTGTTGGTAGTGGGGCTTGAACTTAGGGCCTGGGTGCTGTCCCTGAGCTTTTTTCACTCAAGGCTAGCACTCTACCACTTTGAGCCATAGCACCACTTCCAATTTTCTGGTGGTTAATTGGAGATGGACTTTTCCTGCCAAGGCTAGCTTCTAGCCACAATCCTCAGATCTCAGCCTCCAGAGTAGCTAGAATTACAGGTGTGAACCACTGCACCTCTTACCTGAAATAAATTACTACAAAACCCAGAAGTGGAGTTGTGGCTCAGGTAATAGAGTGCTAGCCTTGAGCAAAAGAAGCTCAGGGACAGTGTCCATACTCTGAGTTCAAGGCTCAGAACCAGCCCCCTTTCCCCTCCCCTCCCTCCCCCCCCCCCCCCCCCAAAAAAAATGTAAAAGATAAAAAACAAGAAAAAGAAAACACTTTGGAGATGAGAAATAGGGAATCATATTTCTAATTGAACTACCACTCCTGTATATTCAAGATTTGCCAGAAAATGTATGGTTTGCCAGCAGACCACAATGACTTCCTAATTAGCCCAGGTTCTAAACCAATTTTCCATGATTTTCACTTGGGCTGTTCCAGACTTATAAACTTCCTGTCTTAATCCTCTTCTCCAGATAATACTTGGTTTCATAATCTGGAAAAGCTAGAATTTGAAAGCATCCTATTAAATTAGCCATTAGTAAGGCCTTCTTTTCCTAATGGAGAAATGCTTTCAATATAGATGCTTTTCCAAGATCCTAATCTATAAATCTTTAGGTAATTTAGTTTTGAAATCCCAGTCTACTAAGGTCTGTATTGGCTTAGGCTCCCAAAGAAAAAGAGGGGTGTGGAGGGTGGGGAGGAGAATTAAGAGGACCTGAGAAGACTCCATACTACCACCAAAGTGTTACAAAATCCTGAGAAAGTTGTGGAATTGAAGGTCAGACGCTAGATGGAAAGAATTTCAGCATTTTCTGTTGTTGTTTTTTTTAAACACAATAAAAATCATACATGGCAAGAAATCTCTTCTGTTGAAAGATTAATTGGTCTGTTTTCTTTCCTAACTTCCTTTCTCCAGGAAACCTTTCCTCATAACCTTAAATG
This sequence comes from Dipodomys ordii, assembly GCF_000151885.1. Lineage (NCBI taxonomy): Eukaryota > Metazoa > Chordata > Mammalia > Rodentia > Heteromyidae > Dipodomys > Dipodomys ordii. Next base: position 7,155,244 of record NW_012267238.1, on the reverse strand, counting down.
TTTACCTAATATTTGATAATAACCAAATTTATCTTTCCTAATGAAATGGATATGTGTTTCCCTATCTCAGGGATCTGTCTGTGATTACTGGTCATATTTTTCTGTAGTATTATATGTTTAAATTATCACAGCCCTCATCACTTCAGATGCACTGTGGTCCTGGACAATTTGTTATTTAAACAGGGCTGAGATTAACTTTAATGAACACTGAATGCTTAAATGTTATTTACATTTCTCAAATTAGACAAGACAAAATTGCAACACTGTTATGAAGGCAGCCTCAGAATCTGTGTTGTGTAATGTTGTAGAATATGAATTGTATCTATATTCATTGTGTGTACTCAGCCATCTTAACTGGTAATCATTTTTTTTTCATGTCACAGGACAATAAGCCCATTTCAGATTAGTCTTTGGATCCTCTTTTCATTCTGTAGCATTTGTTGTCTAACACTTATTTGAGAATAGCTTAGACTATTAGCAACTTACTATCAAGTTTTATGCCTTCAACTCCATTGCATATTGTTGGAAGACACAATCTTTTTGGCGTACTTTTTCATAAAGAGCTCTTTATACATAATCTAGAATAAGTGTTAAGTGATTTATATATTTATCTTATTGCCATTGCCTGAAACAATTTTTTTTTCCTTTTATAGATCAGGACTTACAGAAGCTTACCAATGGTAAGAACATGTCCCTAAATGATCTTATTCTAGTTACTGGTCTGAATGTTACATAAAAAGACTTTTACTTGGGCTGGGAAGGTGGCTCAGTGGTAAAGCGCTTGCCTTGCATGCTTGAGGCCCTGGGTTCGATTCCTCAGCACCACATAAGCAAAAAGAAAAAAAAAGCCGCAAGTGGTGCTGTGGCTCAAGTGGTAGAGCGCTAACCTTGAGCTGAAGAGCTGAGGGGCAGCACCCAGGCTCAGAGTTCAGGCCCATGACTGGACCCAAAAAAAAAAAAAAGACTTCTACTTGTATTCACACACTCCGTGGGAGAGTGTTAATAGTTGAACAGGGAATCAGAAGCTTACTAATTTTCTTTAGCTCCATGAAAACTAAGTTGTTATTTTGATGTGTTAAAAAGATCTATTATATATCAATTAACATTTTCATGTATAGTATCTCACATGATCATCACAATGCTCAGAGAGATAGGTACTATTATTATTCCCTTTTTGTTACCTCTTTTAGACCTAAGGCCCAGAGGTGCAAAGTGCCTTACAGATCTTACAGTTAAAACTTTGGAGCTGAGAAGTGATCATTTAATCAAATACCTTTGCTCTTAACTATGCTTCAGTTTCTTTATGTGTGAAAACTCAAATTAAGTCTAAGGTCTGCAAGAACTGGAATCTTAGTTACCTAGAGAAGAAAGACATCTGTCTGCAGTTAGACATTCACTTCCTGTCTGTTCTGTACTTCTTTTCACAGTCCTATTAAAGAACTTTGCACTAGAGATAAGTTACTTGTTAGTATTTCTGTAATACACTTCTTTAGAAACTCGATGTAGTACTGCAGATTTCATTAACCCTTTGCTGTCCTCAGGAAAAGAAGAGGTAAATTACACTTTTAGTAATGAATAAGATAGGTTTCAGAGTTGCTAAAATTACATCCAGATAATGGCATTTGAATGCTTTGTAATTACCATTAAGGGCTTTGAGCTTATTTAATCTCTCTGAGAATCTTGCTTTTTATGGCTACAAAGTGGAATGATTATATTGTTTCTCAGAGTTATTGTAAGGATGAAATGAAACAATATAAATTAAATATCCACTCTGAATGGAAGACTCAGTAAATGCTACTTTCTACCCCTTTTCCTTTGCTCTGAGTCTTGATACTTAGTTAATAAGCCTGACTAAGCAAGTGTATGCATTTCTCCTTAGACTCTGTCTGTGAGTTAATATAGGATATAAAAACTAGCCTTGATGAAAAGCTAATTGTTTTAATTATTGGTTGTGTAACTTTAGGCCTTTGCTAGTTTTTATTGACAATTTCAATATTAATCTTTCCCAACTAAAGTTTTCACATTCTTTAAGATTTCTAACTGTAAGTATTTATTATTTTGCTTCCTGTTACATGGTAATCATAGTATATTAAAGGTAGAAGGAACCTTAGAAATACTCAAGTCTGATCTCTGCTAGTGTTCCTCCATACTGTGAATAGCCAGGCATGAGAAAAGATACTCATTCCCTGCTTTTACAGACAATGTGCAAAGAAAACCTATAACTAGTTTTACAGATTTTTTTTTTTTTTGGGTCCGGTCATGGGGCCTGAACTCTGGGCCTGCGCTCTACCACTTGAGCCACAGCGCCACTTCCGGCTTTTTTTTTTTGTTTTTGCTTATGTGGTGCTGAGGAATCGAACCCAGGGCCTCAGGCATGCAAGGCAAGCGCTTTAACCACTGAGCCACCTTCCCAGCCCCTAGTTTCGCAGATTTTAACAGTATCTCTTCTATAACCAGTTGCCCTAGAATCGTAACAACAATCAAGTGTGTGTATGTGTACATACACATATTTTTCTTGGAAGTAGTTAGTGTTTTGTTTTAACCTGACAAAGCCAACTCAGGAAATAAGAAATTTCAACTGAGTTTACAAACATGTCAGCACCAATGTATGAGAAATTTAGACACATCTAAAACTATTTCTAGAAGCCTGTTCAAGTCCTTCAGGTATTTATGACTAGTGGTTTGATATGCCTTTGATCAATCTTGTCTCATTTTGTCACTAAATCCAAGGATACTTGCATGACTTGTAAACCTAAAATATAAATTCACCAATTAAATTTCAGTTACTCAAGATACTAATCTGAGTTTGATCTGAGATCAGTAAGTCCTATTGATACTCTTTGTGGTTATAGCTCATCTTGTTGAAAGTTATCTGTTTTAGAAGGTAAATACTTAATTTTGACTCCCTAAAATAATAGTTTGTCTGCTATTATAAATAGTGAGGAGAGGGGCTGGGAAGCTGGCTCAGTGGTAGAGCGCTTGCCTTGCATGCCTGAGGCCCTGGATTCGATTCCTCAGCACTACATAAACAAAAAGAAAAAAGCCAGAAGTGGTGCTGTGGCTCAAGTGGTAGAGTGCTAGCCTTGAGCTGAAGAGCTGAGGGACAGCACCCAGTCCCAGAGTTCAGACCCATGACCGGACCCAAAAAAATAAATAAATAGCAAGGAGATAGATGACAATCTTTATGCTTGAGCCAAATGACTGTCAGCTATGTGATAAATCTTATTGTAGAAATCATTTTACTAATTATTTAAGATACACCTTATTTTAATTCATATTAGATGACTCAAAAAGTTCTCTACCAAATGATACAAATTATATAAATAAAATCTCTTCATTACATGTTATTCTATGTTGGTTTATTGAAATCTGTGTCTCAATCATGGCTGTACCATTTGTTAGCCATGTTGTCTTAAGTGAGACTAGAATATGCCTGGGTGAGCATTAGAGGCTATTGAGTGTACTAGAAAAATGACTCCAGGAATCAGCACTGGTCCAAAAACAGAAACTGGACCCATGCTGGCACTCAAAAAGTATATTTTTGTAACTTTAAAGAGTCGTTCTTCATGAAGGAAGTACCTATCGCAGACCATATCCATGTCTTTCCCTATGCAGTGTAAAATCAAGGGCATAACTCTCTATAATATATCTAGAAAAGCACTTCGTTCTTTTCTGTCTATTCAGCAGTATAACGTGAGCAAAGAGGAAAACAGCATTATCATTGGCATGTCAATAAAAGAAAGGAAAACAGTTAAACTCAGTATTAAATAGTCTGCGCTTCATGAGGCAAGACTTTGCATTTGTGGACTCATAAATAACTTGAAAGGAAAAAGAATCAAGTGACTAAAGCTTACAGCTGCACAACAGGATGTACTGCCACTTATCTCGGTAACCTTGGGTAGCTACATCCCTGTAACTTCTCCATTTCTCTCTCTGAGGAGGGAAAAGACTAGGCTGGTCTACCACAATGATGTAGAACCGTAACAAATGATTGCAAAAGACTCTTGAAATGTAGAATTCTAATCATACAGTGTTTATAGGTAATCATTCTCTGTTTTTAAAAACAGGTATTTGGACCTTCGTCAATTTGGATCTGTGCCACATGGAGGTTTTGGGATGGGATTTGAACGCTACTTACAGTGCATCTTGGGAATCGCCAATATCAAAGATGTTATCCCTTTTCCAAGATTTACTCATTCCTGTCTTTTATAGCTAAAAAGGTGGTTAAGGAAAAGTTCCCTGTGGCAAAGTCACTGCATCAGAATATGCATACAGAAGTCTGCATTATTGAGCTATAGAAATGCTGATTTCAATATATAATTATTGTTCCATAAGATGTAACATAAGAAAAATAAAATCATGACTTTTTTAGGAAGTCAAAAGTATTTCATCAGATAATTAACTCCCCCAGGAGAAGATCTTCTAGCAAGTGGACATTCAAATCTATTATCTTGATTAAGAAAATATGTAGCTGAGCCTACATATTAGGCCTACTGTCCCAGCCACTCCAGAAGCTGTGACTGAAGGATCACTTGAGCCTAGAAGTTCAAGGACATCCTGGACAACACAGTGAGCCCCATCTCAAAAAGGAACAAAGGAGAAGGAAGGAAGGAAGCAAGGGAGGGAGGGAGGGAAAGTAAGGAGGGAGGAAGGAAGGAAGGGAAGGAGGGAAGGAAAGGGAGGGGAAGGGAAGCAAAGGGAAGGGAAGGAAGGAAAACAAACTAAATAGCCTCAAAAGTCTTTACATTGAGACAAGATGCAATAATGTTTTTTACTTTGTCTTTTATCAGTAGATCACTTATTTACATGTATAGCTTTTGAGAAACAACCAGCAGCTCAAAATAAAATGTTGTTGGCTCTTTTCTTTTTTGCCATTTAACCTTTAGTAAATGTCCATCTTATTCTCAATGTTTACTAAACTTTACAGCTGAATATTTCTTATCAGTGTTTTAATTGAGTTAAGGAATTTACTGTTCTGAATTAAAATCTTCCATTGGGCTTGTTATTTAAAAAAAACATTTGTAACTTCTAATCTATAAAAGTTGATGCGATTACATTAATTTAACTCTTTAGACACTGTTGTAGATAATCAATATTAGATATTTGTAACTATGCTGTCATTAAAATAGATTTTTAAATCAATATCAGAAAAAAGTTACTTTTAAATTTCTCAGTTCTTTCCTGATGAAATGTGGAAGAAAAGTACCTTTAATTCAAAACAGGGATGGGAAATGTGGCTAAGATGAAAGGATGAGCAATTTTTCAGCCATAACTGGTATAGTCTCTCACAAGGCTGAGATATGAGAATTGGAGTTCAAAGCCAGCCTGGGCAGGAAGATCCCTGAGACTTTTCTCTCCAATTTACTACCCTAAAACAGCCAGAAGTGGAGCTATTGCTCAAGCCTGAGCACAAAATCTCAAGGAGAATACTTAGGCTCCGAGTTGAAGCCCCAGAACAGGCACACAAAAAACAAACAGAAAAAAAAAGAATTGGCATGGTCTAAAAGAATGATAGAAGCAATGCTTTGACAGTTTGAGACCTCACAGGTCTAGCACTTTGGACAAACCACTTATTCTGTGTAAGTACAAGAATTTTCTTCACAGAGTTGATGAGGATAATGATATGGCTGTGTGTGTCCTTAAATATTTAAGGACAGGGGGCTGGGAGGTGGCTCAGTGGTAAAGTGCTTGCATTGTATGCATGAGGCCCGGGGTTCAATTCCTCAGCAACACACTTGAGCACTGTGGCTCAAGTGGTAGAGCGCTAGCCTTGAGCTGAAGAGCTGAGGGACAGTGCCCAGGCCCAGAGTTCAGGCACCACAACTGACCAAAAAAATATATATATATAAGGCCTGGAAATGTAGCTCAGCTGCAGAGCATTTGCTTAGCATGCATGTCATTTGGTACAGCACTATAATCCCAAGCACTACAACAAAAGACCCTATACAGACTTCTTAAGAACTCTTATTTAGTCATTTAGTCTTCATTGAGTTGCATATATATGAACCTATAGCAAATAGTATTTTCAGTAGAATTCAGTGTAGCAAATCATTGTAAAAGTCACTCATTGAAGAATTGAATTTTCTGAGTCTCATATAGTTTTCTTAGGTTATTTTTAATGAGTTTATGAATCATTTCTTAACCTAATTCAAAATCAAACAGCAGCCGGGCGCGGTGGCGCGCGCCTGTAATCCGAGCTACTCGGAAGGCTGAGCCCGGAGGATCGCTTGAGTCCAGGAGTTCTGGGCTGCAGTGCGCTATGCCGATCGGGTGTCCGCACTAAGTTCAGCATCAATATGGTGACCTCCCGGGAGCGGGGGAACACCAGGTTGCCTAAGGAGGGCTGAACCGGCCCAGTTCGGAAACGGAGCAGGTCAAAATCAAACAGCTGAAAAGAACTTCTGATCCTTAGGGTTACAAGACAAATTGACCTTCTGCTAAATATACTGGGAATCTTTGCATCTGGGTAGTTGGTTTTCCAGTGTCTTCTTGATAGCTCAGTAGCCGTCAAAAAATCAGTTTCTGAATCTAATTGGTAGCTTTTGCTAAACTAAAATCTCACTTAAAGTCTACTGTCGTGGAACTTCAATCCATGGGCTTGCATATGAAGTTTAAGAAAGGAAGACTTACCTTAACCAGGACTAGAGAGAGAAATTGATTTATTCAAAAATAGTTTGAGAGCTGCGAATGTAGCTTAGTGGTAGAGTGCTTGCCTAGCATGCCTTGGGTTCAATTCCTCAGTACCATATACACAGAAAAAGCTGGAAGTGGCACTGTGGCTCAAGTGGTAGAGCGCTAACCTTGAGCAAAAAGAAGCTCAGGGACAGTGCTCAGGCCCTGAGTTCAAGCCCCAGTACTGGCAAAAAAAAAAAAAAAGTTGAATTTTTTATTTTACTTTATTTGATAAGGTCTAACTATGTAAACCATTAAATTCATGATCCTTATGCCTCTGCCTCCCAAGCTTTGGGATTGCATGCTTAGCCTAAGCTTCTTTTATATGCCAGTCTTTTTTTTTGGGGGGGGGGATGGAGGGGGTCCGGTCGTGGGGCCTGAACTCTGGGCCTGGGCACTGTCCCTCAGCTCTTCAGCTCAAGGCTAGTGCTCTACCACTTGAGCTACAGCACCACTTCCGGCTTTTTTCTTTTTGTTTATGTGGTGCTGAGGAATCGTACCCAGGGCCTCAGGCATGCAAGGCAAGCGCTCTACCACTGAGCCACCTTCCCAGCCCTATATGCCAGTTTTATGTGTGCTAAATATCAAATAAACAGTTGTGACCAAAACAGAAATAACCCTCCTTTGTGGAATTTATGATAAATAATAAGTCATGTGTTACTTCAAATTTGTATGTGCTATGTAAAGAGCAAGATAAGCATGGATAAGTTTGCTAGAAAATACATTTGGGGGAGGGAGGCAGTGATAGTTAACCTTAAATCTGGAGGACAAAATGCAGAAAATTTTGAAGGATTTGCAACATCAGCTAGTATTGATTTGACATTCCAGTTCTAATACTGTTAATTTTGTGGAACAACTTTACAGACTAGGAAGAGTTTCCAAACCCATCAGGAATCGTGCATCCCATGAATTTTTAAGAAGTATGTAGTATTAAATGATGGCAGGGTGTCCAAAATAACTGTTATAGAAATAATGCTGAATTAGAAAGAAAACTCAAGGCTCTGGTCCCAGCACCGCCATTAATTTTGCTCCAAGAATTAGACATGTAAAATAATGATTATATCCTCCAGTTATTTCATGTGCTGATGCAATATCTACTTCATTTTGGAATAAACACTTAAGATCCCTTTTGTCTCTTAAATTGTGCTAGAAATAATCACTAATAATTGTAGTCTAATCTTTAAAACACATACAGTCCCAGATTTTATTGAATACTAAGTCTCTGTATAATGAATGTATAATGAAGTCAGATTCTGAAAGTTAGACAGTAGATTTAAACATGTTAAATGGGTTATATGTGGGATAAGGAAAGATCCTCCTCAAAACATCAGCTACTTTGTTTCATACCTTTTTGATGGAACCTTCAGTAACATACTTCCAAAACTTCATATTTATTCATTTAATGCCCTGAAGTTGAGTACAGGTTGAGTGTCTGGTTCAATCTGAACACCTACCCTAAGCTAATGATTTCTATCTTTGGCTCAGTTCTTTTATTTTACCAATAATTAAACAAAACAAACAATGATGTCAGAGAAATAGATGAAATGCCAAAATGAAACTGGCTTACAGGCAAAATCAGAGAAAAAACTTTAGATACCTACTCATTAGGTAATTTGTAGATATTAAATTCTACACAAAGCAATGTATGAGTCTATATGTAGTGACTAGAACTTGGATTTAATAATGTGGGTCTATCTACACTATAATAATATTGTTAGGATCCTTTCTGAATTAAAAGGTGATTTGAAGCTGATTTACATTGTTATTTGTATACATGGTTTCCAATAGGAAAGAAATCATATAGGTTTTTTTCCAAGAGTTCTGAGCATTACTCACCCCAAATGATAACACAAATAAGAGTATATTCTGACACTTTGAAATGTTTAGCATCAAATGTCATTCTCATTTCAGTTTTTGAGGTTGGTGGTTAAAAAAAAAAAGTTACACTGGGTGCTGTGACTCAAAGTGGTAGAATGCTAGCCTTGAATGAAAAAGCTTAAGGACAGCACCCAGACCCCGAGTTCAAGCCCCACCAGGGACCAAAAAAAAAAAAGTTACTGTCCAAATGGTGTCTTTTTGCACTGAGGGAGCTACACTGTCATAGTGTTTGGTGTGATGAGACTTAATTGTATGTTGAACCATTCCAGATTTAGATAACTTTCACCCTCCAGCCCAGCCCAGAGACTCTCACCGAACTGTTTGACCTTTTGTCCCTCCTAAACAGGATCTGCCAGAAGCTTCCTTCTGCAATTTCTTATATTCATCTTCTCTATAAATTAAATCTAGACATTCAAGCATGACTGAACAAGCATTGAAGATGCATTTGTTGAGATGGATTAGCTCTACCCATCTTTAAATCTCGTTTCAGATAATTATAGATGAAAGATGCCTAGTGGATTGAATTACTGTTTGTTCATATATTCTCATAAATGGTGAGGCAAGAATATAAAAATGCAAAATTGAAAGGCAGATTGGTGAGAATAAGATCCCATTATCATTTCTTCTCAGTTTATATTCCAAATTATGAGATAAGAAAAGAGCAGAAAGCAACTTTGATTACATACACTAAATGATTCAGTGGGACTTCCACAAAACACGGCCATATTAGATCATAGCCAATACGTGGATGTTCTATTGTTGCCAGAAGCCTTGGATTCCCCTCTAATCAACTAGTCCTCCAATTAGCTCTTACCCAGTTTGTTTTGGAGTCCAGTAAATGTATTGACATTATTAGCACGTGGTGTAGTTTCTGGTGGCCTTTGCAAAGCCTCTTCCAGGAATTTAGATGGTTTTTAAACTGACATTCAAATAGCCACTCATTAATTAAACATAGCTCATGACTCTTCGGTAACTTCTTTCTAGGTCTTTATGGCTTGTAAATATTATTGGACTTGCAATGTCCCCCCCAAAAAAGGGAAAGACTGATTGAGCTCAAATAAAAGAAATAATGAGGATGTCAAAAAGGGCCCTAGACCAAGAGAGTTAATTAAGTTTACAATGCCTCTGGGTTTTTTGGTTTGTTTGTTTGTTTTACTTTTATTGTCTTGTACCAGTCCTGAGGCTTGATCCTGGGGGGATGAGCACTGTCCCCAAGCTTTTTTGCTTGAGGCTAGCTAGCATTCTATCACTTGATCCACAGCTCCACTTTTGGCTTTTTTTGATGGTTAATTGGAGATAAGAGTCTCAAGGACTTTTCCTGCTCAGGCTATCTTCAAACTATGATCCTCAGATTTCAGCCTCCATAGTAACTAAAATTATACTGCCACATCAGGGTCCTTTTTAAAATATTTTATTGTAAAGATACTGTACAGAGAGGTTACAGTTATATGAGTAAGGTAATGAATACATTTCCTATTGAGCATTGTTTTTCCCCAACCATCCCTTCCCTCTCCACCTCCCCAACACCTCCCCCCTCCCTCCCCCCACAAAGTTGTAGGGTTTGTTTTAAACATAGTGTCTTGTACTTCTCATTGGGTCAACCTGTATCCTTGTTTCATTGTTTTGTTATTTCCCTCCCCCCCCCATTAGAAAAATGTATATACAAGATGCAGGGTACCAGAATCAAATACAGTGAAAACGGCTTATACCAATAGGGAAAAACATACGAAAGAAACAAAAGAAATAATGTAATATATTATAAGTACATTAAAAACAACAGCAACAAAGATAAACCCTCTTGTGTCTCTATCTTGGGATTCATTTCACTTAGCACCATTTTATATGGTCATATGTGCATAGCTTTTGACCTTTTCTGCTTGTCTGGTAAGGTTATTCTAGACATATACTAGTTATTGCAAATACAGGAAACCATGGGACCTATGAATCTTTGGGTCTGGCTTAATTCACTTAGTATAATGTTTTTCCAAGTCTTTCCATTTCCTAACAAATGGGGCAGTGTCATTCTTCCTGATCGAGGCATAGAATTACCGTGTGTGTGTGTGTGTGTGTGTGTGTGTGTGTGTGTGTGTGTCACATTTTCTTGATCCATTCATTTACTAAGGGGCATCTGGATTGATTCCATATCAAACTGAAGAAAGCTAGATAAATGGGATTGCATGAAACTAGAGTTTCTGCATAGCAAAGGACATAGCTAGCAAGATCAGTAGAAAGCCCACAGATTGGGAGAAGAACTTCACTAGCCATACAATGGACACGGGCCTCATAAATAAAATATACTTAGAACTAAAAAAATTAACTCCCCCAACAACAAATCCTCAAAGAAACAACTGCCTGATTAATAAACAGGCTCTTTACTTAAAGAGAAACTTCTCTGAAGAGGAAATAAGAATGGCCAATACATACACGAAGAAATGTTCAACTTCTCTGGCCATAAAAGAAATGCAAATCAGTGGCTGGGAAGCTGGCTCAGTGGTAGAGCGCTTGCCTTGCATGCTTGAGGCCTTGGGTTCAATTCCTCAGCACCACATAAGTAAAAAAACAAAAAAAACGGAAGTGGTGCTGTGGCTCAAGTGGTAGAATGTTAGCCTTGAGCTGAAGAGCTGAGGGACAGTGACCAGGCCCAGAGTTCAAGCCCCATGACTGGACAAAAAAAAAAAAAAAAGTTAAATACAAATCAAAACAATATTGAGATTCCACGTCACCCCAGTTAGAATGGCTATAATCAAGAAATCTAACAGTAACAGATGCTGGAGGGGATGTGGCCAAAAGGGAACCCTGCTGCATTGTTGGTAGGAGTGTAACCTTGTTAAACCACTTTGAAAAGCAGTATGGAGGTTCCCCAAAAGGCTACATATAGAGCTCCCTATGACCTAGCAATCCCACTTTTTTTACCCAAACGATTACAAACAAGGCCATACTAAAGCTGGGAACACAACTATGTTTATCTCAGCATTGTTCTCCATAGCTACTATATGTAACCTACTTAGGGTCATTTTTAACTTCACTTTTTATTTATTTATTTTTGTTCGGATTTTTTAATAATGCTTTTGCATTCAGATAGATTCTGACTAGGTAGCCCACACTAGCCTTAAACTCAGAAGCTCCCACCTTCACCTCCCATTGGTAGAATCATAAATGTGTGTCACTCTACCAGCCTTACCTCTAATTTTTAATGAGTTTATACTCCCATTCACCCTCCCTCTTAAGAATCATCCTAGAATGCATATACAAACATAAGAACATGTGTGGGTATCACAATTATCCTCCTCCAAAGTGTGATAGGTTTTGGTAACTGAAAATGGGTTCTAGAAATAGAATAGACCTTATGATCTATAGGGGATGATGAAAGAGGCAATTCTGATCAAGATACATAGTAATTAATAATTGACATGTCAAATTGAAACCCATTTTACAACTATTTGGTGGGGGGGGGGATGGAATGGGCTCTGATAATAGAATAGCCTGTGTAGCAGAAGTGTCCAGTGCTATAAGTATACAACTTGAACTGTATTTGGCAGAACCTAGGCTATTTACACCTGACTGATTCAACAATCTTTCTACACACTGGCTCAACAAGAATAGCTAGTTTGCTGTTTCAGAATTGTAGTTTTGAAAAACCTCTTGTTAACTGGGTGTGGTAGCTTACCTATAAACCTAGGTACTTGAGAAGCACAGATCATGAGAATTATGGTTCAAGGCCATCCTGGACAAATAGTTAGGGAGACTTAATCTCACAAACAAGCTTGGTATGATCGTATATATATGCCTGTGATTCCAGCTGTGGAGAGTCATAGTAGGATCACAGTCCAAACATGAGAACCAATGTGAAAAATAATGAAAGCAGAAAGGGCCTGGGGACATGGGTCAAATGGCAGAGTGCTTTCTTAAGCAAATCTGAGGTTATAAATTGAAACCACTACTGCCACAAAAAGAAAAACCTCTTAGAAATCATATCCATTCCCTATTGCTGGTGTACAAACTACTCCTTTGAGTATTTCTTCTATCCCACTGTACCTTTGGTAAATAAGGAATATTTCTGTCCTCAACTCTGATTGTCATAACATAGGAAAACCTGCCTGTTTGGTAGCATACAAAAGGAACAAATTCAAACACAACACTCTTCTAGCCTTCTCCAGTGTAGAACCTGTAGCTGCTTGGTTGGACTATGTCCTGCCCAGAACTGCTATACAAGTTCCTTGTCCGTAGCACATCCTTCAAACTGGCCTTCCTTTTGGCTACTCACTCTTGGAGTTCTGAGGAGCTTGAAAGTCACTACCTTCTTCTTGTCTGCCTTACAGCCTGCCGTGCTTATTCCAATTCCTATAAATACTACTGAAGGACCTTAATGAGAATTTCAGAATGTTCTGGAACAATCCCAGTCCCTTCCACTTGAGGACTGCAGAGACGAGCCTAGAAAAAATACAGATGGTAAAGCACAGTAAATTCTTGGAATAAAGGTTGCCTCTAATTCATCCTTTTTTTTTTTTTGCACCACCCCACCCTCCACCCAAAAAAATGAGCTGTTTTTTGTATAGGTAGGATATGACTGGCAACTCATCATTTTAAATGTAATTTCCATCTGCCACTTTCTGCATTACAGGATTCTGCATAAAGGAAAAGTTGTGTCAGATTCCTGCTAGAAAATGTACTGAATATTTGTATCTTGGAAATGATACCACCATAAAAGAAGAAATGCCTAATTTAAGTATGATATTCCACTTACTATCCTTGTTACCTTAAACAAGTTATTTAATCTGAGTCTGCAACTTATATTCAAAATGAGGATAAAACATCTACAGTGTTGTAAGTAGCAATCAAGGTTATGTGAAGTGGTTGCAGAAACTGAAAAGCACTGCACAAGTGTAACGTTTTCTAAGGGAGAACCTTTCTGAATTGAAAAAAAAATTATTTGAACTAAAATATTAATATATGAAGTTTTTCAGGATTTTTTTTTGATCAGTCACAGGGCTTGAACTCTGAGCTTGGGCACTGTCCCTGTGCTCTTCAGCTCAAGGCGAGTGCTCTACCACTTGAGCCACAGCCCCACTTCCTGTTTTCTAGTGGTTTATTGGAAGTAAGAGTCTCACGGATGTTCCTGCCCAGGCTGGCTTTGAAGCCCAATCCTCAGATCTCAGCCTCCTAAATAGCTAGGATTACAGGTGTGAGCCACTGGTGCCGGCTTGAAGTTTTTTATAGCCTCCAAATTTTATAAGAGACCAGACACAGTCACTTACTTATACCAGCAATCCTGACTGCTCAGATGGCAGGTATTGGGAGGATTCTGATTTTTTTGGTATTTTTTAACTGTTATTAAAAAGATGCTATGCAGAGGGGTTACAGTTACATGAGTAAGATAATGAGTACATTTCTTGTTGAACATTGTTACCTCTTCCTTTGTTTCTTTTCTACTATCCCTTCCCTACCTCCCCAACTCCTTCCCCCACCAAAAAAAAACAAAAGTTGTAAAGTTTATTTCCAAAATAGTGTCTTGTGAGTATCATTGTTGCAGTGGGTCATCCTGTGTCCTTGTTTCAGCATTTTATTATTCTCCTTCCCCTCCCCAAATTAGATAAATGTATTTAAGATACAAGGTATCAAAATCAAATACAGTGACAACAGGGGATATACCATAGGGGGAAGAACATACAAAAGAAACAAAAGCCAGGCGCTGGTGGTTTACGCCTGTAATCCTAGCTACTCAGGAGGCTGAGATCTGAGGATTGTGGTTCAAAGCCAGCCCAGGCAGGAAAGACCATGAGACTCTTATCTCCAATAAACCACCAGAAAACCGGAAGTGGTGCTGTAGCTCAAGTGGTAGAGTGCTAGCCTTGAGCTGAAGAGCTGAGGGACAGCTCCCAGGCCCAGAGTTCAGGCCCTACGACCAACAACAACAACAATAAAAAAAAAATCACATAGTACGTACATTAAAAACAACAACAACAAAGAAAGACCTCTTGTGTCCATATCTTGGGGGTTAATTTCATTTAGCATCATCTTATATGGCCATATGTATATAGCTCTTGAGCTTTTCTGCTCAACTGATGAGATTACCCTAGACATATTTCTTTGGGTCTGGCTTACTTCACTTAATATAATTTTTTCCAAGTCTTTCTATTTCCTAACAAATGGGATAGTGTCATTCTTTCTGATGGAAGCATAAAATTCATACATACACACACACACACACACACACACACACACACTCGTATATATCACATTTTCTTGATCCATTCATCTACTGAGGGGCATCTGGGTTGGTTCCATATCTTAGCTATGATGAATAATGTTGCAGTAAACATAGTTGTGCTGGTAGCTTTAGTATGACCTTGTTTGTGATCATTGGGTAAATGTCCAGAAGGGGGATTGCTGGACCATGGGGAGCCCTATGTGGAGTCTTTTGAGGAACTGCCATACTGCTATCCAGAGTGGTTGAACAAGTTTACATTCTCACCAACAGTAAAGTAGGGTTCCCTTTCGGCCACATTCCCTCCAGCATCTGTTGTTATTAGATTTCTTAATTATAGCCATTCTAACTGGGTTGAGGTAGAATCTCAATGTCTTGATTTGCATTTCATTTATGACCAGAGAAATTGAGCATTTCTTCATGTGTCTATTGGTCTGTAAAGAGAAACTTCACTGAAGATCAAATAGGAACAGCCAATAGGATTCTATTTTAAGACATGCCTGGCCTGAGGGATGAGAAAGCCAGCCTTTAAGAGTGAGACATCTGGGAAAAGCCATGCAATGCAGAACCTACCATATCCCCGCCCCTTCCTCACCCAGTCCTTTCTCCACCGCCCCTACCGTATTTCCTTCTTTCTGTGCATGTTTCTCTCCCACTCTGGTTCTTGTGTTACCAATAGGTCAATGTCCAGGTGCTTCCGCTTCCTTTCCCACCCTGCTCCCCCTCCACAAGGAGGCAGTTTTGTATTCGCTTGTACCAGTTGATACTTCACACACACACACACACACACACACACACACACACACACAAATAGGACTAGGCTGTTCATTGATCAGTGACAGCCCCCCCCATCCCCCAGCACATGCACATAGAGAAAAATCTGTGGGAACTGCTGTCTTTGTTTCACTGCCATTTGGCTTTTGATTGGTTTCACACACACACACACACACACACACACACACACACACACACACCAGTGGGTAAGCAGCCCTCAACAGAAAAGTTTAAAGTCCCCTTTGCAGATTCCTATTCTACTCATAGTGTTGGGGTGTACCCTGCAACCTGACTCAGCACCACTTGTCACCACATGTTGTGAGTGGGCTTGACTAGCTGTCTCAGGCTACACACCTGTCACCTCTTAGTCATGCAGAATCAAAATATTAACAGCCCTAATCATATTGTCTGGGGCTTCAGAGCTTTATTTCAAAAGTAGTAACACTAAAATACAGCTAGTACTTCTACTTTATTTTTTTTAGCCTGTCTTTATATTACTTCAGGAAGCTAAGAGATGGACCCTGGCTTCCAAATTCCCCCCTTACATTATGGATCTTCCTAGTGTCATACAAATACCACTGACACTACCCTTTTTCTATCACATCAGTTCTATAACAACAGAAAGAACACATTCATCTTCCTATCTGCAGTATTCTAGGAGAGTTTCTGCATGTAGTAGGCTTCATTCAAAAACTTGAATGGGTGGGGGCATGCAGGAGTCCCTGGGTTCCATGCCCAATAACCAGAAAAATCACAGGTGCTCAGAAAGCTAAGATCTGAAGGATCACAGTTTGAAGGCCAACTTGGGCAGGAAAGTTTTTAAGACCCTATCTCAAAAATAAGCAGCAAAAATAAGACTGAAGGCCTTGCTCAAGTGGTAGAGTGCCAGCCTAGCAAGCATGAGATCCCCAGTTAACAAAAAAAAAAAAAAAAACATGAATGAATTGGGACCTGGGGAGACATGTCACCCTGTTTAACAAAACTTTCACAACTAAGCTTTTCCTTCTTAGTGTGTCTGAAATAGTTCAGAAAATTTTAAACTTTTTGGAATAAATCCAAATCTGGAACCATTCTCTGAACATATTCTAAAAGCCAGGAATCAGTAATTGTGAGACTGGCAATGGTGGCATACAGCCATATTCCTACTTAGAAGGCAGAGGCCAGAAGGAGCTGAAGTTTAAGGTAAGTCTGTTCTGCAGTCAGACCCTGTCTCAAAATATAGACACACACACACACACACACACACACACACGCACACGCACACGCACACACACACAGATGTAATTATAGATCTAACTAATTAAATCTTTTTTTTATCTCTTAGCAAAAGTGATTCTTAGAGTGTTTCTTTGGCATTGGTTCTAGGATACAGGGAAGAGGGGCTTAGCAGACTTCTCAAGAATATATCTATACTAGTCATCCCCAGCACCTAGCCAGGTGTTGTGCACACAGTCTTCAGCTAGTATTGGTGAATGAGTGTGTTCAGTTGAGAGAAGAAATTCAGAAGTCTCAGATGACTTGGGTTGAAATTGCCCAGATTTCAGTTAGTGATTTTTCCCAAAACTAACTGTAAATCTGTACATATTTCTTGGACTGGTAGAGTGGCTTAAAGTGACAGAGGGCTTGCCTAGCAAGTGTGATGTGCTGATTTCATTCCCCAGTACCATCACCATCAAACAAACAAAAAAAGGAGTAGACAAATTGCTTGCCCTCCAGATTGAAGCATTGGTTACTTACATCATCTGATTGAACAAGGGTTGATGGATGTTGATTCTGTGCTTGTCCGAGTGGGGTGACTACAAACAAGTGAAAGTGTTTCTATCCCCATAGAAATGGTGAATGATGTCTTTGATCTATGAAATTACCTCTATTATAGCACTGCCCATATAATCACTGTAGAATCTGTTCACCTATTTCCCCAACACTTTTTTTTTTCAGGTAAGGGGTAGGTTTATTCATCGTTCTGTCTGGAACCAGGCCATGTTGGCCCTCCACATGGCTGGGAAAGGCCTCGGAAAGACCTGGGAAAGAGAGAGAAAAAAGAGCTAGAAAAGAGAGCATCTGGGCCTGGTCTAGCCTTATCTAGGGTATGGGCGGAGAAAGGTGTGGCCACATCAACTTCAGATGTGACCTCAGCGGATGCAGATGTGACCTCTTCCAGATGTGCCAGTTGCCTAGGTAACGCAGGTATTGGATGGAGACTTTGCTGCAAGGAGGGTGGAGTCTCCTCACCATCCAGGATCGGACCTTACATTCCAGCCTTTTAATAATCATGAAATAGGGCTCAGATTCTCTCTGGCTACTTCCTGCTGACAAGGGGCATTGATGTTAAGGTTAAAAGGCTGGAATTTGGTCCCCTCCCAGAGAAAGCAGTGAGCAGCAGCTGTCCCTTGGTGGCGTGAGTCATTAGATGAAGTCTGGAGAAGTCTCATGAGCATTGAGGGGCTGGAAAAAAAAATACTAGCGAGCAAATAAATGGCAAGAGGAAGGACTTGGGGCTGAAAATGTTGGTAGAAATGTCCCTAGCTACTTCTGACATCTGGCAACTAGGTAGAGAAGTCAGGTGACAAAGGCAAGAATATAAATTCCTGTTCAGTTAATAGGTAGACAGGTATAGACATTGGATGGGCAGGCTTCTTTCTTCTACTGACCTCCCAGCTCTGGTTAATTTTGAAAGGGCAGGCACAAAGTAGCTGATGTGACATCATCTCCTCTTACTCCTCTCCATGTTCCCTTGTTCCCCGACTGGCTGAGTCTAGGTGCTTGTTGCTGGGATGACTTGTCCCAGTTGGTATCCAAGGAGGTTTGAACTCAAGGCCTGGGCACTATCCCTGAGCACTTCTTCTCAAGGCTAGTGCTCTACCACGTTGAGTTACAGTACCACTTCCACTGTTTGGCTGGTTAGAGATGAGTCTTGAGCCATGCTTCTAGCCTGGCTCTTTGCAGGTTAGTTGGGAGATGGAGTCTTAGGGATTTTTCAGCCCAGGCTGGCTTTGAACTGCAATCTTTGCCACAAAAGCCCTTTATTATTTTCAATTAAAGCAACAAGGAAATCAAGTAGAATAAGTAGAGTTTACCTGGTTCTTATCAAGAATTGACCGACAAATATTCTGCAATGACAAAACTCATTAGATGTGATGATAATTTTAGCACAGATAGGCACAGTATTTTAGAACCATGTAGTCAGTAGTAGAATACATAACACAAAACAAAAAAGGCAAAACTCAAAACCTAAAATTTTGACAACAATGTTTAGACATCTTTGCTAACAAAGCACATCAGATGGTTGGGCCTCAGTTACCAGGGCCTGTGAAAAGAGCAACTTGTTAGCACCTTAGAACAGATGGGTGGAGTAGTAAGCTTGGTGGAAGGTTAAGGGTCAGATGGGGCCAAACCCTTAACCCACCATGTGGCGCCAAGATGGCGAACATCTGAAAAAAAAATGCAAAGAAACCCTGAACAAATAGATCAAGCCAAGATTGGCTAGCCTTTGAGAGGGAACCTAGAGGGGGGTCCCCGGGACCCAGCCTGTGTCACACTCTTCAGGGCACAAGCCAAAACGCTGTAGAAGAGAAAGGGAGAAATTGGGAAAGTTGGACATGAATGGCAGAGAGAGAGAGAGAGAGCAAAGAGAGCCCAAAAGTTAAAAAGAAGTAGCCAAGTAAGAACAGCACCACACACGTGGTATTCAGGTAAGGGATAGGTTTATTCATCGTTCTGGCTGGCACCAGGCCATGTTAGCCCTCCAAGTGGCTGGGAAAGGCCTCGGAAAGACCTGGGAAAGAGCTGGGAAAGAGAGAGAGCTGGGAAAGAGAGAGAAAAAGACCTAGAAAAGAGTCCCAACACTGTTTTGAAGTTCTTAAGAAACTGATCTTCATTCATCTTGGTATTCCTACTCTATGCTTGAGGTAGATTCTCAGAAAATCCTACAGAGAATTGAGTAATATGTGCCTAAATAACCAATCCTAAGTTAGTTACATATTCAAATATGTTTGTATTTGTATCCACATCTGCATGTTTCAAGTGGTTAATACTGGATATGTCTTGGGGGGGAAAAACACCTAGATTTGATCATATGCCTATTGAACTATGGTCTTAATAGGAAATGTCCCCGACAAATGCATGTTTTTTACTCTTAGTCCCTGGATATTAACACTGTTGAGGGATATTGTAGAAATTTGGGAGATGGAGACTAGCTAAAGGCTATATCTAATTCCCAGTCCCCTTTCATTTTCTGCCATAAGATGAACAGCTTACCTCCTGCACACACTCCCACCACCGTGATATTCTGCCCAAGTTCATGTGGTGAAACAACCAGGTACCAAACCATCTGAATCATGAGCCATGAACAACTCTTCTTAACAACTTAAAAGTTTGCCCGGCATTCATTCTATCACAGTGATGACAAAGCTGACTCATGTATAAACTGTTGAAGGTATCTACTATCAAACTATTATCAAACTATTCCTTTGAGAATTTCTCTGCTCTATGATAGCCAATGTATTCCTAGCACACATTCTAGGGACCTAGCTTCCCTTGCAGAGTAGGCTAAGGGTGCGCCGCTGTCCTAGAATCAACCAGTCTCATTTTTCATTACAAATTGGTGTTGAGAATGCAAAGGAGCCTTAACTGACTATTGAACCAGGAACAGAACAAACAGGAGCTGTAGGGCAACCGTGAACTATACCCAAAAGAAAGCTGTCTTCAGAGAAAGATGAAAGAAAAATATTTAAGAGGCAAAACCAGATGGCCTGATACAAACATATTTAAACTGCCTAGTTGTAGTGTTCATTTCTTGGCTACTATTCTTTTTTTTTCTTTTTCTTTTTCTTTTTTTTGGTCAGTTATGGGGCTGAACTCTGGGCCTGGGCGCTATCCCTCAGCTCTTCAGCTCAAGGCTAGTACTCTACCACCTGAGCCAAGTGCCACTTCTGGCCTTTTCTGCTTATGTGGTGCTGAGGAATAGAACCCAGGGCTTCATGCATGCAAGGCAAGCACTCTGCCACTGAACCATCTTCCCAGCCGAAGGCTAATATTCTTTCTAAGGCTATCTTTCACTTATTTTGGGTCTGCAGAGGATATACTTTGTTTTCCTTACATCATTTATGCTTAAGTGAATTGGAAATGGCTATCATTTACAGTATTTATGCTTAAGTGAATTGGAAATAGCTATCTGCATTTGAAACTAAAGGACGAACAGTATATGATACATATAAGAATTCTTGTTACTTTTCTTTTTAGTTACATTACTTTTTGTTCACACCCATATGCTATCCCAGAACATGTTAATCAGGAAATTGTTTCCATGAGGAGTTCCTGATAAAGTAAGATACAGTAGGAGGCTAAATGGTGTCTTTGGTCTTCAAGTTTTCTTAATATCCTAGGTCAAAGGAAGCTAGAATAAATAAACAGAAGCTATTTATAGAAGGCATCGAATACATATCAGATCCTGTTGGAACTATATGATTGGACTAGAGAGGTTTTGAAGAACCAATGCACTTGGAAGCTTCCCAAAACATCTATTTTTGAAGATTCTGTTTTCCAGAACCATTTCAAGAATGGCCTTTCCTGGGCCTTAATTGTGTCTCAGACTTGCTAGAAGTATGAACGAACTGGAAGAGACTAAATAATGCATGTGCCCAGAGGAGCTCAGACTTTGCTATTGGCCCAGGTGCAAACAAGGATGGCCAATCCTATGGAAGTAAGATAAAGACCTGCCCTTCAGAAGACATTCCTAATTTGAGCCACATTCTCTTTACTATGGCATGCCACACTGCAAATGTAGCACTCAGTCAGTTGTAAAAATAGAAGGGAACTGTGAACTGCTAAACTTATTGGTCTAGATTAAGAGGAAACATCTTAGAACTTTTTCCTAGGACATGATGAAAATATTAAAATCAACATATAAGTTTTCAGCTCTTTTGAGGTGACACTGGATCTGGGAAATGCTTACAATTAATTTGACTGCCGCTAGTTTCCTTTTTTAGTTAATTGTGTTAAATGTGCCTCATAACCTCTAGGTGCAGTGGCGCTGTCGTTTAGAAAGGGACCGAGGGGAAGCTGTTTTAATTCTGGCTTTTGTTTTAGCCACTGAATGTAATGCCACATGATTGTTGACCCAACAATAATCCAGTTAAAAAACAATCTTCAGAGTTACTACATCATCAAAATTAACCCTGATTACATCAAATTATGTTGAAACAGACCACAGCTGTTTGCCCTGTTGAAGCAACTGAGAGCTCATGCAGAAGATACATCTGGGATCAGGAAGATATATTTGTGTGTGTGTGTGTGTGTGTGTGTGTGTGTGTGTGTTGTTGTTGTTTGTTTCTTAACACAGATGTGGGAGAGAAGCACCCTGTTCAACTTAGAGTACTCAATGGAAGTTGGAAACTTGTGATTTCCCCAGCAGTCAAAAAAATCACATTCACCACCATCCTCCAAGAAGAAGAGAAGTGGAGACTTTTTGTGCAATTTTCAGTAAAAAAAACATAAGAAGTTAAATTGGAACCTGGTGAGTGTGCTCTTATCAGCAAAGCAAAGAACTAGAGAGAAGTAGATTTTCTTTGGTATACTGTGTAGTGTGCTAGAGCTGGCTCAGACTAACCTGTGGGAGTAGATTCTTCAGTTGTGAAGTATTTCACAAGTGGGTTGTTTAAAAATAACATCAAAATTAAATTATAAAAAAGGAAACCAAATATTGAAGATGTAGACAGATTGGAAACCTCACACATTGCTGGTAGGAATGTGAAATGGTACAGTCACTATGGAAAATAGTTCAGTAGTTCCTTAAAATGACCACAGCTAGTGCCTGTGGCTTATGCCTGTAGTCCTAGCTTACTCAGGAGGCTGAGATAAGAGCTGAAACCAGCTCTAAGACAAAACCAGCCCAGGCAGACAAAGCTGAAAGACTCATCTCCACGTAAGCAATAAAAAGCTGTGATCAAAAAAGCCAAGTAAGAGGGGGGAAGGCCCTGAGTTCAAACCCCAGTACTGGACAAAGAAAAAAAAAGGACAAGGCCATGATTATATAATATAACCATGTTGCAAAAAAGTTGAACAGTTACTGTATGATTCAGCAATTCCACTCCCAGGTATATACCACCTTGGGAGAACTGAAAACATGTTCAGACAAAAAGGACACATAGGTTCACAACAGCACCATTCATTAACAAAGAAAATAAACAGATAGTACATCCATGGGTTGATGAATGGATTAAGTGTAGTATGTCCATTTAATGGAATGTTATTCAGCCATATAATAAAGAATGATAACATGGTAAGAGCCAACAAGGAAACTTTCCTTTAACTCCCTTTTTATACTTTATGGTAAGTAGCAGGGAGGAGATGCATTTATATGTCATTTCTAGGCAAAATGTGAACCTAATGACCAGCTTGTTTCTACCTATATTCTGTCTCTTATTAGAAATGGGAATCATGGCCTCTTAGAGAAAAAAGGTCACCATTCTACATTTACCTGTATCCATGTATTAAATTTCTGTATTTCTTGTTTGCATTGAAAAAAATCACATAACAATGTTGTGATTTAAAAAAAGAAAGAAAGAAAAGAAAAAAAGCGGGTGCTGGTGGCTCATGCCTGTAATCCTAGCTACTCAGGAAGCTGAGATCTGAGGATTGCGGTTCAAAGCCAGCCTTGGCAGGAAAGTTCCTGAGACTCTTATCTCCAATAAACCACCAGAAAACCAGAAATGGTACTATGGCTCAAGTGGTAGAGCACTCACCTTGAGCTAAAGAGCTAAGGGACAGCACCCAGGCCCAGAATTCAAGCCCCACTACTGACAAAAAAAAAGGGCTGGGAAGGTGGCTCAGTGGTAGAGTGCTTGTCTTGCATGTATGAGGCCCTGGGTTCGATTCCTCAGCACCACATAAACAGAAAAAGCCGGAAGTGGCGCTGTGGCTCAGCGGTAGAGCGCTAACCTTGAGCTGAAGAGCTGAGGGTCAGCGCCCAGGCCCAGAGTTCAGGCCTCATGACCAGACCCCCCCCCAAAAAAAATAAATGTGACTAGGAATGTGGTAGCTTGCTTAGCATGCATGAAGCCCTTGGTTTGATTCCTGAGTACCACATAAACAGAAAAAGCTGAAAGTGGTGATGTGGGTCAAGTGGTAGAGTGCTAGCCTTGAGCCCAGGCCCAGTTCAAACCCCACAGCTGAGGGTGGGAAGGGGGGAAATGATAAAAAACAAGAAATGCTGCAACATATACAGCCCTTGAAAATCTACAAAGTGAAAGAAATCAGACAAAAGAGTCCATATATTGTTTGATTCTGATTATATGAAATAACCAGAATGGGCAATACCATGTAGACAAAAAGTAGATTCATGTTTGTCAGCATATGGGATTAGGGGAGTGACTAAGTGATAGGTACTGAAAATGTTCTGGATAGCAGTTATTGTTACACATGAATATACTAGATTCATGAATATACTAGAATATACTAGAAATTACTAGATTGTATACTTTAAAATGATGGTTTGTGGGGGCTGGGAAGGTGGCTCAGTGGTAGAGCGCTTGCCTTGCATGCCTGAGGCCCTGGGTTTGATTCCTCAGCACCACATAAGCAAAAAGAAAATTAAAGGCCAGAAGTGGTGCTGTGGCTCAAGTGCTAGAGCGCTAGCCTTGAGCTGAAGAGCTGAGGGACAGCCCCCAGGCCCAGAGTTCAGGACCCACGACCGGACCCAAAAAATGATGATTTGTGGTATTTAAATGATACCTCAAAAATTAAGTCATATAAACTTGAAATTAAAATTGTTGAAAACAATGGCAATGCCCCCAAATGTAGCAGTTACTAATTACTTTCATTGTCCTATTCCCTCTTGCCATTGACATCATTTATGTCTGTTGTGTCTTCATATTGAAAATACTAATAGAAACCATTGCTTGTGTCTTGACGTATTGAGTAACATTAAGTTGATAGCTTGAAGTTGGGGAATGGGATGGAATGATTATGCCACAAAAACTACCATATACTGAGTCTTATAGCACCACCAGAAAGCCAGTTTTTAACCATTTAACAGCACTTCACTAGCTATGAGTCAGGAGAAATAGAGTCAAATGACCTCCTTTGGATCATCTGCAGAACAAATAGCAAACCTTCAAGACCATAGTGCATCAGTCAGTGCAGGAGGAGATGGCATTTCTGGTCATCTGTTGGATGAAACCACTTTGAGACAGGAGATACGATTTCTCCAGCTTTGCTAGTGTTGTGTCAGGGTATAAAGACTTCAGTGCTAGCACCTCCACAAGACTCATGGTGAAGCTAGATGTCAAAGAAACCAGAGTCTCATTTCTCAGCTCCAGAGAAGTGGGGATCTGAGGCATATGTACCACAGTATCAGAAATTGGAAACCAAGGCTCGATGGAGTTAGCTCTATGGTGCTAGGGGTAGAAGTCAAAACATCAAAGGAACAATTAAGTTTTAAACTCCCCAAGATTTTTAAGCCATTAGCAGTACTGTTTGTTAGGCACTGCACCCCTAGATACATGCCTTACAGCCGCAGACTTACCCCCAGTCTTAAAGCCTCATTGGACTCCCTCCAGCTGTTCAGCCCCTCCAGTGAAGCCATTGGCTATGTATGTCATAACCACTCCAGATACTTGTAAGTTTTTTGAAGTACTGTTCTTCTGCTATGATTGCTCAAGATGGCTTGCCCCAACCCATTATTCTTTGAGGTTTCATTTCTTTTTCTCTCAACAAATATAGAATGACTATTTCAATCTTGTGTGTGCGCGGCCCATTGCTGAGACGCTTTGGGGGTACTGAAGTGAGGACGGTACATTCCTTCCCTCAAGGAGGAACTCAGTTCCTTGACTAGTAAACATTAGCAACAAAAGTTAAGATGGTAAGCTCTAGAGGTCTTAACCCATGTTCAAGATCTTAACCAGCTGGGTGCTGGTGGCTCACACCTGTAATCTAGTTATTCAGGAGGCTGAGCTCTGAGGATCATAGTTTGGAGACAGCATGGACAGGAAAGTCTGTGAGACGCTTATCTCCAATTAACCACCACAAAGTCAGGTATAGACCTGTAGCTCGAGTGATAGTTCCAGCTTGAAGCCAAAAAGCTGAGACAGACCCTGAGTTCAACTCCTACTACTAGCACACACAGACACACACAGACACACATACAACACACACACAAATTTAGTTTAGGAGTTCTCTGCAGAGCATGTATGGAACAGCATGCACTACTTATGGTTTGAAGCACCAAGGTGCCTTCTCATGGACCTTAACAACGTGTTCTTGGGAAATTGAGTTCGCAACAGGATGTGTGTGACAAAGTAATGTTCCTGTTCTCATTGGTGTTCTGGGAATCTCACTGCCACAGCAGTCAGTTCTGGTTCTGAATGGTGACAGAGGAGAAATTGAAAATGAATACTGCTTAAACATTTTAAGGACGTTTCTTTCCAAAATGCTTCCCCTTTCGTATGGTGTCAAGTAACTCTCAGACTGTTAGCCACTTATAGAGAGGAAACCTAATTAGGTCTTTAACCTCACCTTTCTGCCCCCTTCCAGATCTCATCCTCAAGCAGGTGCCATGCGTTGAGTAAGTCAGAGGTTAATTTAATGGACGAAATAAAATGGTCTCAAACCAACCAGAAGGCACAACACCCCCACGATATGTCTGAAAGGCAAGAGTCCTGAGAGTCACTGGCTGAGGTGGCTCAGCTGGTCATACTGACTTTGTAAGCAGCACTCAGCTCTGAAATTAACCTGTCAACTTAATTGAAGGGGAGAAAAGGCAGAAGGACTAGGACATAAACATCCATCCCACCCCCAGTTCAGTCACTGACATTACTCAGGCCTGGTCTGAGTGGCATTTAATCACTCTAGGCTGGTGTGCAGTTGAGCACAGCTCTTTCCAGCCTTCCCAAACCCGTTCCTGGGAGTGTTCCACCAGCCATGCACCTGCCACTAGCCACAAATACTTAACTCTGAGACAGGCACGGATGCAGGCTGTTGCTGACAACATTCAAAGCCACACTGCAACCTTTAAAACTCAGGCTTTATGATGCAAGGGAAAGGAGGAGCGGGGAGCATGGCAGAAGTGGAGCCCCTCCTGTACCCCCCCAGGTGTGCATTTCTCTCATTTTCACAATGTGCCCTACCCATAAGATGGCCATTTCCTGGAAATTTAATGGTAATGTAGAATTAATGTCCTGAAGTATTCTTAGAGTTGGTCATTAATTCCCCTCAGGAAATACCAGTGGTCTTTGATCAAAATTGCCTAAATTATAGGCTAGTGATCCATGTCCTCACGGAGCTTTTTTTTTTGGGGGGGGTGGGAAAGAAGGGGAGTGTCGACCCAGCTGTTTCCAATAGATGGCGCCCACCTTCATGTAAATAAATCATTCACATTATTTGTTTTTCATTTTTCCAAGGGAGGGGGTGGGGAACCAAAGCAGCAGGGAGTGGAAAGGACTTAGTGAAGGTCCAGACAGGAATGTTCTGTCCAACGGTTGTTTCCAGGCTTGGCACGCCTCTCAGACTCTGGAGACTGAGCCATTCCAGCCTGTAGCCAAGGACCTCAACAACAGTTCAGCTTCCTGTGTGCAGCTCTGTGTTGGACAAAATAGTGATAACAAAAGGAGGGTAGGAGACTGGGGACAGGAGAGCCTGAGAAGAGTGCTTTCTTCAACCTCTGGGGAAGGGTATTGGAGAAAGCGAGACAGAACACTTCCTAAAGCCCATCCTCTGCAACTTGTGTTCCAAGGGCTGTCATGTCATGATCATAAAACACCAAACTTTCCTGTTTGCACATGGAATTGTAAATAACAAACCAGGGCCTTCTACTAAACAAAATCAGACCCTAAAGGGTTTTTACAAAATGCAACCTATCCCAGCTATTTTGCTGAAATGTCTTCTACTCTGTATGTTAAATCATATAATTCATAATATCTCAAAGAATAGTTAAAACACTGCTCTTTAAGCAAAAGATAGGTCATATGTGAATCTGACTTTGACCACAGATTTCAACCAGAGCCAAGCTGTGCAGATTTCTCAGTCTGAAATCCTGGAGACTTGACGTCATGACTCAGATGTGAATGAACAAAGAGCTTAAGGCACTTAAAGCCAGAAGCTTAAAATGGCCATCATTCTGGTTAGTGGCCCTTTTTATATGTGGCTTAAGAATTTCTAAATTATAAGGTAAGGGAGCTCTAATCCCAGCCTTAACCTTAGTTCTGCCTTTACATTCTAACCAGCAGCATACTGAATATTGAGAAAATCAGTAAAATGTGGGGTGGAGGGAGTGGCTTGTCTCTCCACTTCCCAGGGTGCCTAGAAAAACTAAGCAAGTGGTAGGGGACTAGCTTTTTATAAACTAATCCGAAGGGCTGAACTTTCCCTAACCCAATCACTCTGTTGGACAAAGGATGTCCAACTGCTTGAAACAACTAACTGCATGGAGACAGGGGAAATGAACAAAACAGCTTTACATGGGGCAAGATGCTGTTTCAACTCATCTCTTTATGTAGCACAGTTCCCCAATGATAACATAGGTTTCTAGCAACTTCTCAGAGGAGTTAGAAACGCTGCTAATGAAGGCACTTTTATGAGTTCAGAACTCCTTCCACCTTTCCCTGAAGTCCTGGTGTTATGTTTATGCATCCATATAGTTCCTGTTAAACTATGTGATGCACAATGATGTCAAAGAACATCATTGTATCCTACTTTACATGACCCGTCTCATACTCAATTTTTGCCTGTAGTTCTGCAGTTTCCTTTTCCTGAGTTCTGTTTTCCCAGAGAGTGTGGGAGGAAGCCAGCTGGACTTTGTCTCCTGGCAATAAGAGGCCCTCAAGTTGATATACAGACATTAAAGCAGTTTCCCAGTTTGAAAAAAGCAGGTGAGCAGGGCTCTCTTCCACTCTCCCCTGATTTAGAAAAGGCTCTGCATTGTGTTAGTTCTGAGACCTTAGGCTTTCTGTAAAATGGGAAAAACTGACTTGCCCAATGTGTAGACAGGTGAAGACAATTATGTAAACAATGCATGCAAATATCTCCACACTCAGGTTTCCTTAGTAGGTCTGGTTTTTGTTTTTTTTGTTTTGTTTTTTTTTCTTTTTATTTTCTTTCCTTCTTCCTCCAAGGGGGTGGGAGAGTTAATGAAACTCTGGAAACCTGTAGGGAAGCAGGTCACCCATTTCAGCCAGAATCTGACCAGATGAAACCTGAAACTCTGGGAATGGATCGGAAACTCAAGCCAGCCAGAGGAGCCCTTCCCAGACCACCCTTCCTGAAAGATCCATGTGCGATTTTAGGATTTTAGGCCGCCCAGCCTCTTGCCTTCACACACCACCACCAGGGGCCAGGTCTTTCTCTCCCTACCGGCCCCCGCCTGGTGCTGGGCGCTTGGAAGGGGTGGGGTGGGGTTGGGGGAGGAACAGCCCCAGAGGGCGTGCTGGCCAGTGGCGGCTTTGCGCGTCCCCCGGGGCCCACCGGCGTCCAGGGACCGAGACCGCCCTTCCTCGGCCTCGCAGGCCGTGGGCGTGGCGAGCGCGCCGGCCTTCCTG
>NW_012267238.1:7125679-7126010 GCF_000151885.1 Dipodomys ordii | reverse complement strand
GCGCCCTTGTCCGCGCGTCCGGGCGGCGGGCTCCAGTCAGCCAGCAGCATGAGCAGCGGTGGCGACGTGGTGTGCACCGGCTGGCTGAGGAAATCGCCCCCCGAGAAGAAGTTGAGGCGCTATGTGAGTGCGGGCGACGAATGGGCGCGGCCGCCGAGGGGCTGGGGAGGAGGGGGAACGTCCCGATGAAGGTCCGGGAGGGGCGCACAGGCTGGGCCCTGGGAGTCTTTGGCGGGGAAGGGGGGTGCGGCTGGGAGCGGCCGGCTCCCCGCGGCTCGGGGTGTGCTGGACACCTGCACACCTGTCACAGGTGCGCCGCCGAGGGGCGGGG
>NW_012267238.1:7089248-7125458 GCF_000151885.1 Dipodomys ordii | reverse complement strand
CGCGGGGTAGGGGAGGGCGGCGGCGGCGGCGGGGCCGCGCAGCCGGGCCCCACCAAGGGCGAGGCGCCTCGCACCCGCTCCCCTTCCCTTTCTCCGGCCGCCGGCTGCCTTCCAGTCCCCAGCCGCTGCATCACCGGCAGCGTCAGCGGCATGTGCGGCCCTTGTATTAAGTGACTCATTTGTTTGTCCCCCCCCCCCTTTCTTTTCCTTTATTCTGTATGGCCCTCACATACACCAGAGTGACACTGCAGTTTGGTCCGCTGTAACTGACCCGCATTTGGGGGTTGTGCGGCCCTTTGATGCGGGGGGGGGGGGAGGAGAGAGAGAGAGAGATGGAGCTGGGTTTTCAGTTGCCAGGTGGTGCGAACCTGACAGTGTTGACTGAAGTGGCTGGGGCAGCCTCTCCCCCTGTAGTGAGAAGCGAGGCGGCATGGAGGCCGGGGGTCGGAGGGGAGGCTGAGCAGTGAGGGGTTCTGTCCTCGCGGTGCCAGCTACCGAAATTTGGCTGACACCCCTCCCCAGCCCCCCCCACCCCCGTCCAGGGAGTTCAGCATTAAGGAGGCCTCGCGGTTACCCTCTCTTCACTTGGCGGTGAGATGCCCTTGTTCCAGTGACTTGTGGTGCTGAACTCGGGAATCACTCCCACAGCCTGGAAGTGAGCTTTTGCCTCCCAGCTGCACTGCATCCAGGGGCCTCGGGGAGACCGGCCCTCCCTCTGCTGCACCGGGCGCTGGCCCCGGAATTGAGGGCAGGGGGGATGGGGGGTGGGCAGAAGTCTACCCGTTTCCTGCCTTTGCTCCCCAGATCAGAATCGAGGGACTTCTGGCCTCTGGAGTGAGGAAGTGACATTCTGTTTTTCAAAGGAAGTGTTGTTGTTGGGGAGTGTGAGTCTGTGGCAATGAAATCAGGCTCTTTACTTAGAACATTGACTGGGGGGGGGGAGGGTAGGAGGGGGAGATTTAGCACATGACTCTTGACCTTGCACATAGATTGAACGTATAGTAGGAATGAGTGTGTATCTCTCTTTTAAAGCTTATTTTCTGGGAAAGGGTGTTGATGGAGTCAAAGTATTGTGATTATTGATTTTTTTCTTTTGTATTAAAGTGAATTTTATTAGGATGAAAGAGGAGTCATTTGCTGGTTAGCATTTTATTCCTATTAAAAAAAAAACAACAAAAAGCAACTTTGTCCCAAATAGCTTCCAGAAGTAATATATAAAATTGGATGTCATGGTAGCCAATAGAATAGTGTTCAGTTAAAAAAAAAAAGCAACACTTAATTTTCAAGTTAAAACAGTATCCCAAAGAATCTTCAAACTTTGTTTTGAAATGGCTTGCAAAAAAAGTTGCTACTGGGCTGGGAATGTGGCTTAGTGATAGAGTGCTTGCCTAACGTGCATGAGGCCCTGAGTTCAATTCCCCAGTACCACATAAACAAAATATAATAAAAATTAAAAGAAAAAAGGAAAGTATATGTTTAAAATATTTATAGGTTGATACTGTTTCTGTGCTAACTACTACAACTCTTATTACCTTTTTATGACCCATTTCCTTTGTACTGTTGTTAGGGAACAAGTCTAGCTTAAAATAACCAAATTTGGAGGCTTTTGTGTCAAGCACTTTTTCACCCATTTAAACTAAACACCCTGGAGTCATGTGATGATCTCAGCCTCTCACAGATTCCCTGCAGCTCCAGCTCATAAGGCATCTGACCCAACTAGCCACAGCTGGAGTATGATGTGTGTTCTACTGGTGTGACAGGAAGCTGTGGAAGGTCAGCACCCCTTGTTGACATCACTTTTCATTAGAAACTTTCCATCCCAGTGTTTGAATTCTGCCATTTTCCTCCATTTTTGGAGTCCTACATTCATTAAAACCAAAGTTAGAAAAATGTATTTCCCAATCCCATTGCTACTGTAAGTAGTTGCAGCTTTTGGTATACATAATAGGCAGTGGTGTTGTAGACTGGCTAATCTTTATTTCAAGAATGGACACAAAAATGTGTTTTTAGGGCTTTAAAAAAAACACCTTTTCTGATGAATTGATTCATAATTGTAAAAGATCTACCAAGTATGTGAGAAGGTACGGGAATGGGAGGTGGGGGGAGGGGGAGAAGGAAGGGAGAAAGACCAGAGACCCAGGATGGGCAGTCTGATTGTCTGTCAGACCATTCAACTGTCCAGCCATTTGACCAGAAATGCCTTTGGGCATCCTGATAGGATGGTTGCACTGGAAGCTAGCAGAGGAAACATCTCTATCCTCTCATGCACAAAGGCATGTGCACGAGCAGATATATGTACATACATATAAAGCTTAAACAGGATTTTCTTGAAAAAGATATTTACAAGTTTTCTATTGCTTTCATTGTTAAAAATTTAGGGGAAAGATTTGGTGATGGGACTGCTCCCTAGTGGCTACTTGGAGAAATATGAGTATTGGTTCTCATGAACAGCTACATGAAGGAAACAGTAATTTTTATTTTTATTTTCTCAGTCTCAGGCACTGGGTCAGGTTCAGGAAATAAAAGTGAATTTATCCTTTCAGTCTTAGCAAATTACCTGGCCTTCTCCTTCACAAGGAAAATCAAGGTAACCAAGGAATAGCCATGTGGCACATACTGTAATATTTTTAATTTCAACCTGTATTTGCATGGTAACTTTCCTTTCTCCATCTCCTTAGAGTAGATATCTGCCATCTGACCTAATTCCACTCTTACCAACCTACTCAGTTCCTACCATTTGTGTGATTAATCTTCAACTTCTCCCCTTAACCTTTTCCTTCCATTAGCATTCAAACATAGCTTCTTTTAACAGGATCTCCTTTTGTGTCATACTCTCCCCATCCCAACTTGATTTTTCCTTTACTTCAGGGATAAACTTGTTACTGGTGTTTTATACGTGTCTTCATTTCTCACAGCTTCTGCTCAGTCTGCTGCAAGCTGAACACACCCACCCCACCCCACCCCCCTCACTCCCCATGCTGGGCTTTGAACTCTGGGCTTTTGCTCAAGCCTAACGTTCAACCACTTGAGCCACAGCAACACTTCTGGCATTTTCTGAGTGGTTTACTGGAGGTAAGATTCACTTAGGACTTTTCCTGCTCAGGCTGGCTGCAAACCATGATCCTCAGCTCAGCCTCCTGAGTAGCTAGGATTACAGGTGTGAGCCACTGGCACCCAACAGGCTGAACCTCCTTTTTGATTTTTCAAAGCTGTTCAAAAAGGCATCAGTGGCATCCAGGTCATGAGATTCAGAGGGGGTAACTTACTCATCTCTTCTCTTACTGGTCAGAGTTTACCACTCAATTTTTCTCAAAACATCTTCCTTTAAAGTGGTACCATGGGGGCTGGGAAGGTGGCTCAGTGGTAGAGTGCTTGCCTTGCATGCCTGAGGCCCTGGGTTCGATTCCTCAGGACCACATAAGGAAAAAGAAAAAAAGTCAGAAGTGGCACTGTGGCTCAAGTGGTAGAGCGCTAGCCTTGAGCTGACGAGCTGAGAGACAGCACCCAGGCCCAGAGTTCAGGCCCCACGACCGGACCCAAAAAATAAATAAATAAAGTGGTACCATGTATGCCTGGTTTTCCTCATTTTCTGGCCACTAGAAACTGACCTTTAGACATGTCTTAAAACTTGGACCCTATAGTGATAGTGGGTCATGTAGTTTCTCCCTTTGGCAATATTGTCAGTTAACCTGACTGGGATTCATTTGCATTTTGGTTATTATCAAGTTAAATGTTCATCCCCCAATTGTTTTCTCAACTCTCATATCCAACAGTTTCCTGTGCATCTTTATCTGAATGTATCACAGTCTACACAAACTTACCACACCCTAAGCCAAACTCTTCTATCCTTGTAACTCTTCTAGTTTAGTACATGATCCATCACCACCTACCATTAAACCTAGAGTCCCAGTAACCCACTATCCCACATCTGATCTTTCACCTAAATCTGCTAGGGCTATCATCTATATCTTTTGATATGCATATCTCCTTCCCCAAAGCTGAAACTTTTTAGAGTTATTACCTCTTTACTTGCCTTTTGTTGAGCCTCTTTCTGGTCAAAGCCTAGAATATTTATCTTTTATTTTAGTTGTGTTAGTCCTAAGAGAAGAAAGGAACTGCCCAAAGTCTTCCTGCCTTATTCCAAAGCCTAAGAGATTTTAAAAGTAAACATTTAATCTTGAGGGAATTGTAGATATGCATCAAATTATAAGAAATAATCAAGTTAGATCTATGTATCTTTTATGCAGTTTCCCTAATGGTGACATTATGCAAAACTATAGTACAGTGTCATAATCAGATATTGATAATAACTGAAGACTTAAAACATTCCCCTCACTATAGGATCCTTTTGTTACCTGGTATACTCACATCCTCTGCTTCCCCACACCACCACATCCCTAACCCTTGGCTGTCATTAATCTGTTTTCCATTTTCCTAATCTTGTCATTTTACTATCACTAGATTCGTACAATCTGTAACTTTGTTGCAGTTGTTTTTTCTTCTAACAATTCTCTAAGTTGTTACATGTGTCAGTATTATAAGTAGTATTCCCTGGTATAGAATGAGTATTCCTATGTTTATTTACCCATCAGTTTTAATTTGTATTGCTATTATGACCAACAGTGTTGAACATCTTTTCATACTATCATTTACCAGCTGTATCCACTGTTCTTCAAGATTTTTTTAACCCATTTTTCTTTATGGATCATTTGCTTTTTTGATACTATTGAATTGTAAGAATTCTTTGTATGTTCGGGATGCTAGTCCTTTGCTGAGTGTATAGTTTGCAAATGGTTTCTACAAGTCCATAGCGTGTCTCTTCATTACTTAAAAGTTTTTTTACCCTTTACTAGTTTCAATTCGGATGACGTCTAGGTTATTGATTTTTTTCCCTCTTATAGATTGCACTTGATTTGTCAAGTCTATGTAAATGTCTTCTAGTCACCAAAGGTACACCATGCCTAAAGCTTCATTTCTCTCTTCTTCTCACATGTGTGCAATTTTCCCTAGTTTTAGGTCACAAACATTTTTACTACTACTGCCTTTTTGTCAAAACATTTTAGTGTCTTT
Organism: Dipodomys ordii; assembly: GCF_000151885.1. Taxonomy (NCBI): domain Eukaryota; kingdom Metazoa; phylum Chordata; class Mammalia; order Rodentia; family Heteromyidae; genus Dipodomys; species Dipodomys ordii. Next base: position 7,120,388 of record NW_012267238.1, on the reverse strand, counting down.
TTTCCTTTAAGATATTCTTTGTTAATTTTTTTATATAAAATTCAAGCTCAGAATTGAGGGATTTTTTTGTTTTAATTGAGATGGGGCAATGGATCTTCAACTGTTTGAGCACCAATTATTGCTTAAACATCTTCTTCCATTTAATTACTTTCTCATCTTTGTGAGAAATGAGTTGGGCATTTTTTGGGGGGGGTCTGGTCGTGGGCCTGAACTCTGGGCCTGGGCGCTGTCCCTCAGCTCTTCAGCTCAAGGCTAGGGCTAGCGCTCTACCACTTGAGCCACAGCGCCACTTCCGGCTTTTTTTTTTCTGCTTATGTGATGCTGAGGAATTGAACCCAGGGCCTCATGCATGCAAGGCAAGCACTCTACCACTGAGCCACCTTCCCAGCCCCCTGAGTTGGGCATTTTTGTGGGTCTATTTTCAGGTTCTCTTGCTGCATGTCTGCCCGTACCATACAGTCTAACTAGAGCTGAACAGCCTTGACATTTGGTAGAGTGATTCTACTTATGTTTTTAGTTGGCACATGAAATTTGTATAAATCTATGAAGTCTCGTGTGTTATTTTGCCTTATATATTTATCGTGTGATATGCAGTCAGATAAAAACACCTATTTCCTCCACCTAGTTAAACTGGCTTACTATACTGGCTAGATCTCTTTTGTTGTTGTTGTTGTTGTTGATAGTAGGGCTTGAACTCAGGATTTCAGCATTGTCCCTGAGCTCTTTTGCTCAAGGGTAGCTCCCTACCACTTTGAGGCACAGCACCACTTCGTTTCTTAACTGAAGATGAAAGATTCACAGATTTTCCTGCTTGGGCTGGCTTTGAACTGAGATCCTCACATCTCAGCCTCCTTAAGTAGCTAGGATGACAGGTGAAGGATACCAGTGCCCAGCTGGCTAAATCTTTTTGTCATCTATGAAACAGGTATTCTTTCAATCCTTACCTTAGCCTTAACCTTAAGGAGAATTATTCTGTCTGTTACCAGTAAGTACAAGAGTACAAGTAGAATTCACTCATTTTACCATTAAGCATAGAACAAGCTGTAGGATTTTGGTAAATGCTCTTTATCAATAGAGAAAGAAAACTTCTCTTTCTCTGAGAGTTTTTGTCACGAATAGGTATTAAATCTTGTTAGGGACCATGTAATATTTCTTGAGTTTGTTAATGTGATGGTTATACTGATTTTCAAATACTTAACAAGTCCTCGAATATGTACTGGTTGTAGTACGTAGTTAATTTTATATATTAAATGATTCTTTTGGCTAATATTTTGTTAACAATTTTTGTCTCTTGTTAAGATTTTTACTGGAGGATACTGGCCTATAGATTTTTTTGTACTGATCTCTGGTTTCAGCATCAAAAAAGCTTTTAAAATATTTGGCGTGTTCGGAAATCTTCTGATTTCTGGAAGATTATGTTGAATTGGTGTAATTATATAAACATGTTGTAGAATTCTCTCAGTCAAACTTACTTAGGCTCAGAAATATCTTTTAAGGAATCTGTTAAAATTATAAATTCAGTTTCTTCTGTCACTCACTGATGGCTCACATCTGTAATTCTAGCTACTCAGAAGATTAAGATCTGAGGATCTTGGTTTGAAGACAGCCTTGGCAGAAAATTCTCTATGATAAATTAACCAGCAAAAAAAACTGGACTGGAGAAATGGCTCAAATGTAGAATACCATCCATGACTGAAAAAGCTGCAAGAACATGAGGCTCTGAGTTCAAGCCTTGATACTGACATAATAAATGAATAAACTTAATATCTTCAATAGTTATAGAGCTATTCAGTTATCTATAAAATATTGGGAATAGCAGTAGCCTTGTGTTTTTGAGGAAAGTGGTTCTAAGTGGTTGTCAAAACATGAATGTGGGATTGTTACAGTATTCCTTCTTGTTCTCCTGATGCATGTGCAGTCCGTACTGACAGCCCCCCCTTCATTCCTAACTTAACATCTTCTGTCTTGCTAGAAGGTTGTCAAATGTATTGATTTTTCCCCAAAGAACCAGCTGTGTATTTCACTGATTTTGAAGAGTAAAACCAGTAGCCTGAATGTCCCTTTCTTTCTGAAGAAAAATTTCCACTGTACATACATACACTGTACGTCCATCTGAAAAATATCGGACCATTTCTTTATGACTTTTGTATTTCTGCAAAAACATGAATGAAACTCTTTGTATTTCCCTAGTATGCAATAGGTCATTTTGATCCTGATGCTTTAATAATTTTTGTCTTTAGTTCCAGAGGTTTGTGCTCTGTATTAACAAGAATTACTTTGGGTTTATCCTATCTAGGATTCACTAGACATACTGGATATATAGCGTTTGTGTCTTTCATATCATTTATTCATTTTTTTTGTAGTACTAGGCTTTCAAACTGATAGACAAGTGTTCTCCCACTTCAACCCTTCCTGTTTCTGTTTACTTTTCAGGTTGGGTTTCATGCTTTCATTGACGCTGGCCTTGGAATTCAGGCCTCTCTCTCTCTCTCTCTTTCTCTCTCTCTCATAGCTGGGATTACAGATATTTACCACTGTGCCTGGCTTGTTTTTTGAGACAGTCTGGCTAACTTTTTGCCCAAGCTGGCCTCAAGCCATGATCGTCCTATTTCTGCCTTCCGAGTAGCTGGGGTTACAGGTGTGTCTTCCCATCAAATTTGAGAAAATTTCAACCATTATTTCTTGAATACTTTTCCAGGTTTACCCTTCTCCTGTTTTTCTAAAAAGGTGGTAACACAAATTTAGGTCTTTTGGTAAGGTCTTCAGGTCCCTTAGCCATTGGTCATTTTCATTCTATTTTATCTGTATGACACATATTGAGCCATTTCTGTTTTCTTTTTCTTTTTTTAATTTGAATGGTACTATGATTTGAACTCAAGGATTCATATTTGCTGGTTAGGCACTGTGCTGATGAGCCTTCAGCCCTTCTTTTTGTGCTGGTTACTTTTTTTTTTTAACCACTTCTTTTGCTCAAACTTAAAACTTTGTGCTCTTGTGCTTTTACTTACTAATTTTTTTATTTTTATTTTTTACTCAAGGCTGGCATTCAACCACTTGAGCAATATCTCCACTTCTGGATTTTTTTTTCTTGCTAGTTAATTAAGAGATAAGAGTCTCTCAGATTTGTCTTCCCTGGGCTCATTTCAGACCTCAATTTTCAGCCTCTTGATTAGCTAGTATTAGAAGTGGCGCTGTGGCTCAAGTGGTAGATTGCTAGCCATGAGCTGAAGAGCTGAGGGACAGTGCCCAGGCCCAGAGTTCAGGCCCACGACTGACCAAAAAAAAAAAGTGGCATTGATTAGCTAGGATTATAGGCATGAGCCACCATTGCCTGACTCCATGGACTACTTTTGAGATAGTCTGGCTTCCTGTCCATATGCACTGCTGAACCACAATCTGCCTGTTTTAGGCTTCCAATCATTGCTGAGGTGGTAGGCACATTCTACTGTGCCCAGTTATCAGTTAAAAATGGGTCTCACAAACTTTTCCACCCAGGCTGACCTCAAACTGTGATCCTCCCTATCCCAGTCTCCCCAAGTAGTTCAGATTACAAATGTAAACTTCTGACATTCAGCTTTATTGGGTCATTTCCATTGCTCTTCTAGCTTACTAATTCTTCTCCTCAATCTGCTCTGCTCTGCTATTGTTATCAATGTGCTGAACTTTTATTTTGGTTATTGTATTTTTCATTTTTAGAATTTCCATTGGCTTTTAAAAAATAGTTTTATATGTCTAAGTATTTCCATTTCTTTAGGCTTTTTCTCATTGTTTTAATCATATTTATTACTCATTAAGGCATTTTTTTTACTATGACTGTGATAAAAATCTTTGTCAGATAATTCTCTTACCTCAGTTAGTTATTGTTAATTGTTTTTGTTTGAGATCTTTTCACTTCTTGGTATAATGATTGGTATAATGACTGATTTTGGTATAATGACTGGTTTTTTTTTTTTTTTTTTTTACTAAAACTTGGCCATTTCTATATTGTGTCCTGAAAGTTTAAGTGTTATTTGAGCCCTAAATGTCATCTAAATCTCTGGAATATCATTGCCTTAAGGCAGGGGGAGAGCACTGGTTCACTCAGAAATGTAGAAGTCCAGGTTTCCTACTTGGTTTCTATCAACACCCAGGTCACTTTAGTGACCAGTGCTCAGTAGTGAATGCCATTCTTTGGCATTAAGTTAAGCCAGGTATCACCCGGCCTTGTGACAGCCTTGTCTTATCTGCCCTGGATGGGGTTGGATCACAGTTTTGTTTCTGTTATGTCTGCCCAGGAAGAGCAATTGTTATGTCTTTCTAGACTGTCCTGCTCTTTCCTTTGGCTCAAAAGAGCAAACTTTTGTTGGACCTTTTTATTTTCTTCTGCAATTGATTGGCGTTTGCTTGGCTGACATCTTCAGTTCCAAGTCTAGGGTATGCAGCAACACAACAACAACAATAAAAGACAAAAAACATGGAACTCATCACTGCTCTTTGACTCAGATCCCAGGGTTTCTGACCAGTTGTCCTTCTTCTGTTCCCTTTTAGATTTTTCATATATATAATAATAAAAATTTTAGTTACGTTTAGTGACAAGAATAAGAAAAAGTATGTCTGTTCCACTTAGGCACCATATGTGGTACTGAGCATTGTGTACACAAAAGTGTTGAGCCAGGTGCCAGTGGCTCATGCCTGTAATCTTGCCTGAGAAATTTGGATCACAGTTTCAAAGCCAGCCCAGGTAGGAAAGGCTGTGAGACTCTCATCTCCAATTAACCATCAAAAAGCAGCTAGAAGTGGAGCCTGTGGCTCAAGTAATAGAGCAAAAAACCTTAGGGACAGTGCCCAGGTCCTAAATTCAAGCCCTAGGACCAGCAAAAAAAAACAAACCCAAAACAAAATAATAACAAAAAAGCAATATAGTATTTGTATTTTATTCCCTTTTTACCAGAGAACAGAGGTTGAGACTTAAATGGAACATATATAGCACAGATTGAACATCCCTGACCTGAAAATATGAAATCCAAAATGCTCTTAAATCTGAAACTCTCTGACCATTAACATGGCAGTCAAAGATGTTTGAATTTTGGTTGGGTGCCAGTGGTTCATGTTAATAATCAGGTGACTGAGATCTGAGGATGGAAATTCAAAACCAGCCTTGGTGGTCAAAACTGCAAGACTCTTAACTCCAATTGGCCAGAAAAAGCCAGAAGTAGAAGCATAGCTCCAATGGTAGAGCATCTTCTGTGTAGAAAAAGTGAATGAGAGCTTGAAGACATGAGTGCAAGCCAGTTCCCCCCACCCCACCAAAAAAAAAAGTTTTGAATTTTAAAGCATTTCAGATTTTCTAATTAGGGATACTCAACTGGAATTTATATATTTATATATATTTGAAATATCATATATAGTATACTATAGATAAAAGTATAGTATTGTGTACCATAATATATACTATAGTATATACTATACTATATACTATCTAGTATACTTTATAGTATATACTATATGTAGTATTTACTGCATAATATACCCAGTATATTGTAATGTGTAAGTTGTAATTTGTAACTTGTAAGTTGCAGAACAGGACTAAATCTTTTGAGTTCTGTGTTCTTCCTACCACCTAAAGTCATTTTCTGTGGATTAGGATTTCACTTCACTTTAGCAGAGCTAGATTTAATCTTCTTGTATAATCAAAAAAGACAGTCATTTGCTAATGATACTAAACTGAGTGAGACATGATTTTGAACTTCCAAGTATTTGTCATTATCCTACAGTTGAGTTCTTTAAAACTCATGCATTTATTACTTTTACTATTTTTAGACTACTGGATAATCTTCAGAGTTAAAAATTTTTTTTAACTCAGTAGACAGCTTTAAGTGATTTGGTTCCCTTGGTTGATGTCTTACAGTAGAATAAAGTACCATAAATTGGTGGCTTTGAACAGCCCTGATTTCTCATATCTCTGCACACTGAGAAGTCTAAGATCAAGGCACATGCAAATTAGATGTCTGCTGAGCACCCACTTTTGTTCATTGTGATGCTGCCTCACTTTGACCTCACAAGGTAAAAAAAGTGGAAGAAGCCCCTGGGGACCTCTCTCATGACGGTGGCAGTCTCATTTGTGATGATTCCAATATATTCATTCCCACAGGCCCCTCTGCCTACTCATACCACTACATTAGGGGTTAGAATCACAACATCTGAATTTGGGAAGAACAAAAACACTTACTTGCAATGAGATTAGTCTTTAAATTTTCTATATTTTAATTTTATTGCCAAGGTGATGTACAGAGGGGTTACAGTTACATAAGTAAGGTAGTGAGTACGTTTCTTGTCAAACTTGTTACCCCTTCCCTCATTTTTCGCCTTCTTTCCCTCCCCTCACCACCCCCCCTGAAGTTGTACAGATAATTTTCAACATATTGTCTTAGTATCGCCGTTGCATAGGTCCCCCCTTTGTTCTTTGTCTCACCATTTTGTTGTTCCCCTTCCCTTCTGTAGTTCAGATAAACATATCTACAATACCCGGGGCACCAAAATCAAATAGAGTGGCAACAGGGAATAAACCATAGAGGGGAAAAACACAAAAGAAAACAGAAATCATGTAGGTCATTAAGAACAACAACAATAAAGAATGACCTCTTGTGTTCATGTCTTGGAGTTCATTTCACTTAGCATCATCTTATATGGTCATATGTATATAGCTTTTGAGCTTTTCTGCTCAACTGATAAGATTATCTTTGCTGTATAATAATTATTACAAATAAGGAAAACCATGGGACCTATATTTTATTGGGTCTGGCTTACTTAATATGATTTTTTCCAAGTCCTTCCATTTCCTTACAAGTGGGGGGGGTGTCATTCTTTCTGATGGAAGCATAAAATTCCATTGTGTGTATGTGTATATACACATTTTCTTTTATGTATATATTTGTTTTGTTGTAAGAATACTGTACAGTTACATGAGTTGGGTAATAAGTATATTTCCTATCAAGCATTGTTACCTCCTCCTTTGATTTTTCCCCTACCATTACTTCCCTCCCTACCTCCTCAACTCCTCCCTCTCCCCCCAACCCCCGACATTGTAAAGTTCCTTTTTAACATAGTGTCCTGTATATCTCATCTTCACAATGGGTCATCCTGCATGCCCATTTAAGCATTCCACTATACCCCTTCCCTCCCCAAATTACAAAAATTACAAGATGCAGAACACCAGAATCAAATACAGTGAAAACAGGGGTTATACATGGGGGAAGAACTTACAAAAGAAAAGAATCACATAGCACATAAGTACATTAAAAACAATAGCAAGAAAGAAAAAAAAACCTTGTGTCCTTCTTTTGGGGTACAATTTGGTTAACATCATCTCATAAGATCATATATACATAGCCTTTGACCTTCTCTGCTTGTCCTAGACATATACTAGTCATTGCAAACAAGGGAAACCATGGGACCTATGTTTCTTTGGGCCTGGCTGGCTTACTTCATTTAATATAATGTTTCCAAGTCTTTCCATTTCCTAACAAATGGGGCTATTCCTGGATCTTGAACTTGGGACCTGAGCACTGTCCCTGAGCTGTTCTACCACTTGAGCCACAACTCCACTTCTGGGGTTTGTTTCGGGGTTTGCTTTTGTGTGTGTGTGTGATTAATTGAAGATAAGAGTGTCACAAACTTTCCTGCCCAGGCTAGCTTTGAACCATGATCCTCAGATCTCAGCCTTGTGAACAATTAAGATTACATGCATGAGGCACTGGCACCCAGCAGTAATAGAGTTTTAATTCAGAAATCTATCAGATAGTCATGTGCTCAGCACCCAAGTTCTGGGTCCATGAAGAACAAAAAGAAAAGACTCTCTGGCGAGGTGTCCCTGCCTATAAGTAAACCAAGAGAGAAAGGCTTTGTAAGTAGAGGGGCCACTAACAATGAGGTAGCAAGGACTGATAGAATGTATACAGACACTAAAGATTTGGAGTTACTAGGCCCTCTGCAGAATAGTGGAACAGTGCGCTCTGAAGCTGATGAAGTAGATAAGGGAGAACAAAGGAGAAGGTGACTGCAGAAATGTAGTAAGTTCAACATTCTTTCTAGGCCCTCTGAGGTAGCCAGGGCAATGGACTATTTTAGTATTTAAATAAATTCCTGATCTATATGCCAGAAGGAAATTGGTTTTAGCAGCTTTCTGTTCTGTGGTCCTAATTACTGAATTACTGAATTCAGTCTTTGATTGCATTCACAATGTTAAAGAGATTATTTTAACCCTGAGCTGTTCTAAACTTCTAAGTATCTTTCGATTAAAACTCCTCATTTGGAGCCAGCCATTGAAGATTCATTCCTGCAGTCCTAGCTATTCAGAAGTTTAAGATCTGAGGACCACAATTCAAAGTCAGCCAGGCAAAAAAAAGTTTGTGAGGCTCTGATCTACAATTAACCAACAAAAAGCTGGAACTGGAGGTGTGGCTTACATGGTAGAATGCCACCCTTGAAAGGAAAAGCCAAGAGAGAGCACAAGGCCCCAAGTTCAAATCCAAATACCAGCACCAAAACACAAAGCAAAACAAACAAATGAACAAACAAAAAGCCTCTTCATTTGGAAATAATCCATGTGTCCATCAGTGGATGGATAAAATGAAATTCAGTACATACATACATACAACATATTATATATATAAATGCATATTGTTCATTCGTAAATAAGAAAATTTGACTTATAAGCAGACTACAACACAAATGCACTAAATAAAATATGGTAGTCAGAAACAGAAAGGAGGTGTTTATTCTCATGGAAGCAGTGGAAAACTGTTGAGTAATGAGTACAGAGTTTTGGTTTTACTTTATAAAAGATCTCTGGACATGCATGGTGGTTACTGTGGCACAGAAATGTAATTACTTAATGTCAGTTCAATGACATTAGTTTACTATCTTAACCATATAGAGTGGTTACATGGAAAGTAGGAGCTAGTAATAACATCCAGAGTCTATGGTAGAGTGCAACTACTTTGAAATGTGACCACCTCAAAGAAGGATGGTAAGTTTTATATTCTGTTTATTCTACCATAACTTTGAAAAGCTTTGAAGGCTAGCGATTAGCCTTGCACATATTTCTAATCCAAGAGAAAAGACAGGATGTAATCTCAACAGCCTTAAATGACAACCTATAAGGACCAGAGGCAATGAGCAGGAAACCAGGTCTGTATTATGAACAGCATTGATGGAGCTTTCTATCTCTAGCTGCCTTTCTGTAGCTAGATGGGAGTAATGGGATATGGTAACCTGGAGCTTATGAGAAATATAGATATCTGAGCAGGGTTGTGCCTGCATTCAAACCAATCTTGACAGATGTTTATAGAGAATATATTCTCTCCCTTTCCTGGGGGAATGAATCAGTACTCAACTTTGGCCTACAAAGAATTCACAGACTAGGGAGACTAAAAGTGTATATTATGCCCTTGTGTGGAGGTATGTGATCCAAGCAATGAGTTGTGTGAAGGTGAGAGCTCTGGGTACAGAAGGAAATGGAACTGCTTCTGGAATAGGAGGAGGGAAGCTGAGTGGGACTCAGCAGATTAGGAGCAAGGAAGGAATATGCTTGTGGGTGGGAAACCATAATGTACATGTATGGGGCCAACAAATTTATCCAGAATATAGCAATATATAGTAGACACCAGAAGGATCCTTGTTGATAGGGACGTTTCATAAGAGGCCTTGGATAGAAGGATAGCATTTATTATCACTCTCACTCAGTCTCAAAGATATTCTCTCAGTGTGAAATGTCTGTTGGGGTCCTTGAGCAGCTGACTTAATTCTCATTTCTACTCTCTTGTTTACAGAGTTGCAATAATGCTTCCTCCCTAGTTCGAGGATTTACCAGGATAATGTATAAAAATCTTAGTGTAAAAACAGACATTAGTATTGGAAGTGGGGGTGGCATCACTTTGTGCTTATTAACTGTTCATGGAAACTCTGAGTGTGTTATCTCTTTCACATTTTGGCCAAATTGACATTTATAATACCAGAACATGAGTGTTCCCAAGCTAGATCACATATCCAGTTTTAGGGAGTTAATTCTTCCTGTAGGGATATCTCAAGGTCCTCCAGTCTCTAGGAAATAAAGTTAACCCCACAGTGTGTGTGCTAGAGGATGTGGAAATCTATGTGCTAGGTTGTGGAGTGATTTAAGATGCAAAAAACTTGGGTAACTCAGCTCTGAACTTCTCCCCTCAGTAATAAGCCCCCTTTTGGCTTGGCTTCCAAGTACTTTGTTCACCTGTAGTTTGGTTTTCTCACATTGAGCTGCCCATGCTTTCTCTTTGCTGGATATGAGCTTTCTGCATGAGATTTTAAACATCTTAGAGTTGGGTGTAGGCTTGGTGCCACTTGCCAGGGACTAGGTATAATAAACGTACTTTCAGAAACATTGTCACATGTTTGTTATGACTGCCTTCCTCCCAGTTGTATGCTTGCTTCTTTTTTTTCCTTCCTATACAGTAGAAATAAATGGTATTTTTTTTATTGTGAAAATACTATACAGAGGGGTTACAATTACATGGGCAAGATGAGTACATTTCTTATCAAGTGTTATAGCCTCCTCCTTTGTTTCCCCTTCCCATCCCTTCCCATCCTCCCCCCATGCTTGCTTCTTTTTATTTACCAATTGTCAAAATAATGAGTGGGTTCCTTAATACCTTTCAAAGTGATCAATTATGGTATTTTTGATTTTGGTTTTTTCTCTTGGGTTGTTTTTTTTCCTGTGTGTGTATGTGTGTCTGTGTGTGTGTGTGTGTGTGTGTGTCTGTGTCTGTCTGTCTGTGTGTCTGTCTGTGTCTGTGTCTGTCTGTCCTGGGACAGATCTGTGCAATGACCCTGAGCTCAACACTAGCACTCTACCACTTCAACCAGAGCTTCACTTCTGGCTTTTGTGGTGATTGATTGGAGATAAGAGTGTTAACCTTATCCTAACCAGATTGGCTTTGAACTGTGATCCTCAGATCTCAGCCTCCTGAGTTGCTAGAATTACAAGTGTGAGTCACTAGCACCTGGCTTTGTTTTGTTTTTAAAGATGGAGTCTAACTATGTTGCCCAGGCTAGTCTCAAGCTGATGAGCTGCCGTCTGCACACTTGCCTCAGTTCCCTCATTCCAGTCACTAGGACTACAGACATGATACCTGCTCCAGGGTATTTTTAACTGCCAGTGTGAATTCACACCCAGTTCATTGTGCTTGAAATATTATATCCATTTTCCTTACTAAAGTTTAGGTTGAACTATCTTTACCCAATAGGAGCCATAATTCAGTTGGCCTTTTGCTTCAGTAAACTCTTTTCTTTTTTGAAAAAAGTTTCACTATATAGTCCAGGCTGGCCTCAAACATGTAAACTTGTAATCCTCCTGCTTTGGTCAAGTGTTGAGGTTACAGGAATGCACCACCCATGGTAGATGGATCCTTTTAAAATACAAGTGTTAGTTTTGGTTTGGTTTTAGATTTGTTTTTGTGTGTGTGGTGTGTGGTAGTGGTGGTGCGTCTTTGTGTGTGTGTGTGTGTGTGAGAGAGAGAGAGAGAGAGAGAGAGAGAAATAAAGAGAGAAAGAGAGAGAATGCACATACATGCCAGTACTGAGGATTGAACTCAGGGCCTGGGTGCTGTCTCTTGGCATTTTTTACTAAAGGCTAGCTGTCTACCACTTGAGTTCCATTCACTGGGCTTTTTTTTTTTTTTGTGGTTACTTGGAGATTAGAGTCTTAGGGACTTTGATGCCCTGACTGACTTTTATTATCTTCGGATTTCATCTTCCTGAATAGCTAGTATTACAGGCATAAGCCACCATTGCCTGGTTTAGGACTACTGTTTGACAGTTCCTCTGCTGTCAGGTATGACACAATCTTTCAGGTTTATCTTGCGCAATTCCTAATCCACATCTAGAATTAGCCATTTCCTTAAAGTTATCTTTGTCTCTTATAGTAATGGTACATAGAAACCGATAGAAGGGGTATTGCTATTTGATTGCTATTTTTATATAGCTGTAACCAGTATGAGCTAATTATTGTTGTAATCTACTTTTTCCACACGCTGTCATTGTGAATGCTTTTATTGAATTTTTCATATTTTGTTTCAATTTTTTTTATTTGTGCCAGTCCTAGAGCTTGAACTTAGGGTCTAAGTCCTGTCCTGAGCTTTTTTGTTCAAGGCTAATGCTCTACCACTTGAGCCACAACTCCAAATCTGGATTTTTGGTGGTTAATTAGAGATCAGAATCTCATGGACGTTCTTGCTTTGAACTGCAATTCTCAGATCTCAACCTCCTCAGTAGCCTTTTTCCATTTTTTAATTATGAAGAACTTTGATTATATAGAAAAATACATGATTTTATGGTACTGATTAATATAGCAATTAACATAGCACCAGACATCAAGATTTCTTCATAATTGTTTAATCTTTCCCTTATAGTATTTCTTTGCTGGAACACTGTAAAACAAATTCTAGACATGGCTTAAAACTACTATTTGAGTGAATGTACATATCTTATGTACATATCCTTCCCATTAGACATTTGCATGACCTCCACTCACTTTCAAAGATTTCTTGGAAAGATAATCAGTGTCTCCTTAGTCTGCCTTGGAAAAATATGATTTTCAAGAGAAAGGGAAAGTGCTCAGTTTTATATATAGTAGAGAGGCTAATTTTCTTGAGAATTAGTGAAATTATTCTGTTGTTTGTTTGTTTTGTTTTGTTTTTCTATTACCAGTCTTATGTTTGAATTGCAGTGAAACACTGATTTCTGTAAGTTACTTGGTTTTTAATTACTGTGGCCAATTAAAATTATGATTTATGTACTGTCATCTGTATCCTTTCTTGCTAGTTATTAGTGTATGAAAAGTAAGATATTACTACTTGATATCAGTAAGTTTTAAAGTACAGTGTTAAATCTGAGCACTGGTGGCTCATACCTGTAATTGTAGCTATGCAAGACATAGTTAGAAGCCAGCCTGGAAAGAAAATTACATGAGACTTTTCTTTTGTTGGTTGTGGGGCTTGAACTCTGGGCATGAGCACTGTCCCTCAGCTCTTCAGCTCAAGGCGAGCGCTCTACAGCGCCACTTCCAGTTTTCTGATGGTTTATTGGAGGTCAGAGTCTCACAGATTTTCCTGCCCAGGCTGGCTTTGAACCACAATCCTCAGATCTCAGCCTCCTGGGTAGCTAGAATTATAGGCATGAGCCACTGGCACCCAGCTACATGAGACTCTTTGTCTTCAATAAAAAGCTGGAAGTGGAGATATGATTCAAGTGGTAGAATGCCAGTCTTGCACACAAAAGTTAAGGTTCAGTGTCCAGGCCTTGAATTCAAGCCTAGTACTCAATACCAAAAAACAAAACAGTGCTGGTGATCTAAAAGTGGCCTTCTAAAACAATCTTTCAGACATTCGAGTCTATGTTTATTTTTTAAATCATCCCTGAGATGAAAATTTCAAGATTGGAAAGAAATTTTGAAGTGGATTTACAGACACCTGAAGATGTATTTTTGGATACTATTTTTAACAATCTCAAAGTAGCTGTAGAAAAGCATTGTCTCTGAGTTAGCCCTACGTCGGACTCCAGACTGAGCCTCCCATGTGCTTTGTGGGCTTTGGCAAGTTTCTTAATTTCCTAATTTGCAAAATGGAGTTTCTGGTAAGGCTTTTTTTTCTGTTTGTTGAATTATTGTAGCTCAGAGGGATGCAAATGTGAATTATTTTGTTTTTCTCTAGTCAGAATTGGCAATTGTATTTTGTTAAAATCTCCCTTCTCCAGGAGACAAATCCTTGGTTGGAGTTCACAATCTCCCGGCTACTGTGGATTATCAAAAGTCTGCTATTTTAAAATGCAGTGTATCTAATATACTACTTTTGCCAGACCAATAGCTCTGCAGATGTGAAAGGTAGATTTATTTGGTTTATTTTTGTTGCACCTCTTTTTCATTGTTCACTTTTGTGAGGGGAGGGGTGAGTAGCGGGGAGGTGGGGGGGCTCTCTAATATTTCCTTCCTTCCTTCCTCCTCCTGTTCTTCCAGGCCTCTAATTGTTTTGGTGTATAGGGAGATGAGCAAAAGGTTAAGGAACAAAGCTTCTTTTTTTTTTTTTTTATAGGTTTTTTGCTTTTTTGGTTGTAGGGCTTGAACTCTGGGCCTGTGCACTGTCCCTCAGCTCTTCAGCACAAGGTTTCAGCTCAAGTGCACTACCACTTGAGCCACAGCGCCACTTCCGGCTTTTTTTGTTTATGTGGTGCTGAGAAATCGAACCCAGGGCCTCATATATGCAAGGCAAGCGCCCTACCACTGAGCCAACTTCCTAGCCCCCAAAGCTGCTTGAGAGTCTTCCTTGATATTATTTCTTGGCTGCATGACCAGCAGCACTGTCTGTGTGCATTCCCACCCTATTAAAATCCTTTGCAAGATGGACTTCCTCCCCATGTTGTCTTCCAGACCTGAAGAAACTGGTATTAAGTTTTTGTAGTTTCCCAGGCCTCCCTTCTTCTCCTCTTGCTCTACTAGGCTGAGGCTCCTTTGCTTAATGGGTAGCCTCTTGGATAGAGAACTAGCTAGAGATTTCCACAGGACTGCTTAACCCAGACGTCAGTGAGGTAGCAGCATTGCCTCCTCATTTTTCTCCAGCTCCTGTTCCTCTATCCAGATTGCTGCTGGGCAGATTTAGATGTCAGCTGCCTAAGTCATTGTCACAGGCAGTACAGTTTTTAAGTTTCCTCCCCTCTCCTTTCTTTTTCCCTTTCCTTTCCTTGTTCCTCCCCCTCCTCTCCCCTCCCCCCTCCCTCTTTCTTTCCTTTTCCCTTCCCTTTCCTTCTTGCTAATGTCTGTACCTTATAATATTAAAATCCGTTGGGCCAAGGGGTCCAATATTTCCCCTCTCCCATCTCCCCTTTCTTGTATGGATTGTGTCATAGTGATAGGACACATGTGTTGGTTAGGTTAAAATAACAAATACTATAACTTTCATAAAAGCGCTACAATTAAGCTGGGTACCTGTGGCTCATGCCTGTAATCCTAGCTACTCATGAGTCTGAGATCTGAGGATTAAAGTTTGAATCCAAGCTGGACAGGAAACCCCATGAGTCTTTTATCTCCTGTTAACCACCAGAAAGCTAGAAGTGAAGCTATGGCTCAGGTGGCAGAGCACTAGTCTTAAGCAAAAAAGCTCAAGGACAGTACCCAGGCCCTGAGATCAAATCCCAGGACCTACACCAGAAAAAAAAAGTCCCAGAATGAGCCTTACTGGCTGCTCTCTTTACAGTATGAGATCTTACATCCTTACTATATAGCTGTGGGGTCTATGTACAAGTTGTGTGGCCACTGGGAAGGTACCTGCCAACATTCTGATATGTAATTGCCTTATAGACTATTATGATGATAAATATGGTAATGCCAGCCACATTTTAACCATTTTGTCAATGTTGTTGAATTATTGCTGTGCCAAGTGTAACTTCTTTTCATCGACATTTAGGTACTTTATATTTCCTACTGTTTGTGATTGCTGGAGATTGAACCCAGAGCCTCATGCATACCAAGTACATGTTCTAATTTTGTTCTATATAATGACATCTCTAAGCCTCCATTATTTAAAATAATGTTGTCATGACCCTGAGCAAAGACTTTTTTCAAACCCTCAGTTCTGAGGCTTGAACTCAGAGCTTGGAAGATGTCCCTGAGCTTTTTTTGCTCAAGGCTAGTGTTCTACCACTTGAGTCACAGCTCCACTTCTGGCTTTTTGGTGGTCAGAGATAGGAGGCTCGTGGATTTACCTGACAACCAGCCTGGCTTCAAACTGCAATCCTCTAATCTCAGCCTCTTGACTAGCTAGAATTACAGGCATGAGCCACTGGTGCCAGTGAGTATTATTAATTCCTATAAATAGAAATTTTAATTTGTTAGATACAGTTATTGGTAAGACTTTTGGTACATCATACCAAATTGATTCTCAGAAAGGTTAGAGTTTGGTTTCCATGATTTTTCTTTGATACAAGACAAAATTTCTAAAAACACTTGCCAACTTTATCTGATTTCTTTGATTGCTACTGAGTTTGAATACATTTTAATGTATCACTGCCTCATTTTTAAGGGACTGCTTACTCATATGTTACTTGATAACTTATGTAATAGGGAAGATTGAGAGTCTTCATATATTCTACAGAGAAAACTTGGGAAGACTTGAGCAGGGACACTTCAGCAGTGAGGAGTGACAAGTGACCTGACCAGAGAGTGCTCCTCTTAATTTAGTGGCTAGCTTTTGAGACTTTTTCAGTTGTGATGCCATAGACTTGCCCATGCACCATTTTGATCTTAATTTAGTTCCAAGGTGTATCAACTGTCACCTACTTTGTGGTACTTCCTGTTTTCCTCCTAAAGGGGTTTGCTTCACATCATGTCCTGTCATAAATCTGTACTGTTCTCATTATACTATAGTGTGACTGTCTTTAGATATCTCTGCCTTTAATTATATGGACTCCTCAAGGGAGTCTTTTCTGATCTATTGGGTGGCACAAGGGCTCCCAAGCAGGAGATCAGATCATGAAAAGTGTTACAAGAGAATGACTTGGGGTGATTAGTTCCACTTAGAAAGGAGCGGTATCAGAGATAGATCATGGCAATTAAACTGAGGTTTGGAGAATGAGTAGGAGTTCACCAGCAAGTGGAAGAACATCTTAATAAATGGAGAACACCTTAGCTTAATTAAAGGCCTAAATATTGAGCAAAGGTATATGAATAGGGAAGGATGAAGAATGAGGTTCAAGTAGCCCCTTCTATTTCCCCTTTGTTACTTCTAGTCACCTTGTTCCCATTGCTTTGTCTGGAATATCTCCTATCTCTTATGACTGCTTGGACCCCATAAGTCATTCCAGAATGTTACTGAATACCTGTTAGAACCTAGGATCTTGGGAAATTATGAATCACATCATGAAAATGTTAGTTCCATTATGAAAAACTAGACAAGGAATGGTGTCTTCCCCAAATTCTTTAACTACTCCAGTTTTTCTGAAGAACTGAAGCATTTTCTGTTCTGGCATCTGAAGGTAAAACAGATATTTGAATCATGAAGAGTGATGCAGTGTAATTTTATCACTTAGGATAAAAGTATCTTTCTACCTAGACTTAGGCAAAGAAGATAGTTTGTTTTTCTATAACTGATCAATTTCTTCTCAAATCTCATCTTTTGTACTAGTTACTTTTTGTTTCTGATAAATCTTTGGGCATATTAAATGTGTGAATTAGGAACTCGGAGAATACATAGGGAGTTTATTTGGGATCTGAGTGTCCAAAGCTTCAGCTGGGAAGGCTTAAATGGCTCAGGGTGACTTGACTTGTGGTACTGGAATCCTCTGACACTGTTTTTACTCACATACCTATCACCAGGCTGCAATGACTCAACACACAACTCTTCCAGACTTGTCAGCCAGTGTACCTATACTATCTTCCTTTAAATATTCAGACTTGGACTGGGAAGGTGGCTTAGTGATGGAGTGCTAGCCAAGCGTGCACGAAGCCCTGGATTCAATTCCTCAGTACCATATAAACAGAAAAAGCTGGAGGTGGCACTGTGGCTCAAGTGGTAGAGTGCTAGCCTTGAGCCAAAGAAACTCAGAGACAGTGCTAGGGGCCCTGAGTTCAAGCCGCAGGACTGGCAAAAAAATAAAATTAAATTAATATTCAAACTCTAAGTAATTCGATCTCTGACATGCCAACTTAGGGGTCCAACAAGGTCTTCATGGCCCCATGACCTTTTGAAATGACCTCACCTTGTAAGCCAGGTGTTGTTACTTTTGTGATACTTCATTGGTTGAAGGAATCACAAGTCCATTTTGATTCGAGAAAAGAGAATATAGACTTTCAACCTCTTAGTGGATGGAGTATCAAAGAATCTGTGGCCTTTAAAAAGAAACTGAGACAAATTTCTTTGGAATCTTTTTAAAGTTCAACTTCCTAATCTGGACACATATCTTTCAGAGTTCTGCCCACTTCCCTTTCACCACCCCAAAATCATCTTTAGTTGGGGCAGGGATGTCGTCTTCATTGTCTCCAAATTCTCATCAATCAAGAACAGTGTCTAACAAACCTTTGCAACTTAGTATACATATTAATGACTGCTGGAAGAGAGTGCTTATTAAGTCTTTGTAGGAGTTAGAAAAGGACAACTATGTGGGTAGGTATGATGTATATATGGCATTCTCTACTTAATTGTCTAATTTGGAATGTGTCCTGGAGTCATCTATTGAGTTGTAACTAATGTTCCTCTTTGGGGGATGATTCACTAGAACCTACTATAGAGATAGAACTAGACACTTTTCTCAAAGTATGTGTACCAAGTGGGCTCCAACTTCTACTTGACCAGACCTACATGCTCTGCTCAGGCTGTAGAAAGTGAGTTTTGCTTATCTTTTTGGCCCCCTACATCTGCTAAAATGCATCATACCATGTGTTGCCACAGGATGAAATTGAGTAGACTGCAGCCTGTTCCCATGTCAAGTCTGGGAAAATGGAACCTCAATTATTTCTGAGGCTCCATTGCTCTCTTGAGTTGAACCTGCATTGGTGAGAAGGAGGAATATGTATATAGACAGGTGCACAGTGACCCTGCCTTTGTTCATTGCTTCTCTCCCCCATAGGACTGAGGGGAGGGATCTCCTTCACTTCCTCTACTTATATGGTCAGGGCTTCTAGCTTATATCCTCTCCAACTCATTCTCAACTTCAATAAGAACCAGATTCAGGTGTAGAGTATGTGAAGAAAAACTGTCTCCCAACACAAGAATAAATTAGGAAACCATTTAAACATTTTCTTAACATGGGGCCTGGAAATGTGGCTTAGTGGTAGAGGGCTTGCCTTAGCATGCATGAAGCCCTGGGTTCGATTCCTCAGTACTGAATAACTATGGCCTTGAAAAATACTCTTAAGTATTATTCATTATATTGAGGCCCAGAGTAAAATGACTTACAACTGTGTCAAGAGTTAGTAATAAGTTTGTTCCATCAAAACCAATGGCTCCAGCTTGGAAACCTATGGTTCCAGTTTGGAAAGTGTGGACCAGGAAAATGTAGGAACATCATCCTTGTTGCTAACTGTGGGGTTACACATTTCTGAGTTTGTGGTTTTTGTGGGGGTTTGTTTACATTTTTATTAGCACATACTGTAGAAAGAGTTTAATGTTATACTTCTATACATGTATCTAATGTACTTAAATTTACCCTCTCAATTATGTCCCATCCCCCACTCCCCATGTAAAATAATTTGACAGGTTTCTTTTGTGTTGTTGGTTATGAGGCTTGAATGCAGGGCCTGAGCACTGTCCCTGAGCTCTTTTGTTCATTGCTAGCACTCTGCCACTTTAACCCACAGCTGCACTTCTGGTTTTCTAGTCGTTAGTTGAGATAAGAGTCCCTCAGACTTTCTTGCCCCAGCTGGATTTGAACTTCGATCCTCAGATTTCAGCCTCCTGTGTATCTAGGATTACTATAAGCGTGGGCCACCAGCACCTGGTTTTGACGGTTTTTTTAATTCTATTTCATTCATGCATATGCATAAAATATGTTGACCATATTTATCAACTCAACATTTTATTTCTTTTGGGGGGAAGGAGGCAATACAGGAGTTTGAACTTGGGACCTCACACTTATCGGCTTGATTATTCAGCTGATGTAGTCATAGGCTTGAACTGGGGGCTTTGGGCACTGTCACTGAGCTCTTTTGCTCAAGGCTAGCACTTCATTTTGAACCTCACCATCACTTCCAGTTTTCTAGAGGTTAATTGGAGATAAGAATCTCATCCACTTTCCTTGGCCAATATACACATGAAGAAATGCTCAACCTCCCTAGCCATAAAAGAAATGCAAATAAAAACAACATTGAGATACCACCTCACCCCATTTGGATTGGCAAAATTCAGGACTTTTATTACAACAGATGCTGGAGGGGATGTGGACAGAAGGGAACCTTACTGCATTGTTGGTGGGAGTGTAAACTTGTTCAACCACTTTGGAAAGCAGTATGGAGGTTCCTCAAAAGACTCCACATAGAGCTCCCCTATGACCCAGCAATCCCACTTTTGGGCATTTACCCAAATGTTCACAAACAAGACCACACTAAAGCTACCAGCATGACTATGTTTATTGCAGCATTATTTACTATAGCTAAGATATGGAACCAACCCGGATGCCCCTCAGTAGATGAATGGATCAAGAAAATATGGTATATATACACAATGGAATTCTATGCCTCCATCAGAAAGAATGACATTGCCCCATTTGTTAGGAAATGGAAAGGCTTGGAAAAAATTATATTAAGTGAAATAAGCCAGGTCCAAAGAAACATAGGTCCCATGGTTTCCCTTATTTGCAATATCTAGTATATGTCTGAGTCAAGCAGAAAAGGTCAGATAAGGTGATGTTAGGGAAATGAACCCTAAGATATGTATTCAAATGTTTTTTTTCCTTTCATGCTATTGTTTCTAACACATTTATAAGATGATTTTTTTGTTGCTTTGTATGTCCCTCCCCCACGGTATAACTCCTGCTTTCACTGTATTTGATGTCGGTATAATTTGTGGAGGGGAAGGGGAAAAACAAATCATTTAAATAGGGATACAAGTGAACCCATTGCACCAATGAGATGTACAAGTCGTTATGTTGAAAATGAACTTTACAACTTTGGTGCAGGCGGGGGGAAGGGGGAGTAAAAATTAAAAAAAAAAAAAAAGAATCTCATCCACTTTCCTAATGGGTCTGGCTTTGAACTATGATCCTCAGCCTCTTGAGTAGCTAGAATTATAGGCATGAGCCACCAGTGCCCAACTTCAGCTGTTTTTTTTGCTGGTTATTTGGAGATGGAGTCTTTTAGACTTCAAACCAAGATCCTCAGTATCTCTGCTTTCTGAGTAGCTAGAATTGAAGCAATGAGCCATTCATACCTGGCCTAATAAGCCCTTGGATCCATTGTCCTCAAAGTATTATAAGTTGTTAGTAATAATTTTTAAGCTGATCTTTATTGCATAATTTGAGAAGAAAGTGATAGCTTAGTTTTTTCTGACAGAAATATGTAAGTTTTCTGTCAAACACTGTAGTCTTGTTTTATGGAAACCAGAAACCAGAAGCAAAGTGTCCTTATTTCTTAAATTGTATACTAACCTCAGAAATGTTTTCCTGTAATGTTTTAAGAGTAAACCTTTGAGCTCCAGTTTTCTCTTTCCTAATGTCAGGATATACTACTAGTCTTCTGAGGTGTTTTTAAAAAAAGTTTTGTGGGGTTATTTGGGGTTTTTTTGTTTTTGTTGTTTGGTTACTTATTTGTTTTGGTACTACTAGAAATTGAACTGAGGGCCTGACACTAGACAAGTATTTAAACCACTTAAACCACTCTCCTACTACCAATCTTCTGATGAGCAGTTATTACCAGTTTCATGTGATTGCTAAATGAACTTAGATGATTTACATGGAAGCCCAGGCAAAGCCCAGTTTCCCATCTCATTATTTCTAAAGTTTCCTAATACTAAGTATTTCCAAATGGCCTGGTGAGTTTTTAAAATTATGTAAATCCCAGACTACTTCTCATCCAAGTAAATCAGAACTTTTGAAGGGACAGACCGAGGTGTGTGTTGTTAAAAGGTTCTTCATGTGATTTTTCATACTCTTTGCCTTAAAAGTGGGGAGGGGGGCTGGGAATGTGGCTTAATGTAAATGGCTTGCCTAGCTCTGGGGTTGATTCCTCAATACCACATAAACAGAAAAAAACAGCAAGTGGCCTTGTGGCTCTCACAGTAGAGTGCTAGCCTTGAGGGAAAGAAGCTCAGCGACAATGCCCAGGCCCTGAGTTCAAGTCCCAGGACTCTCAACAAACAAACAACAACAAAACAAAACAAAAAACTAGAGCAAGAAAGGAAAAAGAAAAAGAAACCTAAAAGTACTGACTGAAGATGTGGCTCAGTGCCAGAGTTCTTGCTTAGCATATATGAGAAAAAGAAAGAAAGAGATGTTGAAATAGAATATTATTTTTTTAGGATAAGCTTTTTATAAGGCTGCAATTTAAGGCCTCTGTTTAAATTGAAGTTGGCCAAGTTACAACATTCTCTTTGCAGTTTGTAGTTGTGGACTCTTAAGCAATAGCCCTTCCAACCCCCTTTTTAAATCCAGGGAACAGATGTACCTCCTTATTTGCATTAATTTCCATGTCAAGGATTCCTATTAACTGGATTTGTGGTTGGTACCTTTGAACTAGTAAGCACTATGTTCTTTTGTTACTGAAAAAGAAAATACGGGGGCTGGGAAGATGGCTCAGTGGCAGAGTGCTTGCCTTGCATGCATGAGGCCCTGGGTTCAATTCCTCAGCACCCATAAGCAGAAAAAGCTGAAAGTGGCACTGTGGCTCAAGTGGTAGAGTGCTAGCCTTGAGCTGAAGCGCTGAGGGACAGCACCTAGGCCTCATGGCCAACCAAAAAAAAAAAGAAGAAGAAAAAAGAAAATATGGTATGTGTGGTGTTAAGGTTAAGCATCTCCAGTCATTAGATTTGTGTGGTAGCAGATAAGAAAGATCTATATCATCCTGAAAAGGACAAATCAGTATTATCCATGTACAATTTATATGCGAAAATAGTTAAAATACCTGCTTGACACAAGGACCTTGGCTTGGAATTGTGAGAAAGGAGGATCACACTAAACTGTAAGTGTGGTGACCCTAGGGATTTGGAGAGGAAAGCTAATTAAAAGAATTTCAACCTTATAGGGTCAGTTCTTTGTTTTTGAGACAGGATCTTGCTGTTGCCCAGATTGTCCTTGAACTTCTATACTGAAATGATCCTTCTGCTTAGACTTCTGAGCACTGGGTCTACAGGTACATGCCACTGTGTTTCCCCTCCCCCTTCCCTCTACTTCTCACTCTTTCTCTCCCTCCCTCACAACTTTTTGAGACATAATTTGCATCCTATAAAGTCATTTTAACTGGGCACTTGTAGCTCACCCCTAAAGTAGCTACACAGGAGGCTGACATCTAATCATCTCAGTCTGAATCCAGACCCAGGCACACAAATCTTTGAGACTCTTAGCTCCAGTGAACCAGCAAAAAGCCTGAACTGGATCATGAATGAAATGGAGCCATGAATGAAAAAGCCAAGGGAAAGTTTGAAGCTGGGAGTTCAAGCCCCAGTATTAGCACATAAACACACAAAACTCATCATTTAGAAGTATACATTCATTTTTTCAGTATATTCACAAAGTTAGACAACCACTACCATTATCTAATTCTAGCATTTCGCTGTATAGGAAACCCCATACCCATTAAGTCACTCATTCTCTATTCCTATAGCCCTTGGCAACCACTTTCAGACTCTGTGGATTTGCTTATTATGACAATTCATATGAATGGAATCATGGAATACGAAATACTATGCCAGTGTTTCATTCCTTTATGATTGAATTATGTCTCATTATGTGGATATATATCAGCTGATAGGTATTTGGGGTTTTTGTTTGTTTGTTTGTATACCAGTCCTGGGGCTTGAAATCAGGGCCTGGGCACTATCCCTGAGCTCTTTTTCTCAAGGCTAGTGCTCTATCTCTTTAACTACAGCTCTACTTCTGGCTTTTTTTGGTAGGTAATTAAAAATAAAAGTCTCACAGACTTTCTGCTTGGGCTAGCTTTGACCACAATCCTCACATCAACCTCCTGAGTAGCTAGGATTACAGGCATGAGCTTCTGTTACTTGGCTGTTTTCATCTTTTATTATTATGAATATTGTACCTATGAACATTTATGTATAAGCTTTTACATGGACATATGTTTTCAGTTCTCTTGTTATTTGCCTAGCAGTGGAGTTGCTGTGCCATATGATAACACTATACTTAAGTTTTTGAGAAACTACCAAACTGTCTCAGTTTTTTTCCTAATAATATATTCCTATGCTATTTTTGTACTTAGGAATCAATTTTTAAAATGCTTTAAAAATAGCACAGAAAGCATTACAGGGGATATTAAGAAGACTCTATCCAGATTTGATTATATTCTCCGAAACTTTCCAAGTTTTCTTTACCTTCTAATTCTGGATAAAGCCAAGAAAGTAAAGCCAATGGCTGAGTTACTTCTTTGTCTATCTCTAAAAGAAAATATGGAGATCATGGATTTCTCCTTCATGTCAGTCTCAGATCTTT
Source organism: Dipodomys ordii (assembly GCF_000151885.1). Lineage (NCBI taxonomy): Eukaryota > Metazoa > Chordata > Mammalia > Rodentia > Heteromyidae > Dipodomys > Dipodomys ordii. The sequence continues at coordinate 7,096,238 of NW_012267238.1, read as the reverse complement.
CTCCAAAGTGAAAAGTTATCTCCATTGGTTTGGTTTACAGAGTGCGTGAATTGAAACTTTCTCTTAGCACTAAACACATTCTTCCAAGAAACAAGATTGGGAAAGTCTTCAAAATAAAGTCAAGGTCTTACGGCCATGCTTGTGCCACCTGAAGAGCACATGTCTAATAGGTACTCAGTAACAATTGGTTTGACTTACATTGGCATTTTTAAATCTTTCAAGTTGTTTTTAAAAGGAAAAACCATTTCTTACCATGGTATCCCTACTTTACTTCTTTGTTTGGTAGAGTTTCTCTCTGTTGCTCTTTAGCAGTCCCAGGTTTATACTCAAGGCCTCATAATTTAGGCAGACCTTATACCACTCCTAGGTTTTTTGCTTTAGTTGTTTTTCTGACAGGATTTCACTTTTTTTCTGAGATGGCATTAATCATGATTCTCCTATTTGCATGCCTTCTGCACAACTGGAGTAACAGTTTTATTCTACCATGCCCCACTTACTGGTTGAGATAGGAATGTTAATAGCTTTTTGACTCAAACTTATATGTTCCACCTCTTTCCTGATCTCTGTTTCCTGTGTAGCTGTGATTACAGGCATGAGCCACTGTGTTTGGCTTTGTGCAGTTTCTCATTCTTCTATTTCCACTGTGGGAAGTATGGTTTAATGAAAGGTAAGAGTGAGATTACTTCTTCTTTCCCTTTATTTCTTCTTTTTTTTCTGCCTCCTTCTTTCTCTTTCTTTCCCCTCCTCTTTCTTTGTTCTTCCTCCTCCTCCTCCTCTTTTTCCTCCTCCTCCTTTTTTGTGTGCCAGTCCTGGGGCTTGAACTCATAGCCTGGGCACAGCCTGCCCTTTAGCTTTTTCTTTCAAGGCTGGTGCTTTATACCACTTGAGCCATAGCTCCATGTCTGGCTCTGTAGTAGTTAATTGGAGATAAGAGTCTCACAGATTTTCCTGTCTGGGCTGGCTTTCAACCAAGATCCCCAGAGCTCACCCTCTTACATAGCTAGGATTGAAGATATAAGCTATAAATGTCCAGGAAGTACTTTTTGTACCTATGAATAGAAATTGAGGGACAAGAAATTTAGGAAATTGCTGATGTGTCCATTAGAAAAGAGAGGAGCAAAATTTTGAACCCAATACTCTTTGTCCAGTGATTAGCTGACGTATGTATATAAAATCAGATGCTTATCTGAGTCAAATCTCAGTTTGAATCCTAGTTCTATTATTTTTTAACTTTAAAAACTTTTAGTTGTTACTATAAAGGTGACATACAGAGAGGTTACAGTTACATAAATCAGGTAAAGAATAAATTTCTTTTTGTCCAATGTTACTTCTTCCCTCACTAGCTCTTTTATTAGGAACTTGGACAGGATGTTTCATTTTTCTGAGTCTTACTTTCTACCTGAGGTTGTTGGTAGATTGTGAGTAAAGTTCTTTATTCCATTTTAATTTCCATCCACCTTTTCTTTTCAACATTGTATGACCTGGCACTGGTTAGATATGAGATCCATGGCAAATTTAAACTACAGTTCATACACTGCACTAAAATACTTTGGTCAACCAGACCACATTTACATAGAAGTCCTATAAAATTATAATGGATCTGAATAATTAAATCTCTCAGAATTTTCTGTTTCTCTACAATTAGATATACAAGTACTTAGCATTGTGCTACAGTTGCCTATAACATTCACTACAAGAACATGGTATATAGGCATTTAGCCTAGTGGTAATTGACTATACCATTCAGCCTAGGTGTGTGGTAGGCTGTTCCATCTAATATTTGCACCCAGTGCCCTTCACACAAGTATGAAATCATCTAACAATGTCTCAGAATATATTCCCATCATTAAGTGCCATATGACTATATAAATATTTTCTGGAATTTGGTTATGTAATAAGTAAGCTATTTCACACATCTATTTTGAGCCATGTTGATAACTGCTTTTTCTACCACTGAGAGAACAGTTACTGTGGACTTAATCCTGACCCAGTAGGAAAGATCTTGGTAATGTGATGCAGACTTGGGAATGTAGTGGTCAATTTAGTTTAACAGTGAAAAAAGGAAAATATTACAGCACAGACTTTATGAGAACTGGCCTGTCTTAAAACCTTGACCAATGCTAAACATCTAAGGAGAATAATAATGCAAATGATCGTGTGAGAATTATATCAAATAAGGAATAATTGAAGCCTCAGAGCTCTGTGATGTGTGTTAAGAAGATTTTTTTAAACCTTGTTTTCTTCTAGCTATACTATTCTTCTGCTCTAGTATTTGACTTGATGAATTCTTTATGGCTACTTCTTGTGGAAATTATTAGTTCCCTCCTTGCCAGGCATGACCTGTCTTTTCTGGAGGACTATCTCTAAAGTCATACTAAAATTATACTACATGTTTTTTCTAAGAAACTTAAGGATAGAGAATCTGAGAGTTCAGAAACCTTCACTATGAGAAAAATCATAGCAATTTTTCTCAAACACTAGGCTTGATCACATAATGTTGATCTTATTTTAATCTCTTGTTATTGGCTATTGTATTTTCTGGTTCCAAACCTACAGGGACTTCATTAGAATTAGAAGAACAGTCTTTTCCAGTGCTTTGAGCAGTTATGAAAAGAGAGTTTATTATGGCTATGTCTAAAGGGGCTCATAATTACAATTGATTTTGAAAAGGAAGAAATGAGTCATTTTCCATGCTTGGTGACTGAACTTTGCAGAGACTTACATAATTGCTGTTCTTAGAAGGTCTATTCAGTATAAAGATGTACTGATCCCTTGTTACTTATCATAGGTAAATAAAGAAAAGACATAACTCAAGTCGTCCTTTTTGAGGATCTATTAAAACTTTGTTTTGAAACACCATAACCTAGGAGAAAAGACCCAAGGAAATTTAGGCTTGTTACTGAGTACACACAGAATGCCTCTCACCAGCAATGTAAATGATACAGTCCTCGACTTCCAGGAACCTAGACTAGAAGAGAATCTTTCCACCATTTGGGTAGCCAAGAGCCACTGAGAAACATGCTACAATGCCAACATAAAGTGTCATGAGAGCACAAAGTAGGGACAGCTAACTGACAGCATGATCAGAGAAAGTTTCTGTGAGGTGTGACATGAACTAGGTCCAGTAAAAGTAAGACTAGAATAAAGAATAAAGGTATTTCTACCCAAGAGATACACACCACGAAACCTATCCCAATAAGTGGAATGAGTAGAGTGGCCCTGATTTATGGGAAGTCGGGAAGGATTTGCAAAGTAAACAGAATATAGTCTCAAGGGTATGTTAAAGAGTTAGAGCTTTTATTCTGTAGACAGCATGAAACTTCAAAGTTAAATGTGTAGGTTTTAAGACTTCACCTGACTTGTTAAATAATTTAAAAAGAAATATTCTGTTACCTTTTTCTTGGAGACTATGTACGTTGAAGTCTCTAGGATGATAAATCCACTTAAATGTGTTTAACATGTGGTCAGATGTATTTAAATCTGGGGCTCTTCCACCCCTTTTTTTTGTTGGTCGTGAGGCTTGAACTCTGAGCCTGGGTGCTGTCCCTCAACTCTTCAGCTTAAGGCTAGCACTCTACCACTTGAGCCACAGTGCCACTTCTGATTTTCTGGTGGTTTATTGGAGATAAACCACGATCCTCAGATCTCAGCCTCATGAGTAGCATGAGCTGCTGGCATGAGGCTTGAACCCTTTTCTAAGTCTTCTGCTTTTTAATTGCATGTTTAGGACATATGATACAGGGAAAAATGAGGAGAAAGAAACAGACTTATAAGAAAATAAGACAAACAACCTTGCTCACCAATCTGTCAGTATTAGTCTGGGTTGGAAGACATTTCTTAAATCTAAAGATGTCCTTATACTCAGAGTGAGGAAATTGAGGCTTTTATTCGGTCTTCACTATTAGCTTTATCCCTATGGCCAGTTTTTTGCCTTCTTTGAGATTCATCATCAAGGCACCCACAACTACTGACCACAAATTAGTTGTCATCCATGTTATGCACTTTAGATGCATTAACTCATTAAATCCTCAAGTCAAGTTTGAAGCTAGATTTCTATTTCAGAATTGAGAGAACTGAGGGACTCAGAGATGAATGAAACTGTTCAGGATCACCTTCTAGTAATTGGAGATGCTGAGATTCCACGTTTTATTTGCATTTTATTCTGTCCCTATAAAGAAGTCAGTATCCACGTTTCAAATGAAGCCTTAGAAGTCAAAGATGGTATATTAAAATATTAACAACTATTTTCTGCATCATTGGACAGAAAAAAGGAATGCTTTGTTGAATTAGTGTTCTTAGACTAACTTGAACTCAGAGTCTAGTCTATCAATCTCATGCATACACAAAAAAATAGAAGTAAAATATATTAGTTGCTGGGTGTGATGACTGACACCTATAATTTTAGTACTGGGGAGGATAAATAGGAAGACCTCAAGTTTGAGGCCAACCTTGGCTATACAGTGTGCCCCTTAAAAATAGATTGGTAAAAGATTTCTGTAACTTCTTCATATTCAATTCCATTTTTGATGTTTGGACTAGGTAATAACTACTCTGTCGGGCTGGGAAGGTGGCTCAGTGGTAGAGCACTTGCCTTGCATGCCTGAGGCCCTGGGTTCGATTCCTCAGCATCACATAAGCAAAAAAGAAAAAAGCCGGAAGTGACGCTGTGGCTCAAGTGGTAGAGCGCTAGCCTTGAGCTGAAGAGCTGAGGGACAGCGCCCAGGCCCAGAGTTCAGGCCCCACGACTGGCAAAAAAAAAAAAAAAACACCAGGAAATTTGGATCTGACACTCCATTCCATACTGAGATGGACCCAAGGATCTGAAGTCTGGGGTATGTCAGGTCCTGGTTCTTTCCTGAGAAGGACACTTATTGGCTACATATATATGTAGCTTTGTTTTTGGTAAACATGTCTAAGGGCTCCTATATCAGCTGTCTTCAGGTTTGCCTGGTTGACCATTTATCAGTATTACTTGTGGTTTTTCTTGTAAGCAGAGATGGTAGTAGTTAAGACAAAGTCCCTAGAAAAACAAGTAACATAGAAGAGACTCTTTTCTTTTGTCCTGTGACCCCAAGCTTAGTTTTCAGAAGAAGCTTTTCCAAAATAAAGTGGTTTTCCAGTCATGCTCTTTGCCCATGGGGAATGGGATATAATTAATTATCTGAGATTGTATCTTTCTCCATTTGGCTCTGGTTCCTTGTCCCAGAATTCCTGGTCACTAGATTGTACTTTATTTGCTTGATGTATTTGCTCTGAAGGGAATCTTCCATGGCAAAAACAAATAATAGCGAATATATTGACATCTAAAATAAGATTCAATTTATGATCCAAAGGGTGAGAGAAAGACAAGAAATAAACAATGAGAGGTTAGACACATGGCTCAGTTGGTAGAATGCTAGCCAGTGAACGAAAGCATCAGTATCAGGTAACAAGTCACAGTCTTGGATTTAAAAAAAAAAACAAGAAAAGAAAAAGAAAAAAGAAAAGATATAAATTCTGGCTAATTGGAACAAAGCAAAGTACAGAAGACAAAGCAGTCTTGAGTGTTTAGGTCACAGTCTTTGATTAAAAAAAAAGAAAAGAAATAAATTCTGGCTAATTGGAACAAAGCAAAGTACAAAGACAAGCAGTCTTGTGTTAAAATCCCACAGCACAGAACATTTCTCTCCAAGTTGCATTCATCAGCAAATTCCTAGGTGCATCTATTTATAGATAGATGCTTCTATAAGAAGATGGAGGTTATTCTTGGACAAATTATTATATTTAGCTTGACTTGATATCATATATGGTTGATGGCCTGGGCTTTGGAGTCCCACTCACCTGGATCTTCACTTAACAGCAGTGTATCTTAGACAAATTAACTTAGTCTCCTGAGGCTTGCTGTATATTCCTACAGAGTAGGGAGGAGAATAATGGATATTAAGGATTATGTAATATAAGATCAATACAATGCAGTTCCTAACTTAGAAAGCAATCAGATAAAACATTTGATATGGCCTGAAGGGCAGTCCAAATCCAATCTCATATTATCCTGTCAGATTGTTTGCTACCTTTCAGCCACAATGACCCCTTTCTGATCTTTGAAAGAATCAAATGCTTTCCCATTTCAGGGCTTTTCTTTCTTCTTAGAATGTCTTACCTTGCCCCACTCCTTTTACATATGGGACTCTTACCCTAATATCAGCCAGTATCTTCACTAATGTAGCAAGGTAACTAAGAGCATAGACTAGATTAAAATCCCAGCTCTACCATTTATTAACTGTGTGATCTTGAGCAAGTTACTTCTCTTTATCCTTATTTCTATATTTCACTAGGTGGTTGTGAGAGTTAAAGTAATATATTTAAAGAATGTATAATGATGCTTAGTTCAGAAGAAGTGATTGCTATCATAAAATGTCAGCACCTCAGAGAAACAGTTGATAACCAGTTTATCTAGCAGTTTACCCAAAATTGCTCCGGTTACTTACAAATTTGGGCATGTAATTACTGACATATTTGGTTACATTTCTATCACTTTGTTTCATGCTATTAATCCTAGTTTCTATGATTCCCACACCCACCCACCCATCCTCTCCTTCATTTGTATTGAAATAAACTGTGAAGTTCCTTCTCTTCCCACTTTGACTTGGTATTCACATATTCTGTTTCTGTTTTGTTGTTTGTGTGTGTGTGTGTGTGTGTGTGTGTGTGTGTGTGTGTGTGTGTGGTTTGCCTTACTTTTTTAAAAACCCTAATTCCTTATTTGAAATCTAAAGTAAAAGATCTCTACTTCTTAAAATTCAGTCCCCATAAAGTTCTACTTTAATTCTGAGTCTCTCTCTACTTTTATACTAAGTTGTCTAGTGTTTTGTTTACAATTTGTTTTTCCACTTCTCCTTCCCAATTTAGTTTTCATTACTATTTTACCTGTCAGTGTCTTGGAAACCCCTACTCTTCTACCTTTCATTATATTAGATATACTCTTTTTTTTTTTTTGGGGGTCTGATCGTG
>NW_012267238.1:7079193-7088438 GCF_000151885.1 Dipodomys ordii | reverse complement strand
GTTCAATTCCTCAGCACCACATAAGCAAAAAGAAAAAAGCCAGAAGTGGCGCTGTGGCTCAAGTGGTAGAGTGCTAGCCTTAAGCTGAAGAGCTGAGGGACAGCGCCCAGGCCCAGAGTTCAGGCCCACTGACAAAAACAACAACAACAACAACAACAACAACAACACACACACACACACTAAGAAAAGTCTGTGAGACTCTCATCTCCAATTAATCAGTAAAAAGCTAGAAGTGGAGCTGTGGCGCAAGTGGTAAAGCATCAGTCTTGAATGAAAAAGCCAAGCAAGAGTGAGAAGCCTTGCCAGGCATGGGTGGCTCACATCTGTAATCCTAGCTACTTAGGAGGCTGAGATCTGAGGTTCATGGTTCAAAACCAGCCCAGGCAGAAAAATCTCTGTGAGATTCTTGTGTCCAATTAACCACTCAAAAACTGAAAGTGATGCTGTGGCTCAAATGGTAGAGTTCTAGCTTCAAACCTAAAGAGGCTCAGGGACAGTGCTCAGGCCCTGAGTTCAACCCCACAACTGACTCCTGATGCCCCCAGAAAGAAGATATTGCTAAGTACCTGTGGCTCATGCCTATAATTCTAGCTACTCAGAAGACTGAGATGTAAGGATCCTGATTTGAAGCTAGCCTGGGCAGAAAACTCCATGAAACTCTAGTCTCCAGTTAACCACCAAAAAGCTGGAAGTGGGGCTGTGGCTCAAGTGGTAAAGCACTAAACTGTTTTTTAATCCACATTTGGATTAATGGTGATTTAACCTAAATCACCTTTTGGAATTTGGATTTTGGAGTTTTTCTCCCAAATTTTGCAGTAAGAAAAATTTCAGTTCTAGTATCAGTAGCTTGTTTCAGACTGAATCTTTTGCCAAACAAAATCATGAGTTTTGAGCAAAATATATAAAATACTTGTTTAATGTCCCTGAACAACAACAAGAACAGGAAAAAAGTGGATTTTTTCTTTTTCTAAATACGTTTTATTATCTTTAAGTACTTGTAAACAGGAGTTGCCATTCAACAAAGCAGTTTATGAGTACAGTACATCTAATGGCTCTCATTCTGACATTTTCATATTCATATACACAACCCATTGTTATTCTTTCTCTTCCCCATTTCTTTCTGCTTGAGAGGATTTTATTCTTCAAATAAGGGACAGATACTATTTGAGAGCAGCATGTGTATGTTTGTCTTCTGATGGTAGCCCCTAGTATGCACAAGACATGGTAATAAAAGCCAAACCGAATGTTTTGCTGATGACCTGAAGAGTTTGATGAATTGAAACTGCAACTGGAAATTGGGAGGCAAAATCCTGGAAGTGGAACACAACAAAAAATCCGTGACTAAACACCTCTCCAATATTTTTATATAGGTCAGTGGAAGAGCACTTCCTTAGCATATGTGAGTGCTTACGTTAAATCTCCAGAATTGCAACAAGAAACGACTGATTCATGTACTTGGATGAGAATGACTTTCAAGATCTGATGATTAAACAACTGAGAGGTTGAACTGCCCTTGCTGAAATTTCAGTAGCTACCCACCACAGGGAAGACAGATTTTTCAGTGAGGGAACTGCCAAGCTAGAAGAGCTTGGTCAATACAACAATCTATTCATTGAATCCCAAATGGATGCCTACTAGAATTATTATATCCGTAGCCTAAGGGGATCAACATGGGACTAAGGATAATATCAAACTAGAAAAAGCATATATTAAAGCCTCTATAAGTTTAGAGCCATTCCGCCTACTAAAACAAGTAGTTTACTTACCTACCAAAACAAAATTCACTCCATGGAGAAAAATAATAGAATTCAGAATCTCCTCAGTGTATCATCCTCTACAACTTGAAAAAATCATTATCCAACATACAAAAAAACTACTCAAGACAAAAATCAATTTTTGGAGATCTACAAATAACCTAGGTATAGGCATTGTAAAGGCTTTTCAAAGACTGTGATAAACATGTTAGTGTCTATATTACAAACACAGGAGTCTAACATAAATAGACTTGTAGAATAAGGCGAGTAGGAGGAGAGGAGAAAAATACTTAAGAAATATTAGCTGAATTTTTAAAAATCAGAAATAACAACACATAGATCCTATAAGTTCAGTTCATTCCAAGCAAAACAAACACAAAGAAAAACATGCTCAAGGTCATCATGGTCAAACTGCTAAAAAGTCAAAGATAAAGGGGAAAAAAATCTTAAAAGGAGCCAAAGTAGTCCCCCCTTGCCCCCTCAAACCAGGTGACAGCCAACTGTTATCAGAAACAAAAAAGGAGGCCTAATGACTTCTCTACTGACTTGAAAAAAGAAAACTATTGCCTTAGAGTCTATCTGGCAGCTATGGGGGGTTCTAAACTAACTAAAATTCAAGGAATCAATACAGTGTGCTGTTGATATGAGAGTAAAGCATCATTAAATTAAGATATGCTTAATTATCAACAGAGATGCTCAGGAAATTCAATAGATAAAAGAAACATCACATTCTTCAACACATGATGTTGAAGAACTGGATAATCATATCTGGAAAAAAATGAACCTCTGACCCACAATCAGATACTACTTAGTCCTACTTAAACACCAAATGGAATGGCTTAAATAGAGAGGTATAACAACACCAAGTATGTGTAAAGATATGGATGAATGGAATGTTCTTACATTGCTGGTGGGAATGTAAAATAGACATTTTTGAAAATGGTTTGAAGCCTTCTTAAAAAGGTAAATGGGAATAGGGACAAGAGGGAAAAACTGGAAGAGAGCAAGGGAAGGGGTGACATTGTCCAAAAAGAAGTGTACTCATTACCTGATTTATGTAACTGTGATCCCTCTGTACATCACCTTTATATACCAATAAAAAATAAAAATTTAAAAAAAGAAAGGTAATCTGTACCCTCCCAGTGACCCAACAATGATATCCTACTTAGGTTAGTAAGAGACGTGAATACTAACTTTTATGATAAGATTACTGCAAAAATATTAGCAGCAGCTTTAAAAAATTATGGTGTATGCAGTTAGTAGAGTGGTACTTACCAGTAAAAAAAATCAATGAACTACTGACACATGCAAGAAAATAGATGAATGAATTCTTAAGATCATGATGCTGAAAGATACCAAACATGATAATACACACTGTCTGATTTCATTGTATTCTAAGAGTAAGTAAACTCCATCTATACTCAGAATAATTTGAAAATTATTGCAGAGGAGGTAGGATTTTTTTTTTAAGGCACAGGAAGGACCTTCCAAGGACATGCTAGAAATATTCTGTCTTGACCCAAAGAAACATAGGTTTTACTGGAGGGTAAAAGATAAAAAAAAAAAAACAAAAAAAAAAACAGATCTCTAGGCATTCACAGGGTGAGACCAAACGAGGATATTCTTAGGAGAGAATCACAAAGGCTCAACAGCTATGTGCATATGATCATATAAAAAATTTATTAAAATGAACGACAAGAAATGCAAACAATAGGTTTTATTCTTTGTTACTGTTTGTGTTTTCTTTACCTTTTGTCTTGTTTGTTAATCTGTCTTTGGGAGGGTAAAGGGGGGGGCGCAAAAAGGGTGGGACAAAGAACAAACAAATGCACCAGTGATACTCACTAGACATTATGTTGAAAATAAACTATACAACTTGTGGGTAGGGACCAGAGGGAAAAACTGGGAGAGAGCATGGGAAGGGTAACACTGTTGGAAAAGAAATGTACTCATGGGCTGGGAAGGTGGCTCAGTGGTAGAGCGCTTGCCTTGCATGCATGAAACCTTGGATTCAATTCCTCAGCACCACATAAGCAGAAAAAGCTGTAAGTGGGCTGTGGCTCAAGTGGTAGAGCACTAGCCTTGAGCTGAAAAGCTGAGGGACAGTGTCCAGGCCCAGAGTTAAGGCCCTACAACAGACAAAAAAAAAAAAAAGACATGTACTCATTACCTGATTTATGTAACTATAAACCCTCTGACAATCACCTTTACAATAGCAGTGTGTGTGTGTGTGTGTGTGTGTGTGTGTGTGTGTATTCATGTGTGTAGTTGTTACCTGGAAATACATCATTCTCAGAATCCGTCTTGTTAAACATTTAGTATTATATCTCAGATTTTTAAAAAGAGAAGAAAAGGCTTGGCTGGTATTTCTGACACCTTTGTTTATAATGTCCTCACACTGTAAACAACTCAGATACCACATCCCACAATTTCACATATAATATTCTTTTTAGATATTCAAGTAATACCTGTGAACCACAACCAACTTTCATTTGTATTTGTTTGTCTTGTGAGTAAAATAAGGTGGGATACAGTACCTTTACTTTTTAGAAGACAGGAAATGAAGCTTAGAGGAAGTTGGGTTTTGTTCAAGATGGAAGCCATAAGGAGAGGTAGACTCTCTCTTACCATGAGGGTGAACAACTTCAAAGCCCAGGTCTTCTGAGTTCCAGCCTAGCACTGGCAATGATATCATTTTTCATTGCATGAAAAGGTTTTTTTTTTTTTGTCATGGGCCCTTTTCTCTGGGCCTGGGTACTGTCCCTCAGCTCTTCAGCTCAAGGCTAGTGCTTTAACACTTGAGCCACAGTTACACTTCTGGCTTTTCCTGTTTATGTGGTGCTGAGAAATCAAACCCAGTGCCTCATGCACGCAAGGCAAAGACTACCACTGAGCCACCGTCCCAGCCTCAAGAAAGTTGTTTTAACAAAAAATAAAAACTTTCACTATTATCATTCTAAGCCAGTGGGAAATCTGATTGGTAAAGTAAAACCCTTTCCTGAAGAACCTTACTTTTCTTATTTTCCTTTAATTCTGAGATTATATTTAATAAGGAAGCTAAGGCAAGGAGATAGCCAGGGACATTTCAGTGAAATGAAGAGGGATTTGCTTTTAGTCAAGTCTTCATTGTTGCATCTTCTAGAAAGTGTCTTGAAATCTCTCCTCTTGTCAACACTTCAGTTTGGTACTCAATGATAAACTGGCTAGCTTCCCTGTGGAGAATACTGAATGAAGCTTTTGGACAAGAATGGTCTTATATTAGACTGAAGGCATGTGAGATCATAACAGGAAGTGATATGAACAGGAGTAACTGATCAGATGATTCAGAAATCGAGAGACAATCTCAAAAACTTGTTTGATTGCTTCTCTGAAGTCATCTCCCCATCTCTTCTTTTGTGTGGTTCTGGAGAAGCTGGCTCCATCCATCCCATGCTTTGGTGTGGCCAGTAGCAGAACATTCCATCCCTCTGTCATGATTATTTGAATAATTATGACCTAAGCAGGAGCAGTCTGAATGTATTCTAGTTGATGTTGTATGTGGATGTGAGATCTTTATTTTACTATGATCTTGTTAATATAAGAAGCAAGAAGCAGGGCTGGGAAGGTGGCTCAGTGGTAGAGTGCTTGCCTTGCATACCTGAGGCCCTGAGTTCGATTCCTCAGCACCACATAAGCAAAAAGAAAAAAGCAGGAAGTGGCACTGTGGCTCAAGTGGTAGAGTGCTAGCCTTGAGCTGAAGAGCTGAGGGACAGCACCCAGGCCCAGAGTCAGGCCCACGACTGGACCCCCCCCCAAAAAAAAGAAGCAAGAAGCAGTCCTATACTCTGACTCTGTTTTCAAAGATGTTCACACTATTGTTCATGTAAAATTCTGGTGAAGAAGAAAGAAAAGAAATGCCCTCTAAAAAAAAGAAAGAAAGAAAAAAAGAAAGAAATGTCCTCTATCATGTTTGCTGTAAGGAATGAATGAGCTCTTGAATCCTATCTTAAAGTACCTTGCAGAAAGTCTCACATAAAATACAAATTTAGCCAGGAATGAGCATGTGTAACCCCAGCTACCTGCAAAGCAGAGGCAGAAGGATCACAAGTTTAATGCTAGCCATGGGCAAAATTAGCAAGGCCCTCTCTAAAAATATAAAATACAAAGTTCTTGGCGAATGGCTTGAGTAGGAGAGTACTTTCCTAGCATGGACAAGCACCTGGATTCAACCTCCAGCATCATTAGGAAGGAAGGGAAGGAGGAAGGGGGAGGAGGGAAGAAAGAAGGATCATGTCTTGTTTTTGGAATTTAATTTTATTGTCAAGGTGATATACAGAGGGGTTACATATATAATGTAATGAGTACATTTCTTGTCGAACTTGTTACCCCCACCCTCATTTTTCTCCTGTCACTCCCCCGCAATCCTCCCTAAGTTGTACAGTTCATTTCCAACATATTGTCTGGTGAGTATAACTGTTGCATTGGTTCACCCTTTGTCCTTTGTCTCACCATTTTCTTGTTCTCCTTCCCTTCCCTAATTCATCTAAGCATATATACAATACCCAGGGTACCAAAAGCAAATATGGTAACAGGGGATAAACCATAGGAGAAAAACACAAAAGAAAAAAAATCACATAGTACATTAAAAACAACAGCAAAGAAAAACCTCTTGTTTCCATGTTTTGGAGTTCATTTCCCTTAGCATTATCTTATATAGCTATTGAGCTATTTTTTTTGGGGGGGGGCAGTTGTAAGGCCTGAACTCTGGGCCTGGGCACTGTCCCTCAGCTCTTTAGCTCAAGACTAGCGCTCTACCACTTGAGCCACAGCGCCACTTCCAGATTTTTTTCTTGTTGCTTATGTGATGCTGAGGAATCAAACCCAGGGCTTCATGCATGCAAGGCAAGAGCTCTACCACTGAGCCACCTTCCCAGCCCTGAGCTATTCTTAAGAGCTTTAAAAATTACTAATGACAAAAAACACCAAGTCAGACAAGCTCTAGCAAGAAATAGAAACATATTGAAATGATACAAAGCTTATAAAATTGGAGGAAGTGTTTTATTTGATATCCAAATAACTCTGATGACCTTGGGTACACAGCATATTTCAATGTCTCTTCTTGTCTCTCCTACTTCCGACCTTTTGATTCTCCTATATATAAGCTTTCTTCAGATGATAGGAAAGAAGTAGGCAGTCAGCTTCTAATTCTTCCCATCTCTGTGACTCCAAGAACCGGGTTTCTGCTTTTGGAACTACAATACAAACATCTTGAGAAAGGATACAGACAGCTTGGCTCTTATTTCTGAACTAATCAATATTGCCAAGGATTGGAGAACTCTACGGTCAGCCCAGGACTGTCTATGCCCCCATCTGACAATGCTATGAGGATGGCTGTGTCTTCATTGAGGTTTATATTTTATGAAGAGCCGTTTCCTCCATAGGCAGAGACAAGGATGCACAGTAGTAAAATATATCCACAGTTGTTCACTATTGCTTTTTGTCCTAAGCAGATTTATTCTAGGGGAAGGAAAAAATGAGAAAACAGATGGCAGAACAAAGTGAATTTTTCTATATGTTTACATATAACAAGTAAAATTTCCATTCATTAGTCTGACATCTTATTTAATCTTTACTATCTGGAAGATAATAGTCCCATTTTATCTATCTAGAAATAAGCACAAGCTAAGAAACTAGCCTAGTGATAGAGCAGAGAGCTGAAACTTGATCTAATTTTCTCCAAATATTTTGGGCATTTCTCTTGTGCCATGCTCTCAAGAATAAAGTAAGCTAGATGTACCTGGTCAACATGCTTATCCACGCTTACACTTTGCTATACCATGTATTTTCATTACCTCCAAGAGTCCTATGTTGAAATCCTTAATCCCCAATGTGATACTATTTGGAGACAGAACCATTGACAGGTAATTAGGTCATGAGTGTGAGACCCTCATGATGGAATTAATGCCCTTATAAGAAAACACCAGAGATCTTGCTTCCCTTCCCTCTGTCACGTGAGGATACAGTGAGAAGACAAACATCTGCAAACCAGACACCAGATCTGGCAGCTCCTTGACGCTAGACTCCTCAGCCTCCAGAGCTATAGAAGAAGAAAAAAATGTTCATGGTAAATTATTAAGCAGTCTGAGCTAAGACATCTTCCTAGTCCTACCCCATCTTCTTTTCCCCTACCATGAGCTCAAATTAAACATTGAAACCTAGATTTTTCAGATTTCTGTGATCAGTCTTGTTTTAAAAAACAAAAAAAGGGGTTGTTTGAGTTGTCCTAAAACTTAATTTCTGAACATAATTTTTTACAGTAATTTTTAAAGGTTATAGTAAAAGCTGGATTTCTGTATCAATTTAAACCCCACTGCATAACTATTTTGTATTCTCAGATTATCCATACTTAAAGTTATGATAGACCCTGTCTCAGTAACCCTTCTGTACAGTATTTTTACAATAAAAATATATGCAAAAAAAGAACCTATCTCAAAGGGTTTATTGAAGAGATTGAGTTGATACATAAAGTGATTAGAATAGTATCTAACACCCAACAAGAGTGATACATCAACTCTCTGTTATGGGTATTGTTATTCTACATCCTTAGTGGATTCTTCTGGTTAATTCCTAAGCAGGCATATTTTTTTTTTTTTGCTTAACCAATCCTCGTTTTGTTGCTTGGGTTCACATTTAGGGTGTATGTGCTCAGGTCACAAAAGAACAAACTGCTTATGATCCAACATAATTCTAAGATGAAACACTGCCCCAGCTTCTGGTCCTGTATATGCATAATATACATATCCAGTTGAGTTTTTTTAGTGATTTCCACTTAGTACACCTCCACACTGATCATTTAATCATGTAAGTTTAAATAAAATTCCCATTGTTCTACTGTGGTATACAGATGAGTCAGATGCACAGCTACTGTCTGAAAGGTAGTGAAGGTGATTTGGCAGAAAAGTGACACAAAAAATAGCACAATGAGCTTATGTCCCCAGAAACGATGGGGTTCCTGTATATGTAGCTTTGGAATGAAATGGAATATAGTCTCTTCTGTGAGGAGGTAGGCCAACCTGACAGAATGCCAGGGTTGCAAGACACCTGCAAAGAATCTGAAGAGCATTCGTTGTAACACACTAGTCATTGAGGCAAGAGAGAAATGGAAAGTACATCACTGTCTGTAAGCTGGATAAGTTTTATAGTGCTCCAGTTCCAAGCCCTTTTTCCTGCCTGCGTCTAGTTAATTCTAGAATAGATCTTAAAACATACATGGTTGGTAAATCTCAAGATTTTACCTTATTAAAAACAACAAGGGGCTGGGAAGGTGGCTCAGTGGTAGAGCGCTTGCTTTGCATGCCTCAGGCTTTGGGTTCGATTCCCCAGCACCATAAGCAAAAAGAAAAAAGCCGGAAGTGACCCGATGGCTCAAGTGGTAGAGTGCTAGCCTTGAGCTGAAGAGCTGAGGGACAGTGCCCAGTTCTAGAGTTCAGGCCCCATGACCAGACCAAAAAA
>NW_012267238.1:7061269-7079143 GCF_000151885.1 Dipodomys ordii | reverse complement strand
GACCAAAAAAAAAAAAACAAAAAACCAACCAACAACAACAAAGATAGACCTCTTGTGTCCATGTCTTGGAGTTAATTTTGCTTAGCATCATCTTTTATGGTCATATGTACATAGCTACTGAGCTATTCTGCTCATTTGCTAATTTTGTTTCCTTTGTATGTTCTTCCTCCTATGGTATATCCCCTATTGTCACTGTATTTGATTCTGGTACCCCGGTATTATATATATGTTTATTTGAATTAGGGAAGGGAAGGGGAACAACAGAATGGTGAGACAAAGGACAAGGGGTAACTGATGCAACAGCGATATACACAAGACAGTATGTTGGAAATCATCTGTACAACTTGGGGAGTGGGAGTGGGTATGGGTGGAGGGAAAGCAGGAGAAAAATGAGGGAAGAAGTAACAAGTTTGATAAGAAATGTACTTATTACCTTACTTATGTAACAGTAACCCATCTATAGAACACCTTGACAATAAAAAAAGTTTTTACCTTATGTCATATGTTATTTTACATATCATATTGAAAATTAGGTATTGTTAAGTTATTTGGTAATTGCTGTCTGACTATCTTTGTAATGTTATATATTTGCTATACTGTTAAGTAACATTTTATAACCAAGACTTTCACGATATGAAAACTACTTGAAAATGAAAGATTGTTGTTGCCTCTTTTTCAAAAAGCTTATAAAATGCTTTGAGACTATTTTGCAGCAGCAGTTGTTTAATTCAGATATCTTAATGGTGGAAGGTATGCAGTTGGTGGGTTTCCTTTATTGCAAGGATCCCTGTACATGAAATAGAATTGTCATTACTTGCAAAAATTCAAATACTATTTAAATAGGTATTGTGCTATCCTTAGTTTGATTTGAAGATCTAACTTTGTAACAGTATTCTGACATTTGTTTCCCTCCTGGCCCTTTGTCTCATTTTATGTTTAGAATTAATAAGCTCCTAGTATAGTCTTACTTATTTGTTCTTTGGTGTGTTTCCCCACTCACTAGAAAGAATAATAGGAACTTACCTTTATACTTCTCTAAAACTGTGTGTATCCTTTGAGTATAGTACTTACCACACTGTATTTACCTGCAAATGATCACTCCTTAACTACAAGAGTACCAGAACCTTGGGGATAGGGATGTTCTTATTCATCCTTTTTACTTTTTTTTAAAACATTCAACATAATACCCACTCCATAGGTAAGTCATTTAATACATTAAGAAAAGGGTGATTAGTAGCAGAACTGTGACTAGAGCTCACAGACTTAGATCTTCCTTACCCCCAAGTCTGTCCATTATGGCAGGTGTTTGTTGATTTAGAAGATAAAGTCCTAGATAGACATGATTTTAGAATAGGCTCAACAAAAGCCAAACCTGTGATCAATGCAATATTATATGTATTGCGAGCCCTTGGTCTTTAAAATTGTTTTTCTTTCATGATTGATGACAATCATAAGATTAAAGAGATGCATATAATGGTCAACTATGTGGGAAATGTTTACAGAGGAAATGGTATTTTTTGAGTTACAAAACTAAATTGGGATCAACTTGACTTTTTAAGTCACTTGGAATGTATGACTAAAGTTAGTCTATTTTGTGTAATAATGTGAATCAAGTGGATCTCATGGAAAGATAACTGAGCCTGGAATGCTTTTTTTTTGGGGGGGGTCCGGTCATAGGGCCTGAACTCTGGGCCTGGATGCTGTCCCTCAGCTCTTCAGCTCAAGGCTAGCGCTCTACCACTTGAGCCACAGCACCACTTCTGGCTTTTTTTTCCTTTTTGCTTATGTGGTGCTGAGGAATTGAACCCAGGGCCTCATGCATGCAAGGCAAGTGCTCTACCACTGAGCCACCTTCCCAGCCCTTTATTTTTTATTTATCATGGAAGACTTTGATTTCTCCTTCAGCTAAGAATGATTGCTTGTCTGGATAGAGAACTCTTAAGTTAGTAACTATTTTCTCTTAGTGTTTTGTTATTCCATGCCCTCCTTTCTATTGCAGCATCTGCTGTTGTTCTGGGCTTGCCAGTTTAGGTTAGTTAGTATTTCTCCCTAGCAACTTTCAGTATCTTTCCTTGTTTTCTATGCCTAATGTTTTAGCTATATTGTGCTGTAGAGAGGTCCTATTCTGGTCTTGTCTAATTGGAGTCCTAAATGCGCTGTACCTGAATGGGCTTCTCTTCCTCAATATTTGGGAAGTTTTCTGCTATTACTTTATTGAATAAATTTCCTGTGCCTTTACCTATTACCACTCTTCCTCCTCCTCCTCCTCCTCCTCTTCCTCCTCCTCCCCTTCCTCTTCTTCTTCTTCTTCCTCCTCTTCCTCCTCCTCCTTTCTTCCTCCTATGCTTATAATGCATAGGTTTCATCTTTTAAATGGCATCTTGGAGTTTTTGCATGTTCTTTGCCCACTTCATCTTTTTTTTTCTTTTTCTATTATAGCTGCCTCATCTTCATTTTATCTACCCTGTTGTAGAGGATTTCAACTGTGTTTAATATTTGAAGAGCTTTTCATCAGCAGGATTTCAGTTTGATTTTTTAAATCAGGATTTCTTCCCATTTTCATGTCTTGGGTCAACTTCCGTATTTCATTTAGCTATTGCATTGTATCTTCTTTGAGCTTATTTTGATGTTTATTTGTAGCCTTAAGTTTATTCAAGTGCTTATTTACATAGTCTTTGAATATACTTCTTTATCTGTTTTCACTTTGAATTTAATTATTTACTTGCATTCTCTTTGATTTTGTTGAGGTGTTTATACCCATCCTCTTTCTTCTCATTGATCATTCTTACACTTTTGGTCTTAAATATTTGTCCATTTCACTATCATTTAGATCCTATGCTGTATGATTGTTAATTTTTTGAGGTGTTGTGTTGGGTACCTTTTATGTATTTCTTCTGTTTCTGTGACAAGATTTGTTTATTAGAAGTCAGGTGGTTGATTGATGGCTTTAGTCACATAATGTCTTAGAACCCAAAATACTCTCTATGTTCTGGGAAGGTTGGATAGTATCAGGATTTATGTGCTGTTTGTCACCACTGATATGGTGGTGGTATAACTCAGCAATGACAATTATGGCAATTCAGTACTGAGCCAGATATAAAAGGTCAAAAACACCACTTGCAATATCATCTGTCACCAATTTCATTATATATGAAATGGATTGGCATTCTTATATAACATAGTAGGGGGCTAGGAAAAAGATTATTTGTGCAGAAGTTAAAAATCAGATAGTAATGATGAAAATTTTAAAAACCTGAAAAAGGAAATCAAAACAGAACTTAGAAAGTGGAAAAACCTCCCATGCTCCTGGATTGGAAGGATCAACATTGTGAAAATAGCAATACTATCCCAAGGCTTATCTACAAATTCAATGTGATACCTATCAATATTCCAGCCTCATTCTTCAAGGAAATAAAAGAGGCAATCCAAAAATTCATATAGAACAATAAAAGATCCCAAGTAGCAAAAATGATTCTTAACAGAAAAAACAGTGCTGGAAGAATATCAATACTAAATTTCAAACTCTACTACAAAGCCATAGTAATCAAAACAGCTTGGCATTGGCACAAGAAGAGACCTCAGGACCAATGGCATAGAATTGAAAACCCAGAAATAAACCCACAGACCTATAGCCATCTAAGCTTCGATAAGGGAGCTAAAAAAATAGAATAGAAGAAAGACAGCCTCTTCAGTAAATGGTGCTGGCAAAACTGGTTAATCACTTGTAGAAAACTAAAGCTACATCCTTTTTTGGGGGGAGGGTGGGAGTCCAGTCATGGGGCCTGAACTCTGGGCCTGGGCGCTGTCCCTCAGCTCTTCAGCTCAAGGCTAGCGCTCTACCACTTGAGCCACAATGCCACTTCCGGCTTTTTTCTTTTTGCTTATGTGGTGCTGAGGAATTGAACCCAGAGCCTCAGGCATGCAAGGTAAGCGCTCTACCACTGAGTCACCTTCCCAGCCCCTAAAGCTAGATCCTTATATATCACACTGCACCAGAATCAACTCCAAATGGATCAAAGACCTCGGAGTCAAGCAGACACTCTGTAAACATTACAGGATGGAATAGGAGAAACCCTAGGTCTCTTTGACACAGGCTGAAACTTTCTTAATAGAGACCCAGAAACACAACAAATCAAAGAAAGATTGGACAAATGGGATTGCATGAAATTGCAGAGCTTCTTCATGGCAAAGGACATAGCTAGCAAAATCAATAGAAAGCACACTGATTGGGAGAAGATCTTCATTAGCCATACAACAGACAAGGGTCTCATATCTAAAATATACCACAACAAATCTTCAAAGAAACAACTGCCCAATAAATAAGTGGGCTAAAGACTTAAAGAGAAACTTCTCTGACGAGCAAAGAAGGATGGCCAATAGACACATGAAGAAATGCTCAACCTCCCTAGCCATAAAAGAAATGCAAATCAAAACAACATTGAGATACCACCTCACTCCAGTTAGAATGGCAAATAATCTAGAACTCTAATAACAACAGATGCTGAGGGGATGTGGACAGAAGGGAATCTTACTGCATTGTTGGTGGGAGTGTAAACTTGTTCAACCACTTTGGAAAGCAGTATGGAGGTTCCTCAAAAGACTCCATATAGAGCTCCCCTATGACCCAGCGACCCCACTTTTGGGCATTTACCCAAATGATCACAAGCAAGACCATACTAAAGCTACCAGCACAACTGTGTTTATCATAGCATTATTCACCACAGCTAAGATATGGAACCAACCCAGATGCCCCTCAGTAGATGAATGGCTCAAGAAAATGTTGTATATATACACAATGGAATTCTATGCCTCCATCAGAAAGAATGACATTGCCCCATTTGTTAGGAAATGGAAAGACTTGGAAAAAATTATATTAAGTGAAGTAAGCCAGGCCCAAAGAAACATAGGTCCCATGGTTTCCCTTATTTGCAATAACTAGTATATGTTTGAGATAAGCAGAAAAGGTCAGGTAAGTTGATGTTAGGTGAAATGAACCACAAGATAAGGACTCAAATTTTTTTTCTTTCTTGCTATTGTTTCTAACATTTATAAGCTATTTCTTTGTTGCTTTTTATTTCCCTCCTCCATGGTATAACCCCTGTTTTCACTGTATTTGATGTTGGTATAATTTGTGGAGGGGAAGGGATAAACAAATTGTTTAAATAGGGATACAAGTGGACCCATTGCAACAATGAGATGTACAAGACGTTATGTCGAAAACCAACTTTACAACTTCAGCGCGGGGGCAGGGCAGGGGGGGACAGAAAGGGGAGGGGGGAGATGGGAGGGCAGGGATGGGAAGGGGAAACAGAGGAGGAGGCAACAATGCTTGATAAGAAATGTACTCATTACCTTGCTCGTGTAATTGTAACCCCTCTGTACAGTATTTTCACAATAAAAAAATTGGATAGTAATAATAAGGGGGAAGATGAGGGAAGAGAGGAAGTGAGAGATGGAATATGTGGGCTGGAGGTAAATGAAATAATAGTGTATAGGAATATAGTTTAATTGTTGTGGAAAATGATGCTATAGCCCTGAATTGTAGCAGGATAGAGGAATTAAGAGTAATAAACACAGAGGCTTAAGTAAACCATCAATAGAAAATTTTATTTTAAAAATACTAAAAAATATAAATTTATATATATGCATATATAAAGATATATATGTATGTGTGTATATATATACATATTTATACATATATGTATATATATATATATATCACTTGAAAGTATTTCTTCCTTGTTGAGAAGAGTGTATACCCATACTTGCTGGGTTCTTAATTTTTTTTTTTTGGGTCCGGTCGTGGGCCTAAACTCTGGGCCTGGGCACTGTCCCTCAGCTCTTCAGCTCAAGGCTAACGCTCTACCACTTGAGCCATAGCACCACTTCCGGCATTTTTTTTTCTGCTTCTGTGGTGCTAAGGAATCTAACCCAGGGCCTCAGGCATGCAAGGCAAGCACTCTACCACTGAGCCACCTTCCCAGCCCATACTTGCTGGGTTCTTATCAGTGTAGTGGATGCTCTCCTCCCATTTCTGGTCATCAGCTTATTGGATATAGTTCGCCTATTGTGTTGTCTCATAGAATACACTGGGCCCTAGATTGCATGGGTATTATTTGTGTTGGTCTTCTGTGGCCAATTAAGGCTCTGGACTGGGGATAGCTTCTGGGAGGGAGGTATAGCAGGTCTTACTCTGCTCAAAGTCCCTCATAGGCAGCAGGTTTTATGTCTACCCACTGAGCTATATAGTGACTTTGGGGTCTAGTGGTCACAGGAATGTGTGCCTAGCTTTTTCTCTCCCTTGCTATTCCAGAGACAGAGCTGCCAAGTTGTCTGGACTGGTCCCACATTTGTGGGCTTTTGGTTAGCTTGCTCTGACTAAAGTCTCTTATGGGCAGTTGTGTTTATTTGTACCTGTTAGGCTGAGTGGTGGTCTTAGAAACAGGGAGGTGGATCCAGCCTCCTATCTTCCACACCATGCCATGGGCATAGCTGCCAAGCAGCTTTGTTATCTCTATTTCTTTTCAAGATCTAAGGTTTGGGTTTTTTAAAACTTTTTCTCTGGCTACTGTCTGTCTAGACTTTTACTGACATCCTCCTTCATTTACCAACTTGCTCACCTTTTCTTTATAGCCCCAAATCTCAGTGTTTATTCCTAGTACATGAGGACACAGAAATGTGGTACATCTTTAATCCATTGTCTTGAAAAAAATTATTATTTGTAAACAAATAAATTAGTCATTAACAGTGGCTTCTAAGGTGGAAGGATTCTTGGTCACTGGTACTTAAGTCTTAGGACTCTTCTTTTTCTCATAGGCTGAGTAAACATATAAAAATAAAATACATTTCTGGGCACTGGTGGCTCGTGCCTGTAATCCTAGCTATTCAGGAGACTGAGATCTGAGGTTCACAGTTCAAAGCCACCCCAGGCAGGAAACTCTGTGAGACTCTTATCGCAATTAACAATCAGAAAACTGGAAGTGGCACTGTGGCTCAAGAGGTGGAGTGCTCGCCTTGAGCTGAAGAGCTCAGGGACGGCACCCAGGCCCAGAGTTCAAGCCCCACAACCAACCGGAAAAAAAAAAAAGAAGATATGCTGAATCTCCATAATAAAGAATTAAAAAAGAAAAGTAAGAGAGGAGAATACATAATTAACACTAACTTTTTGAATATTAGGTATGGAGTAGTTTGGTGACTAAGACACCACTGAATAGCTATAATATATGAGTGTATTTGGGAGAAGATAAAAATGTGTTATGACTCTGATTTTCTTTATTATCCATTGAAAATTGCAAGGAATTACTCTCTCATTTTTGAGTCTTGAACTTTCTGCTTAGAACTGAACTGTTCAGATCACCATGATATATTCAAGTTTTACATATCTTCTTACTTTAACTGTTGTTGTTTGTTGTTGATGTTGCCCCTTGTTTAATAATTTTTTCTCTTTAGTCAAGTAGCCAATAAATAAGGGAATCTTTTATTCCTTTTAAGAGCTTTTTCTGAAAGAACAGTATTTTACGTAGAGAGGCAGAGTGAGCCTAAGTGAGGACCCAAACCTTAAGTACTCACTGTTGCACCCTGACACTATAAATTCTCATACTGTGAACCAAGATTTGATGTTTCTTATCCACTTCCTTAGTTATTGCTAGTATTTCCTACCTGCTCTAGGAGTTATAGATTCCCCTAAACTCTTAGCACCTCTTCTGGGCATCCCTGGTAGGACTAGTGTAGGAGCAGGTGGTGAATAGAAGCTGAGAGACAGGCATATATATATATGTGTGTGTGTGTATATATATATATGTATATATATACACACTTATATGTATAAACACATACGCATACATGCATGTATGTATATACACTTATGTATATACTTATACATGTATGTATATGCTTATACACATACATGTATGTATACATGTATATGCATATGTATGTATATGTATGCATGCATACATGTGTATATATATATATATATATGTTTATACAGGTTGTAAAGATCAGAGAATAATGTTTTTACCAAAACCTGATATAATGATGACAGTAAAAAATGTTTAAAAAGAAGAGAAAATAACCAAATACTTTCTATATGAGAAATTCCTTTTTCCTCCTCTCATCTTCATCAAAGTTTTGGTATAGAGCTGGATAAGAGTGCTGTGCAATATAGATGAATACCATACTGTAGTAAATAGTGTTTATTTTTAGTACTTAAAACACTGTTGCAAAATACATAGTATAGTTCACATTTTATCTTTAAACTTTTACTGGGTTTGTGTCACTTGCCCTGTTGTCTCTCTTGTAAGTTAAAGAAGGAATGGTGATTGTCATGCAAATCTGTCTAGCTTCAAAACCTTTGATTAGCTGGTGCCAGTGGCTCATGCCTGTAATCCTAGCTACTCAGGAGCCTGAGATCTGAGGATCACGGTTCAAAGCTAGCCCAGGCAGGAAGGTCTGAGAGACTTTTATCTCCAATAAACCACTAGAAAACCGGAAGTGACACTATGGCTCAAGCATTAGAGTGCTCGCCTTGAGCTGAAGAGCTCAGGAACAGTGACCAAGTCCAGAGTTTAAGCCCCAGAGCCAACAACAAAAAAACAACCTTTGATTTTCTCCCTACCTTTTTAGCAAAAACAACTATCAGACTATACTTAGAAAGTCTCATGAGTCCTTCAAGTGACTACTAATGATCATATGAAAAGTTGTCTCCTAAGAATTATTGTTTGAGGTGTGGGAAGGTGGCTCAGTGGCAGAGCACTTGCCTTGCATGCCTGAGGCCCTGGGTTCAATTCCTCAGCACCACATAAGCAAAAAGAAAAAAGCTGGAAGTGGCGCTGTGGCTCAAGTGGTAGAGCGCTAGCCTTGAGCTGAAAAGCTGAGGGACAGCACCCAGGCCCAGAGTTCAGGCCCCATGACCGGACCCAAAAAAAAAAAGAATTATTGTTTGAAGTTCTCAGTTCATTTAGCAGACACATGTTTATACTAGGTACCTAAGAATCAAATAGTAATCCCTCTATATGAAGCTCACAGTGTAGTAAGTGGTCATAAATATAAATAATGCTGAGCAAAGAAGTCACAAATGTAATCTGCAGTAGTCCTAGAGGAGGAGGGATCAAATGAGGGAAGAAAAATGGGAAAGATCAGCCTCTCTTATGTAAGAGACAGAGCCATGCCTCTCAGGGCCTGGCATCTCGTAGCAGCCTTAATTAATGGGATCCTGACAATAGCCATGTTGTATCCTGGTTATACAGATGGCCAACCTATCCAAGACTATAAGTAACAGCAGATATAATTCTCAGATGCAGAACTATTTGGCCCCAAGTCCCTGTCCTACTGATTATAGACTAAATATAGGTTTGTTTTTCTAATGTTATTTTTAAAAATACATAAATTGTAGTAAAAAAATTCATTGTAATAACCAGTCCTTGTATTTTGTGAAACTCAATATATATGCCCAGATATGGTTAGGTAACATAGCCTAGAAAAAGTGAAGTTAAGTCAGAGGGACAGCTAGTGCCTCTGGCTAGTGCAATTGGAGGCTGGAGAGGAGCCAGCAAGTAAATTACTTCCTGTCCCCCTTTCTTCTTCCTCCTACCTTTCCTCCCTTACTCCTTCCCTCGCTTCCTCCCTGCCTCACTCCTCTCCCCCTCTCTCTGTTCTGATGTGCAGTATTTCTGTACAGCCTTTCTTGAAGCATTATGAATCATCAAGCAGTTGCCTGTATTTCATGCTAGACTGTAGTGAGTTGTTTGTTAATAGATGCCCCTGTGTTTGCTTTCTCTCCCTAGCCTGCCTTATCTTTCTCCTTTCTGTCTTTGAGATTGTGTCTTCTGACAAAGCAAGTAAATTTTACCTTAGGCTTTGTAATCTTCTTACCACAGAGACTTGCCCTGTTTACTGTTTTGTATTGTTCATTTGAAGCATCCCATGGGTAATTTTGAACACTTATATATCAGACACTATTCTAAGCCCTTAAGATGAAGCTCTTACAACATTTTGTGAGATTAAAAAAAATAATAAACCATGGTGATAGTTTCACCAGTTTCAGGGCTGTTTACCATGCCTCATTTTCCCTAATCCTGCCTCAGTACTTCCACATTAGCATATGTAGAATAAATACATTTGTTTTTAGTTTTTAGAAGAATTATTAGCACTTTTGTTTAAATGATATCCATTCTCTATAAATTGAGGAATGATGAATAATTGAAAGAAGCAAAAATTTATTACAGAGACCATCATCAGTGAATAACCATTGGGTAAATACCATTCTGGTTAGTTTTCATGAACTTCAACTTTTCTCAATATTTCTGTTGTAGTAGTTCTATACTACAAGTTAACTTGTTTTTAGTTGTGTTTAAAAGCACTAATGTATTTTTAGTGTTTCAGAAACATAATATCACAGAGAATTTTTTTTTCGAGTGGGTGTAATTGCTAAAGAAAAACATATTAAAACCAGGTGCTGGTGGCTTATGCCTATAATCCTAGCTACTCAGGAGGCTGAGATCTGAGGACCAAGGTTCAAAGCCAACCCAGGCAGGAAAGTCCATGAGACTCTTATATCCAATAAACCACTAGAAAACTGGAAGCGGCGCTGTGGCTCAAGCAGTAGAGCACTTGCCTTGAGCTGAAGAGCTCAGGGACAGCGCCCAAGCCTAGAGTTCAAGCCTCACGACCACCACCACCAACAACAAAATACTAGCATTCTGGAGGCCAGGAAGCAGAAGGTCATGTAGCTGCATTTGGTAAAGGTCTTGTTATAGCTTAACATATGGAAGGCATTATTTGGGGCAGGAGGATCAGGATGAGCTTTCATAATCTCATTATGGGGATTCTACCTTTGTGATTTCACCTAATTAGTTCCAAAAGGCCCCAGATCCCAATTCAGTCAATAGGAATTGAGGGTTTGTTTCTAGCACATGAACTTTGATGAATCAAACCATAACAGCATTTATTGTCTTCATTGTGTTATGAAAGTATTTAAATGACTGCCCATCCTTATAAATGCCTTTGAGCTTCTATAATTTGCTGGGGAAAAAAAAACCATTTTTCTCCACTGAGGATGTTTTTATATTGATACTAGATGTGTAGAATGCACCTGTTTTGCAGATGGAAGGCTCTGAGCCAAAGCAAACTGAACAAGATGATCTGTCCTGATGTGACTCCTCTAAGAGAGGAAAATGGAAACAGAATATAGCAGAGATGCAAGTTTCACATCCTATTGTTTTAGTAGCCAAAAGAAGCCATAGGCCACACAGCTGATCAGAGGGACATTTTGAGCTCTTACATTACTTAAATTTTGTTGCCCTAAGTCATAGCTCAAATTTAGTTGATGCATTGTCTTATCAAGTTCATAAGTGCTATAAACTTGGAAGGCTACAGAACTGCATTTTGAAGACAAGATTTTTTTTTTTTTTTTTGTCGGTCGTGGGGTTTGAACTCTGGGCCTGGGCGCTGTCCCTCAGCTCTTCCTTCAGCTCAAAGCGAGCGCTCTACCACTTGAGCTACAGCGCCACTTCCGGTTTTCTGGTGGTTTATTGGAGATAGGAATCTCACGGTCTCTCCTGCCCGGGCTGGCTTTGAACCGTGATCCTCAGATCTTAGCCTCCTGAGTAGCTAGGATTACATGCGTGAGCCACCAGCGCCCGGCTGAAGATTTTAATGCAGCAAGAACCAGTAACTAAACACAATCAGCTGCAGACCATCAGGGACAATGAACTTTTCTGGCATTGACAATGATTTACCTGAATTTGAAGATGATTTTCCAGGGTCTGAGGCTGAAGATTTAAAAAGCTACAATATTCTTTTCTTTTCTTTTTGGATTATCATGATGTGTAGTTTTGTGTAATCAATGAAAGACCAGCTTTCCTTGGAGTTTATTCCTCATAATTGCTCTGTACTAATATTAAATGAAAGTCTTCCCTTTTATACTGGACTTTGTTTTAAATTTTATAACAGTACTTGTATTTTAACTATCTGCAGCAGTATGTAAAACATTATTTTAAATTGTACCTTGCTTTTTCTGTGTGTATAGAGGGATACAGGGGATTAAACCTGGGCCTCTCTAGCTAGACAAACAAGGGCCTCTTTCTAAAGAAGCACAATACCAAGTGAACCACCTTCCCAGCCCGTTTTGTTCAAGAGTGCTGTATTTCCATAACTACTTTGTACGTATGATTTATCCATTGGTAATTTTGTTTTCACTCAGAATAATTCATATACAGTGCCTGCCTTAACAGTTTGAGGTGTCAGAACCTTCCTCAGAATCTAGATGGTGAGGCTTCAGTAGGGAGGATGGGAGCTCATCATATTAATAACAACGTTAATCTTAGTTGAACAATCAGGCAAACCAGCAAGGCCACTGCTCTGACACTGTAGGTGTTTGTGGACTTTCTGGTTGAACAAAGTGATCTTGCCATTCTTAGCAAGGCAATTTCCAACAAGAAGCAGCATATTAGTGTTGCCAGTGATTGAGGATGCCTCTTCAAGTCCAGGAACACCTAGTTTATAACATTGTACTGACATCTCTAAACTAGTCACAATGTATGTTCTATTGGAGGGGTAGGGGACGCTTGAACAAAGGATTTCATACTCTTGCTTACTTTTTCACTCAAGGCTGGCACGTTACTATTTGAGCCGTGCTCCAACCTCCATTTCAAGCTTTCTGCTGGTTAACTGGAGATAAGGGTGTCTTAGATTTGTCTGCCTGGAATGGCTTCGATCCTCCATCCTCAGATCGCAGCCTTCTGAGTAGCTAGGATTATCTGCATGAGGTATCAGCTTCTGGCACAATACATGTCTCTGTGACAGTCAGTAAACTGCTATCCTTAGCCTGAATTCCATCCATGAAGTATTTCTGTATGACTTCAGAGTTTTAAAAGTTCAAATTAGTTATTGAGTGTTAAAAGCTGAGATATGATGCATAACATCTGTAAAATTTCCAGCTTCTAAATCTGGGAACATTAGACCCAAGTTTCAGCCTAGAAGCAATTAGGTGGAACTGGGTGATGACTGTTTATTTTAGCCAGAGCATGTACTTTCCAGTTTGTTATAACACACGCACACACACACACACACACACACACACACACACACACACACGATATCATCCATGTTCTTATTTGGACCTTTCCATCTCTAGAACATATGTCCCTTAAGGCAAGCTTTTTGTCTTTTTTGTTCATTTCTTTTCCCTCCTGACTAGAATGTTTCCTGGTAGGCAATGACAGAATATTGTTTGATAAAAGCAGTAAACTTGCAGCTCTTGGTCTAAGTTTATGAGGGAAAATGAGACAGGATTTTTCAACTTTGAATTCTTCCAGACATAAGAAATTCATTTTCCCTTACCCTTGGGGAGATGAGTGTGGCATAGTATCATCTTTCTCTTGTTAGATGGTAAATTCGCTGGGTATAGGAGCTTTGTTTTATATCCTTAAGCATACCTTGCCTATAATAGGTATTTTTAAACATGCCTTAAATGATTGGCAAAAGTTTATATCTAATGAAGAACTTAAAGACAGGGACATGTTAGTGCCCATTTGTGGAGGTAGATCAGGAGGTGGCTCAGATAGTTACCTTTTCAACTGTATTTTCCTATCCCAGCACTCGATTTAATTGCTGTTCATCATCAAGGCCATAGAAGGTTGTTGTTGTTTAAACAGTCCTTACCCCTGACTCTTCAATTGCAGGATAAATTGACTCCTCCTTTCTCACTTGGTATACATTACTTCAGTACCCAGCATATTAAGTTAGTAATCGCTCCTTCACTACACTGTGATTTCCCCATCAATTAGAACTATGCATGGCTCATTTGTGTGTAGATAAGAGATATTTATGTTACAATACTTGTCTGTCAGCTCTGTATAAGCACTGTTGTAGAAATTCAGTGAAATGTTTGGGTTTGTGCTAGGAGTTATATAAAGCTCTGTACCACATTATAATTTATAAAAATATTTGTAAGTTTATTATCTTATTTGATCTTGAAATCAACTCTGAGAACTACAGATGAGAAAAAGTAAAGCACAGGTACACTACAAGTGGTGCAGAGTCACAAGGCAGTTATTGGCAGAACATCCAGGGTGAATTTACAATAATTTAAAATGATGCCTAAGATACAGAGGAATAGAATATGGGGACTTTTCATTCTTGGTTAAAGGAAGTTGAACCTGTGTATTGAAACATTAAAAAAAAAGTTATTTTTTTTCTTTTGTTTTGTTTTCTCCAGTCCAAGGCCTCATCATCCCCTCAGTCATGACAACAGGACTATGATGTCTTTGCTTAGGGGTGTGAGAAAAGCAGTTGTTTGCTTATTTGCCTCACCCAGACTCCATCCTACTTACCCGCATTTCCCAGTTTCCACCCAGCCTATATTAACAATCCTGATCTTTCTTCATTTGGGGGGGGGGGAATCAAGTAGTACCCCCTCCCTTCTTGTCTTCCTCCTTAAGACTTTGGACAGGAACCAACCCTATCATCGCTGTTCACTAAAGAACTGGAGGCCAGCCCCTGCATTCCGGGAATACCAGTGGCTTTGTTAGCTGAGGAGGACACTGCATTAGCACTGCCCTCTAAATCCCAGAGCAGGTGTAGGAAATCTAATTAGCATTCAGTATGCCAGGGACCCTTGGGGGAATTTCTGATAAAGAAAAGGTCAGTGTGAAAGGAGATGAACACTGATAGACTTCATTTCCACTGTTGGAACTTTCTGAAATGGCTTGGGAATGGCACTATACCCAGCACTTTGATCACAAGTAAGTCATTCTGTTTAACTAAGATCTCATTTTCCTTGTCTCTATCTAGTCCTTTGCTAAACCCCTCTTCCTAAGTAAATACTTGTTTTGTAAGAGTGGAAAGGACCTCAGATCATCAAGGTATTATTGCCTGGGAAGCTTTTCCCAGAATTTACACGTTACAATGTGTCACTCAGGACCTGCTGAGTCACAAAATCCGGTAGATACATCATAAATGTGTATAGTTTGGGAAAGACTTTGTAGAAAAATATGATAAAAATCCTCAGTGAATGCTTTTCAAAGAATTTGTCTACATATAGGAAATCTGACTAGGCCTAGTGCAGTATTTGTACCACATACAATAGTCACCCAATAATGTGTTTGAGGGAGCTTTTCCTGGATTAAATAAGAAGCTAGAAGTGAAGGTCCAATTGGGAGAAATCTATTATAACCATCACAAACAATTAACATTTTACAAAATGGGGTTTGAAGCTATTACACTATTCAGTAGAATAGTGGAGTCAGTGGTAATGGTTTTTGATAAGCCTTTTAAAAATGAAGTAATTAGGGTCTGGGAGGATGGCTCAGTGGTAGAGTGCTTGCATGCATGAGTGCTTGCCTTGCCCTGAGTTCGATTCCTTAGCACCACATAAGCAGAAAAGGCCGGAAGTGGCATTGTGGCTCAAGTGGTAGAGCTCTAGCCGTGAGCTAAAAAGCTGAGGGACAGCTTCCAGGCCCAGAGTTCAGGCCCCACGACTGGCAAAAAAAAAAGAAAAAGAAAAAAAAAGGTAGCATACATTGAATCCAGTAACGATAGCTCATGAAACGCTAAAAGTTCCAGATATTTATAGGAACTATGCTTCAATTAAAATAGTATTTTCGGTTGTTTTGTAATCAGAAGCCAGTGATAGACAGGGATCTGTAGTAAACATGGTTCTAGGGGGAAAGAATGTTAGCAAGCAATGTGGAAAATACATTAGATTTTAAACCATGATTTTAAACCATCACATTTTCTCCTAAACCTATGTTATTATTCTTTCTAATTGCCTTAAGTTCCCTCTGTATGATACCTGTTTGGCAAAACTTAAAGGTCCTTTCTCTTAAACTCCCCTGATTCTGGCAGCTGTGAGTACTTAAAAATCTGTTACATGCCTTAGAACCTTTTCTTTAGATTTCTGGGTACTTTCTCTTGGTGCATTCAAACCAGTGGGGGCCTACCGGTTTGTAGGTCCCTGGAGAACAGAAAGCAGACATCTTTAGGCATTCTTAGTCCTTAATACAGTGTTTTTTTAAAAGGAGCATGTAATGAATGATTTAATTAAAAAAAAACTTGTTGAACATTTACCATATAGCAGGTATTATTGTGGTGCAGGGGTAGTTGCAGTTATGTATAAGAAGTATATATAAGCAATACTTTCTCGAGAAGGTTAAGAAATGGAAGCAGAAGCACATAAGGTTGCTGACATAGCCATTATTGCTCATAGCTGACTGATAGAATTGCTTATGCAGCTAATGTGTAAGTTCCCATTTCTGTGTTTGACTATTAGTCACCAATACCAGACAGGAAGCATGTCTCTCCATCCTGATTTATTTTCTCAGGAATTAAGTAAAAATCTTTCTTCTGATACAGTGATCTAGCATTTCTAAGGAAGGTTAATTGGAGGAGGCAAAAGGATCCTGAACCTTCTTATATCAAATACTAAAAGGTGTTTTAAATCTTCTATGGAACTAAGTCAGTTTCTACCTGGAATGATAGTAAATTATTGCTTTATGTATTTTGTGCCTATATTAATAAGCGTACACACTTTTAGAATTATATATCTTGGGCCTTTGAATCTTCTGTCTTTATAAAGTGACCTGCTTTACCTTTGGCTTAGAAATTAAGATATTAAGATACCGTTTCAAAGATAAGTCACATAGCTACAGCAGTATTCTTTTGAGTAATACACATATCTCATGTAATTTTTTTATTCCTTTGAGTTTCAGCTTTCCTGTGTTCTTAATTTTAGGTATATCTTTGTAAAAACAGTATGTTGAAAGATTGTGTTTTTATTTAGTCTGATAGTCTCTGTGCTTTGACGTGGAATTTGTTAATTTGCCTTTATTGTGGTTAATTTCAGTAAGACATTCTTTCAACTGATAAGCTTAACTAATTTACATTTATGGTGTTTACGGAAATATTGAAGCTTATTTCAACCATCCAGTATTGTATCTTATATTTTGCTGAATTATTCATTCCTTTCTTTCCTTTTCCTAAACTTTGGTGCTGTATGCTCCTTTTTCACTTTATTTTTGTTCTTCTACTAATTGAGAAAATATACTCCATGTGCTTTAGTGGAGTTTATTTTAGACATTTCAGTATATATATTTACTGTGATTTGAAGTGTCCCCGAAGTTTCTGATGGAAACTCGATCCCCAATGCAACAGGATTGGAAGGTGGAACCTTTAAGAGGTGATTAAGTCATGAATGAGTTGATGTTATTATGAGAATGTCAAGTGTTTTTATGAAT
Source organism: Dipodomys ordii (assembly GCF_000151885.1). NCBI lineage: Eukaryota > Metazoa > Chordata > Mammalia > Rodentia > Heteromyidae > Dipodomys > Dipodomys ordii. The sequence goes on along the minus strand of NW_012267238.1, from coordinate 7,061,909 downwards.
GAATCAATGTTACTGTGAAAATGGGTTTATTATAAAAGCAAGTTCAGCTCTCTTTCATTTGCTCGTGTATGCTGTCTTACCCTTTGGGAAGTCATCTCATCGATGGGATGACTGCTGCTTTGAGAGATATTTTAGGTCCCATGTTGGAAATGTCTGTGGTTTCTAGATTTTATGTCACTCTTGTGGAGTCAGCCTATAATCCAGTTGCTATTCTTTTGCAGATGATCTCTTTTCTTTCAATATCTCATTTATTTATAGTAGTCTTCAGTTCAGTTATAACATATGGCTTCTTTTTTGCTTACCTGCTTGAGATTCATTAGCTACCTTCATCTGAGTTTGGGTATTCTTTTAAAGATTCTGAAGAATTCTCCTTCAAAATCAATGAATCTTTCCTCAGTCTCTCCTTTCAACTCTTGAATTTCACTTACAAGATTAGGTATGTGTTAGACCCCTTACTTGATGACTTATGTCTCTTAAACTCTCACATTTTTATAACTTTCTCCATCATATCTCTGAAGTTTCTTTTTTTTTGGGGGGGGGGTGGTCCGGTCGTGGGGCCTGAACTCGGCCTGGATGCTGTCCTTCAGCTCTTCAGCTCAAGGCTAGCACTCTACCACTTGAACCACAGTGCCACTTCCAG
>NW_012267238.1:7008962-7058904 GCF_000151885.1 Dipodomys ordii | reverse complement strand
TTTTTTTTTTTTTTTTTGGTCAGTTTGGAGGCTTGAACTCTGGGCCTGGGCACTGTCCCTCAGCTCTTCAGCTCAAGGCTAGCACTCTACCACTTGAAAACTTTCAGTTTTCTGAGTGGTTTACTGGAGATAAGAGTCTCAAGGACTTTCAGACTTTTGTACCTAGGCTGGCTTTGAACTGTGATCCTCAGCTCTCAGCCTCCTGAGTAGCTAGGATGACAGGTGTGAGTCACTGGCACCCGCCACCTTGAGGTCTTTGATCCATTTGGAGTTGACTCTGGTGCAGGGGGATATATAAGGATCTAACTTCAGTTTTCTACACATGTATAGCCAATTCTGCTATCACCATTTGTGGAAGAGACTTTCTTTCTTCCATCTAGTAATTTTGGCTCCCTAATCAAAGATTAGGTGGCCATAGGATCATTTCCAGGTCTTCATTTCTAGGTGGGATCATTTCTAGGTCTTCATTTCTATTCCATTGTTCTTCAGGTCTGTTCATGAGCTCATACTTGTAGAGTATGTGTTTTTATAACTGCAGCTTTATAATAGTTTGAAGTTTGGTATTGATATTCCTCCAGCACTGTTTGTCCCTCCACTCCTCTTCAATATAGTATTGGAATTCCTAGCCAGAGCAATAAGGCAAGAGACAAACCTAAAGGGGATCCCAATAGGGAAAGAAGAAGTAAAAACTCTCCCTCTTTGGAGATGACATGATCCTGTATTTAAAGAACCCCAGATACTCCTCTCCCAAGTTACTTGAGCTGATCTAAAACTTTGATAAAGGAGTAGAGTATAAAATTAGCCCACAAAAAATCAGTAGCTTTTCTGTATGTAATGAGAAGAGCAAGGCTAAAATCTGAAAAGCAACTCCTTTTGTAATAGCCTCAAAAAAACAAATAGGTATCAACTTAACCAAAGAGGTGAAGGACTCTATGATGAAAACTTTTAAAACCTGAAAAAGGAAATCAAAGCAGATTTAAGAAAGTGGAAAAACTTCCCATGATTCTAGATTGAGGAAATTAACATTGTGAAAATGGCAATACTGCCCAAAGCTGTCTACAAATTCAATGCAATACCCATCAATATCCCAAGAACATTCTTTAATGAAATAGAAGAAGCAATCCAAAAATTCATATGGGATAATAGAAGACCCTGAATAGTGATTGCTCTTGTTCCAGGATTTCTTTAAAGTTTCATTGTAGCAATAAGTAACATTACATTTACTATCTTAAACATTTTCCAGTGAACAGTTCAGTAACATTAAGGAACATTCACATTAACAACTATCAACACTATCCATCTCCAAAATTTCTCATTTTGCAAAACTGAAACTCTGTGACTTTTTATTGAGAAGCAGTGTTCAGAGTTTAAACTGAAAACAAACTATCCATTAACAGTAGCTACCTATTGCCCCATTAGCTTCAACTCTTGATAACCACAGCTCTGGCTTTTAATCTCTAAGAATTTACTATAAAAATAGAATTTACTCGAAGGAGCTCATACTTGTAGAGTCATACAGTATTATCCTTTTAAGTTTCATAGTTCATGTTGTAATTTGTGTCAGAATTCCATTTCCCTTTGAGGTCTGGACAATACTCCATTATGTGTATATATGGTACCATGTTTTTCTGTTTGTTATCAATGAACAGTTGAATTATTTCTACCTCTTTCATTTAATTTTTGTTCTCTACAAATTCTTTACTGTCTTAATAACTCAACATATGATTCATTTTAAAAATTAAAATTTATCAGGGTACCCCAGTTGCTCACACCTGTAATCCTAGCTACTTTAGGAGGCTGAGATCTAAGGATCGTGGTTCAAAGCCAGCCCCGGCAGAAAAGTCCATGAGATTCTTATCTATAATTAACACCAGAAAACTGGAAGTGGTGCTTTGGCTCAAGTGGTTAGAGTGCTCACCTTGAGCTGAAGAGCTGAGGGACAGTGTTCTGGCCCAGAGTTCAAGCCCCACAACTGACATACGTACATACATACATACATACATACATACATATATATACATACATACATCAAATTTAACAGGATTGTATTTAACTTTTATAATTAATTTTCCTTGGGTAGGTCATTCAGAGTGTCTAGACTCTTTATTGCTAAAAACAGAAATCTTAGGCCTGTATGTAGAGTAGAAGACAAACTAGAAAGAATCTACTTTGATAAGTCTGTCTTTGGGGCACTAGAATGGAAAGATTCTGTGATATGAAATGATTAACATGCAGTTTTGTATGTATCAGTTTTTTCCTTGAGATCTGCTAGAAAAATATTTTTCCTTTAGAATACTAAAAGAACAATTCTGTCTTGTGTTTGAAATTGTTGGCATGTCATTTGTACTAGCCTTTCCAACTGACCTTAAAGTTCCCCAGTATCTTACCAGAAGCACTTAAACTTGTACAGAGGTATCAGAATCATAGACTGCTTGAGCTAAGAGTCTAATTCTGATCCCTCATCATAACACATGAGTCTCTAGTGAGTTAAAGTTGATAACTAACCTTAGGGTTATATAAATAGCTTGGAATAGTGCACTTATTTGCCTCCCTTCTATCCCAATAACTTGACACTTCCAAGTGCTTTTTCTGTCTTTGAGGAAACTTTGTAATTGTTTAATTATTTCTAAACTTGTTCTTCTGAAAAAATGTTACAGATACATGGGTCAGGAAAAGACAAGAAACTTTTGGATTAACTGGTGAAGACCAAATAAAGTTGACCTTCTATGCTTTACTTCAGTCTGGGCTCTCCTATCTGTGAGACATAGATGGAGGGATTGGTGGGGCAGTTCCTGTGATCATTTAGTCTCAATTGCCTCCAGGGACATTTTGAAATGTGCTACCTAGAGTATCACTGTTTCTGTATAGATGAGGAAAGTGAAACCTGAAAGTTGCAATAATTTTTCCAATGTCACATCAAGTGTTCCAGCAAAGCTAGAGCTGGACCCAGATCACCTGTTTGTAATCCAGCATAATTTCCATTAGGTTGACACACTAACATTACTCCTCAGCTAAGCTCCACCTCCGGGGTCTTTGTTTTGAGATTATGACATATCCTGAAAGAGTGGATTGTCTTTGAAAATAAGCCAGAAACTTCAGGGTTAATAGAAATCAAAGAGTGAAAGAGGAGTCCTCTCTCCTCTCTTCAACTGGGGAGCTGCTGGGCCCTTTCATTTGCAAGGCACTTGCACTGCGTGTGTTCCATTATGGTATAATGATGTAATTACCAGTAATGCTGCTTCTGCTTGAGTAGTGGTGGAAAAGACCAGCTCTAGTTGTCTCCTAAGAGCCATTTCAGCCCACTTCAGTCTATTCGATTGAAGATGCTGGAAGGCGAATGGCTTCAGCAGAGGAAAAGGTCAGATTTAAAAGCTTTTTCTGGGCTTGGTATTTATTGTTGCCTTTTTGACCTTCAGAAAAGTCCCTTGTGTGTTTGTCCTTGATTTTTGCCTTTCCCATTAGTGCTTGAAAGCTGAATTACTAGCCAGACTCAGTATTTGGCATAGATTATTTCCTCTGTGCTGTTATACTTGAAAAGGCGTGGCCCCTTGTCCAGATTACCAACCTTTTTGCCTTTCATACTACCATTGTAGTGTCAAAAGTCTTTTTCACCTTTGAATATTTTTATTTTCAGCAGTTCACACACATACATACACACACACGCACACACATGCATGCACACACTTTTACACATATGTGCATAGATCTAAGCAATTTATGAGTTAATAATTAAAGATACACAAAAGTAACAAATGGTGTGGAGTACTTTGGTTAAAAAAAAACCAATCGTTTAACTAGGGATACAGGTGGACGCATTGCAACAATGAGATGTACAAGTCTATGTCGAAAAACGAACTTTACAACTTTGGTGGGGGGGGGGGTGATGTATGGGAAGGGATGGGAAGGGGAAACAAAGAGGAGGCAACAATGCTTGATAAGAAATGTACTCGTTATCTTGCCCATGTAATTGTAACCCCTCTGTACAGTATTCTCACAATAAAAATAAATAAATAAATATAATTTTTTAAAAAGTCACTTAATATTCCCTTGAATGTCTTTCAAAACCTGCACCCTACCACTCTGATGATTATGAAGAGGTAATTGTGGTCTCGGAAATGCTGTCTATCTTCCAAAAATGTTTACCATTAGGGAGAGTCATCATCCTGTCAGTAACATTAGGCACCTGCTGGGCCAAAGGCACAAGCAAGTTTTGCTTGGTTAAGTGCTTCTCAACCTAGCAGCTTTCCACATAATATGAGAACCTCTTAGCAATGCAGATTCTCAGGCCCAAGCCAGACATACTGAATTATATATTCAGGTGGGGGAGCCTCCAATATGTGTTTTACTTGACCCTCTTGTGATCCTTAAGGTCCCTGAAGTTTGAGAACCACTGGCTCATAGTGTTAATCTGAGATGCATATGAGTGAGTAAGTCAGGAAAATCTGAACAAGTGATTTAAATCACAAGGACATTGATATTTATTTTGCATGGTAAGAGGCAGCAAGTGTTGGTTTTGTTTTTTGTTTTTTCAGGTAAGGGGTAGGTTTATATTAGTTTTTTAAAAAGAGGTAGCCGAGTAAGAACTGCACCACACACGTGGTATTCAGGTAAGGGGTAGGTTTATTCATAGTTACGACTGACACCAGGCCATCTTGGTCCTCCACGCGGTGGGGAAAGGCCTGAGAAAGAGAGAGCTGGGAAAGAGAGAAAGAGAGAGAGCTGGTGAAAAGAGCTAAGAGAGAGCTAGAAAAGAGAGAAAATAGCTAGAAAAGAGAAGAGCTAGAGAAGAGCTAGAAAAGAGCAGAGAGAGAGCAAGTATTGTTTTTTTTAGTGACTCAAGAAGGTTATTAGGAAAAATAAGCACTTTTCCTTCCCCAGAAAACCCCTTATGCTTTCAGTCATAACTAGATCATATGCCTCTCTCTTTAGAGCAGTCACAGCCAAGAGGAATGGAATTTACACTTGTTTTATATTGAATGTTTTATATTGAATGTTATTCAACCCTTTGATCTAGGAAAAGGGTCTACCCTCCTGGAGACACCAGTTCTCTGAACAAAAAATTACTTCTATTATAGGGATGAAAGAGAAAATGGCTGTTGAATTTCACCGTAAGTGACCCTTTAAAAGTTAGGAACATCTGTCCTGAACATCTGTTCAACTCCTGGCTTGTTTTCAACTTGCTGGGCAAGACACCTGGTTAGGCTCTTGTCTAATTCCTTTAGACTAAACAAGTTCCTGCCAAAGAATAAATTCTTTTTTTGGGGGGGGGGCGAGGTCCAGTCATGAGCCTGAACTCTGGGCCTGGGTGCTGTCCCTCAGCTCTTCAGCTCAAGGCTAGTGCTCTATCACTTGAGCCACAGTGCCACTTCCGGCTTTTTTCTTTTTGCTTATGTGGTGCTGAGGAATTGAACCCAGGGCCTCATGCATGCAAGTCAAGCACTCTACCACTAAGCCACCTTCCCAGTCCAAGAATAAATTCTTATACTTTGCTTCTTAAGTTGGTATCTATTTGGTCCATTATTCTTTTCTCATACCAGTCCTTTGAAAACTAAAGTCCTGGTCCTCTATTTTCAGACATACACTTGGATTCTGCTGATAGACTTCCAGGTCCTGGTGTCCTTGCCTAAATTCCTGTTCCTTTGATGCCACTATTGTGTTTTAGATTGTTTGCTAAGTAGGGATATCATGTCTAAAAATGGCTAATGTGAGAATCTTCCATATAGAAATGGTAAATGAAGCATTGAGATAATGAGATCATCAAAGGAGAAGATGTGAAAAAAATGTTTAGAGTACCCACTTAGCCTGTTGAACCAAACTCAGGCCATACACTCTACCTTTTTACCAATAGGCCATGGGCACTGTGAAACCAGACTGAGTATCAGCAAACTCAGTAGGCCCAATAGTGCTCCTCTAGATCTTTGAAATCCAGAGAGGTGCCTGATGAAATCAGTGGGACAGCTGAGCAGGGAAGAGTTTTTGCCTGTGTCCTCTCCCCTCCAGGACAGAGAAGTCTGCTTTGACTTGTGTGTTGTAGTTCTATGCAGAATTTTATATATGAAAATAAAGGGTTCTAATTCTGAGGGGGGGGGAGAAACATGCCAGCTGTGGCTAAATGATATAATCTAAGGCTCCTTCTAATATTGGCATTGAGATCAAGGGCTAGAAAACAAGTATCAGTCTATAACAGATGAAACAGTGAAACAAAATGTAATACTTTCCTATTTTAGAAGGCCCTGTGGTTCTCTACATGGTTTTGAGCTGGCAGTTGCCCAGTAAATAGCTGGATGCAGAACCCAATTGTTTGCAGCCAAAGTCCTACAAGTCTTTTTCCTCTAAAAACTTAACTTCTGTAACTTCTCTCCCCCACTTCCCCACTCCCATCCTCCCAGGACAGCCTTGGACTCTGGGGAAAATGTTTCAGTTCCCCTGCAGGGTTGTGTGTCTTCCTCTCACATCCTTGTTTAAAATGTCTAGGGAATTTTTATTTTCCCGAGTTGCTCACCAGAAACAATTTGGCAGTGCAGTGTTTGGGGAGGTGGCTTTAGTTAAATGAGCACAAAAGCACATGTCCCTGTGGTGAATTCTTAATGGGTGTGAAGGGGGAGCAAAGGAGCTTTAGTAAAATTGAAGTTCAACTTCATTGGGAATGGAAATGAGGAACAACAACAACAAAAATACCACAATTTGCTTTAAATCCCTCACTCTCAGTGTACCCTCAGAATTGACAAAATTGTAGTATGTGCCTGCATATACTGAAATTTTTTATTTTGTATTATAATTTATAGTCAGACAAAGACAAGCTGCCTCTTTTTATAATACGGATTTCAGAAAGGAAAGCTTGGCTGCTGAGGAATAAACAGGCAGTAGAGCAATTCTCAAAGAGGAAGTGCATGAGAATTTTAAAGCTTGGGAAAAAGATTGTTTTTGGTTAGACAAGGAGAGCCTTTGTTAAAAGTTGAAAAACAGGAGTCCAGTGGTTCTGAAAGCAGAGGTTCTGCTAGTCTTGGGAGGATTACTCCGAGAATCCCAGAGCCTTTGTCTCTATTCTGATCTTCAAAGTGGGTTTCCCACCTGAGCAACCCTCCATGGTCTCCTTTCCTTGTGCTCCCCTCTAGGAGCCAGCTTCTGCAAGCCATATCCTTCATCTGTTGGACTGGCTTCAGGGAAGATGGACTACAGCTGGTCTGAAAGAGGAAGACAATAAATTGACTCAAACTTTCAACATGACCTAGTTGTCTCGATTCTCCACTGTGATAAATGGAAATACAGACAACAGAACATTTCACAAGACAGACAACTCAAAAAGAATGAAAATGAGAAATGTGCAATTTGTTTTTGCCTTTAAAAAGAAACGTTACAGACCTGTTTTTTTTTTTAACATCCCTCTGTCATCTGTGATCCATCTTTCCTTCAGCCAAGATATTTTGGCTTGCTGACTCTGGGAAACCAGTGGGTGGGTGAATTTGGAAATGCCAAGAGTTAGTGAAACATGAGCAGATGCTGCAACCAAGTAAGAGGATTCTCCTGGGCCCCACAAATAGAGGTGCACTCCCACCTTTTACTCTTCCAGGCCTCTTTGAAAAAGATTGCTAAAACTTGTCCCTTGAGAGGATTACCAGTCCTGATAAAGGTAAACAGGAACTTTTCCTGTTGGCCATTAACTTCTGAGAAGACCCCAAGCCCTGGAGGAAAGAATGTTGTCTTTGAAGTTACCTAATCTGATTCCAGATGCATCACTGAATCTCAATTTACAATTTTGCATCTGGGTTACTGTGCGCACATGCCAGTCCTTGAGCTTGGACTCATGGCTTGGGCACTGTCCATGAGCTCTTTCACTTAAGGCTAATGGTCTACCACTTTGAGCCATAGTTCCACTTTCTCTTTCACTCCTTATAAAGATGTTTACAGTTTTCTGTGTTTCCTTATTATTGCCAAGTAATATTCCATTGTTTATCTATACTACCTTTGATGGACATTTGGGTGATTTTCTAAACATTCATTTACAAATCTTTGTATGCACATGTTTTTATTTCTCCTGAGTATACCCAAAAGGCTAAGTCATAAGCTGCTAAACCTTTTAGGAAATTGCCAAATTGTTCTCCAAAATGAATGCGTTGTTTTACTTTCCATCATAAGTGATTTTTGGTGTTCTAGATCATCATCAACATTTACTATGGTCAGCCTCATTTATTTTATCCATTTTAATCCGTGTATAGACAGTGGGATTCATTGTGGTTTTTTTTTTTTTTTTTTGTCCGGTCATGGGGCCTGAACTCTGGGCCTGGGCACTGTCCCTCAGCTCTTCAGCTCAAAGCTAGCGCTCTACCACTTGAGCCACAGCGCCACTTCCGGCTTTTTTCTTTTTGCTTATGTGGTGCTGAGGAATCGAACCCAGGGCCTTGAGCATGCAAGGCAAGTGCTCTACCACTGAGCCACCTTCCCAGCCCCTCATTGTGGTTTTAACAATCTGTCTCTGATGTCTAATGATACTGCAAAAGCATTTTTTCTTGTGCTAATCATCCTTTTGTATATCTTCTTTTGTATATTATCTGTTCACATATTTTGCCCATTTTTAAAATTGTTTTTGTTCATAGTGCTAGTCATCATATAACATTTATTTTAGTTAATGATGCTCCCACTAAAGTACAAGAGTAGTGATGTTGGCAATTCAACCATGCCAAAAAGAAACAGTAAGGTGCGTCCTTTAAGTGAAAAGGTAAAAGCTGACAGGCATGTATGCATAGACACACACATACACACACAACATATATGATTCACTATGATCTGTAGGTTCAGGCATCCATCCAGTGGGAGTCTTGGTATCCCCCAAAGATAAGAAGGACCACTGCACATAGTTTTAGATCTGTTCATCTCCAAAGCTTGGAGGAAGCCTGGGGCAAGGGACAGCTTCTAAGTGTAAGGTCCATTCCTGGATGTGAACAGACCTCGCCCAGTACCTGTGTTACCTAGGCAACTGGGACACCTGGAAGAGGCCTCATCCGAATCTGATGTGGCCACACCTTTCTCCCACCTGATCCCACTTCCCTTTACCTGGACACACCTTTCCCCACCCCCCACCCCGCCCCCCTACCCTATATAAGGCCTAACCAGGGGCCAGACGGCCTCTTTTGCTGCATGGAGTGCCAACCTTGCCTGGTCCCAGCAGGTCTACTGAATAAACCTACCCCTTACCTGAATACCACATGCATGGTGCTGTTCTTATCGACTACCTCTTTTTAAAAACCTAACACTAAGAAGACAAGAGTCCATAAATTTCTTGATGAGTTCCATTTATTTATTCCACAGGGCCTTGAGGCCTGGCTTGAACCCTGATTGCAACTTGTTTAAGGCAAAAAGAGATTTGAGGAACAGTTCCTCAGTGTGTGGGTAAGGGGTCTCTAAGACTCTCCCACAGTTCTCCGAACAGTATTAATTACTCAAAACTTCTGTTGTATCCTCCATGTGGAAGTCTGCTGTTCTCAGAGCAGGTGAGGGTTCACAGGTCTGAAGAACTTAAGCCTTCTTGGCTCTGCTACTTATTGCGAAATCTCTTAGCCTTTCTTTATTATTATTTTTTATTGTGATTACATAAATTTCACAAATTTCATAGTATTGTGAGATAGTGATACTTAGTTAAAGTCACAAACACATTCTAACCTTCATGAGGCAAATTGTCATTATCATGGTCTATAAAGTTTGTGAATTCTATGAGCTTTGACAGTACAGCTATTTCTCCCACATTGGGTGATATGTACATTTCTTTCCTTTTGCTTAGTGTTAGCTGTTCCCTCTTTCCCTCTCATTCCCATCCTCCCTCCCTTTGCTGCCCCTGAGTTGCTTAGTTTGTTACATCAATGTCCAGTGCAGCTAACTGATCCCTCTGGTGTATTTTTTCCCATGTTTCCCTCTGTTTCTGTGTCCTCCTCATAGTTTCCCTCAGATGTGTGCATATATACCATATATGTGGTCAGCAGCATGGGGTCATGTAGTAATGATACGACAAGATGTGTAGAGGTCCTATGTTTTTTGAGTCCTGTTTACTTTGTCATATCTCCTTAGATTTTGTATTTAACATCTAATATATTTAACATTTAACATATCAGGGAGACCATGCGCCATTTGTCTCTTTGCTCTTGGCTTACCTCACTCAAAATGATTTTTTTTCTAGTTCCATCCATTTCTCTTTGAGTTCCATTATTTTGTCCTTTCTAATGGCTGCATAATATTCCATTGTATATAGGTACCACAATTTTTGGATCCATTCATCTTATTGGGGCATCTGGGTTGTTCCCATATCTTGACTATTGTCAACAGTGCTGCAGTTAACATGGAGGTGCATGTGTCCTTGTATCCTGGTTCCGGTTGCTCAGAGTAGATGCCTAGGAGTGGTATGGCTGAGTCATATATTTAGTCTATATTTAGCTTTCTGAGGTACCTTCAGACTGCTTTCCAAAGTCGTTGTACAAGTATACATTCCTACCAGCAGTGCAATAGGTTTCCTCTTTCTCCGCATCCCCTCCAGCATTTGTCATTGGCTGAATTTTGGATGCTGGCCATGTTGACTGGGGTAAGTTGGTATCTCAGGGTTGTTTTTATTTGCATTTCCTTTACAGCCAGAGATGATAAACATTTCCTCAAGTGTTTCTCTATCATTTTTATCTCTTCTGAGAAGTCTCTCTTTAGTTCCCTTGCCCATTTAGTAATTGGTTTATTAGGTTTGGGAGGGATTTATTTCTTGAGTTCTCTGCATATATTGGATATTACACCCTTATCTGATATATTGCTAGTAAATTTTTTCCCCAGTTAGTTGACTGTCTTTCTAATTTGGTTTCTACATCTTTAGCTGTGCAGAAAGTTTTTATTTTAAGGTAGTCCCATTTGTCAAGTCTCTCTCCAATTTGTTGTGACTCTGAGACTTTGTTCAGGAAGTTCCTGCCTGTTCCAATAAGTTCAAGTGTCTCTCCTACTCTGTCCTGAAGTAGTTTCAAAGTTTTAGGTTTGATGTTAAGGCCTTTAATCCATTTTGAGTTGATATTAGTGCATGGTGATAGGCTGGGGTCCACTTTTAGTTTTCTGTATGTGACGGCCCAGTTTTCCCAGCACCAGCGGTTGAAGAGGCTGGGCTTCTTCCATTGTATGTCTTTGGCTCCTTTATCAAATATCAGCTAATTGTAAGTGGCTGGTTTTATTTCTGGATCTTCTAACCTATTCTATTGGTCTTCTGGTCTGTTTTTGTACCAGTACCATGCTGTCTTTGTTATTATGGCTCTGTGGTAGAGTTTGAAGTCCAGCATCATAATCCCTCCCATGTTGTTTTTTTTGCCTAGAATTGTTTTGGTTATTCTAGGTCTTTTGTTGTTCCATATGAATTTTTGGACTGTTTTCTCTATTTCAGTAAAGTATATCATTGGGATTTTAATGGGAATTGCATTGAATTTGTATATCAATTTTGGCAGTATGGCCATTTTTACTATATTAAGTCTGCCTATCCAAGAACATGGAAAGTCTTTCCATTTCCTAGTGTCCTTATGAGTTCTTTTAAGTTTTTATAGTTTTCATTAAATAGTTCCTTAACATCTTTGGTTAGGTTAATTCCTAAATTTTTTTTGAGGTTAGTGTAGATGGAGTTGTTTCCTTGATTTCCCTTTCTGCTTGTATGTTGTTGGTGTACAGAAAGGCAACTGATTTTTGTCAGTTAATTTTGTATCCTGCTACTTTGCTGAAGTGGTTTATAAGTTCTAAGAGTTTGGGGGTGGAGGTTTTGGGATCATTGAGGTATAATATGTCATCTACAAAAAAGGGATAGTTTAACTTCTTCCTTCCTTATGTGGATCCCTTTAATGTCTTTTTCTTGCCTTATTGCTCTGGCAAAGGATTCCAGAACTATACTGAAGAGGAGTGGAGACAGTGGGCATCCTTGCCTTGTTCCTGATTTTAGGATAATTGGTTATAATTTTTCCTCATTAAGTATAATATTGGCTATTGGTCTGTCACATATGGCTTTTATTGTTTTAAGGAATGTTCCTTCTATTCCTATTTTCTCCAGAGCTTTTAACATGAATGAATGTTGTATTTTATCAAAAGCCTTTTCTGCATCAATGGAGATAATCATTTGGTTCTTAACCTTGGATCTGTTGATGAGATGGATTGCATTTTTTGATTTAAGTATGTTAAACCATCCTTGCATCTCTGGGATGAAGTCTACTTGATCATAATGTATAATTTTTTTGATACGTTTCTGGATTCTGTTGGCTAAAATTTTATTGAGAAGCTTTGCATCTGTGTTCATAAGGAGATTGGTCTGTAGTTCTCTTATTTTGGTTGTTGGGTCTTTGCCTGGTTTGGGGATGAGTGTGATATTGGCTTTATAGAATGAGTTTGGGATAGCTCTCTCTGTTTCTATTTCTCAGAAGAGTTTGAGGAATATGGATATTAGTTCCTTTTTAAAGGTCTTATAGAATTCCATAGTGAATCCATCTGGTCCTGGGCTTTTCCTTGTTGGAAGACTTCTGATTACTTACGTTATCTCATAGTAAGATATTGGCTTATCAGTTTGGGCAATTTGTTTTTCTCTAAAAATTTCTTTTTTTTCTTTTTTATTTTTTTATTTTTATTATTTGTTTGTTTGTTTGTTGTCGGTCATGGGGCCTGAAGCCACAGCGCCACTTCTGGCTTTTTCTGCTTATATGGTGCTGGGGAATGGAACCCAGGGGCTCATGCATGCAAGGCAAACACTCTACCACTGAGCCACCTTCCCAGCCCCTTCTCTAAAAATTTCTGCTAGTTTTTTTCCTTCCTTAGTGAGAATAGATTCTGGAAATAATTCTTTATAATTGTTGGGATGTCTTGGGTATTTGTTGTAATTTTTCCTGTGTTTAGTATTATTATAAGTTTTCAGAACTCTTCACATGGTTTGGATACATTGGTTCTTTGTAAAGCCAAAATATGTGCAAATTTTTCTGCCAGTAGTGACAACTGTATTACTACTTTTTTTCCTATCTATGGCATGCCTTTTCATGTTCTTCTTCTTTTGTTGAGACAGTATTATTATTCAAAGCAGACTGACCTCAAACACACAATCTTCCTTCCTCTACTTCCTGAGTGCGAGAATTACAATTATATGTCCCAATGCCCAATCTTGGTGGTACTATTTGAGAAACAAAAGCTTTGAATTGTAAAAGCTCTCTTTTTCAGTTTTTCCTCTAACAATTTATGCTTTTCATTCAATATTACAAAAATCTTTTTCCTATACTGTCTCCCAGGAGTCTTTAGTTTTAGCTTTCATGTTTAGATCTATAAAAGTAGGTGTAGTTAATTTTTGTGTATGACATCACTGCAAGGATAAATATTGAAATTACCTTTTGAGTGCATGTTGTTCAGTTCCTAGAAATGAGTATAAAAATGGTAGTAATTATCTCATTTTAATGATGGAGAAAACAAGTCTCAGGAGATTAACTTGCTCAAATCTTGAGCTTCAAGCCCTTATTCTTTTCATGCTATATAGAGTGAGCATTGTGTTTGCAATATTCAGTTTGATTCTGTATGAACAGTTCAACCATACCTTGTAAGGAAGATAGAAAAGTACAAGATGGGGGCTGGGAAGGTGGCTCAGTGGTAGAGCGCTTGCCTTGCATGCCTGAGGCCCTGGGTTCGATTCCTTAGCACCACATAAGCAAAAAGAAAAAAGCCAGAAGTGGCACTGTGGCTCAAGTGGTAGAGCACTAGTCTTGAGCTGAAGAGCTGAGGGACAGCGCCCAGGCCCAGAGTTCAGGCCCCACGACCGGACCCCCCCCCAAAAAAAAAGAAAAGTACAAGATGATGTAGCCATTCATATCCCCAAATCCAAGATTATTGAAAACTAGAGCCAGGGGTTCTGTGTCAGGCCAGTCACTTAAATCTGTGTTTCAGAACCTATAATACAACTCTCTTCAAGCTCTCTTGATAAGGAGTGGTATTTGGAATTCTTTTTCCATTTTATAGTTGATCTGTCAGTGCCTGGCCATATAGACAGCTAATCCCCTTAGAACAACCAGCTGGATTGCTGAGTCCCACTGTGTTTGGTATGAGTTTTTAAGTTTGGAAAACAGTGAGTCAGTCTTCCCTCTTTCTGTCTCTCTTCTCATTACCCCTCCTGGTTCTTTTAAATGATGTGGCCAAACAAGGTCACTAGGTGAATAATGCTTTCCATAAAACTTTCCCTGAGCCATGAATGAATCAAAGGTCTCTTGACCTCTGATACTTAATGCCCCTCTTTAAAAAGCAAGGTCTAGTTAAGGATATTCTCTTTGGCCATCTTAAGAGAGTCTGATGAGTGAGAAGGAAAAAAGTGTGGGGAAGAGATATGAAGGCAACAGTAAGCTCCTTTCTAGGGACAGGGGGAGGAGGTACCTTTCTGGAGACAGGGGGAGGAGGTACAGTCAACAGTGTCGCTGTGGTACATCCACTCCTTCCTCTTTTCTTTCTCTGAGGCATGTGATGTGGGGAAAGGGTGTGGGACTCCAGCTCCAGTGTTACAAAGCTAGTCAATCACTTACCCTCTATGAAGGCCAAATTCCTCATCTGTACAATGAGAGTAACTACTGCTCTGTGAGTTTGTTACAGAAGGTACACAGCCTAAGGCTGTGGCAACGCAAGTACAACATTATGGGTTCCATCCTCAGTACCAAAAAGCAAGACCAAAAAAAAAAAAATACAGAAGGTACACGTCCTGGCACGTATATACAGTTACCTTATTTCTTCCTATTGTCTTTTATTAGATCGCTTCCTGATGAGTAAAGGGATGGGAAACAAGTGAAAATTGTGAATAAGGGGTCATTTGAAACTTATGAAGGCTGTTTTTTTTTACTACATATTCCTTAAGAAGGGCTCTTTTTTTCTCTTTGACTGGTGTGAGCAGTTTAATTTAAAACCTCAGCCATTGAGGTAAAGCAATGTACTCATTCTGCCTGTAATTTTCCTTGTACCTGATCAAACTCTTTGTCCTTGGTCTCTAGATATAAACTCTTACTATCTGATGGAATTATTTGTTACTGAAAAGCTTATTTCTGTGGGCAGAACTGTGAGTTGGGACAGGGTATATAAGAACAGGCAGAAGCCAAATGATCACTTATCAGATGATGTCTATCTGATACAGAAAGGACCAAATATAGGTTTGAAGGAGAAAACAGGGAACTCAGTTAAAATGTAGGGCAGAATTCTATCTCCCTCTTTTGAAATATACCTCTGAGAAACATAAATCTGTGCTGGTAAGAAGAGAGCAAATTAGTATCTCTCAATATCTTCTGGTAACCATACCTTCCAGCCGGCGACATTTTCCCTGACGTGGAAGGCATCTTTGCATTTCAGTTTGGGGGCTGGCCTCTTTTTTCCTCCTGCATCTTAAGGATTCTGTGGCATCTCCAGTTCCTATTTTCAAACATGTTCCTAGGGGGGGCTGGGAAGGTGGCTCAGTGGTAGAGCGCTTGCCTTGCATGCCTGAGGCCCTGGGTTCAATTCCTCAGCACCGCATAAGCAAAAAGAAAAAAGCCGGAAGTGGCGCTGTGACTCAAGTGGTAGAGTGCTAGCCTTGAGCTGAAGAGCTGAGGGACAGCGCCCAGGCCCAGAGTTTAGGCCTCACAACCGGCCCCCCCAAAAAAACAAAAAACAAAACAAAAAAACATGTTCCTAGGCTACCCTAAATCATTCATGTAGCTTTGAGAATATGAATGTATGGATGCTGAATGAATTACAAATTGATGGTTAGGTATAGGGGTTAATTCTAGAGGTATAGATCAGAGTTGACATTAGGAAGCACTTATACTTGACCCTTCCTTTGTACCATTTTGTCTTCCCAACTGGATTCTCAAAGCTCTTCATGATTGACTTTCAAAAGCCAGGTGATACTTAATTCTAAACCTAAATCTCTCCTTAGACATTTCTGATATCATTCTATTTTTCTAGCCTTCCTACTATGTTTACAACTTTGGATCGTTTTTTTACTCAATATATTCAGAATACTTACAAGCTTAAAATGGTTATTATAATCTCTGAGGATAACTTAATAGTTGCAGTATGACTGTCATTGTGCCACCAAGACATCAAAGTTTCATTTTTCTAGGAGATGAACATTTTCCAGTGGTTAAAACCCTTGGTCAGAATTGGTTTGTGCAGCTTACCACTTTACCTAAAATTATTTTTCCCTCTATAACTATACATACAATATTTTGACTGCCCAAGAATTAAAATGAGGAAATTAATGCCTTTCAATCTTAAGATACATGTTTATATCGTCAAATCATATTTTATATTCATATAAAAAAGCAAATGTTAAGTTTTACCAGTGACTGACTTTAAGAATTAAAACAACAGGGCTGGGAAGTTGGCTCAGTGGTAGAGCGCTTGCCTTGCATGCCTGAGGCCCTGGGTTCGATTCCTCAGCACCACATAAGTAAAAAGAAAAAAGACAGAAGTGGCACTGTGGCTCAAGTGGTAGAGTGCTAGCCTTGAGCTGAAGAGCTGAGGGACAGCACTCAGGCCCAGAGTTCAGGCCCCACGACTGGACCCCCCCCCAAAAAAGAATTAAAACAACAAAAAAGAATTAAAACAAAATATGCTTTATGAGTCATGTAAATACAATAGAGTTACATCATTTGACCCAGAGAAATATAATAATACTGAACCTGTGATGTTTAAAAAAGAATGTTATATAAACATCAAGATCAAATAGATCATAGTCAAAATTACTTACCATGTTTGCTTTGCTTTGTACTTATATGTTGTCTTCACTTTTTGTTTTTCTTGGAATTTCTAACTGCCTTTTTTTTCACTGATTGAATAAAGATGCATGTGTCTTTGCCTTGTAACTAAGAACACTTAGCTTCTTAATCATACCATTTGTTGTAGGGAAATGACTTTCATCTTGAGACATTTTTCTCTATGTTCATGAAGCTCCTTTTCTAATTGCACAGCCTACACCTCTCAGTTAAGTCTCATTACTTAGATATCAGGGCAGCTTTTTTCTTAAGATCCTTTTTAAATTTTACTATAAATTATTTTAGTAATTATCCTTGGTATTTTATGGAAGATAAGCATTGTGTGAATTTTTATATATCTAGAATATTTTCTGCAGCTGTGCTTAAATCAGTCCTTCCAGAAATCACCTTTATTTTTTATCCTCTTCCTGCTTTGCTCTCCTTTTCTCTAATTCTGCACTTTGCAATATGGTGGACACTAGCCACATAAGTACATGAATTCTGGCTTGTCTGAATAGAAATGTGCTGTAAGCATATAAAATAGCATGCTTCTTTTTTACTTTTAAAGTGTGTTTACTAGAAAATTTTAAATCACACATATGACCCGTTGGGATTCTATTAAACAGTACTGCTGTGATCACAAATATACCTTTCTAAGCTTCCTGCATCCAGTGTCTCCTCGTGTTTCCGATCTGCCCTCCTTCACTTGGGGTATCTATAGATTTATGGACATGAGATAGTAGTCTACAGCAGTGTATCTACCAATATAATGCCATCTTGTTTTGATATTTTAAGATGCATTAAAATATTTCTCTACCCTAAGCACATTTCTTACTTTAATCCTTCTTTTATGGTTTTGCCTTTTCTTTGAGCTTGGTGGGGGCGGGGGTGGGAGGGTGGGAGGAGGCATGTTTTCAGTCTTATCAACTGGGAAGCACAAAACCTTTCTATTTTGAACAATAGTACAATGGTCATCTTCACACTTAAGTCTCTCCATATCTCTAGATATTTTCTTGAAATGAGTTACTGGTTCAGATTAGATTAATTTCTTTAGGTTCACAATACAAATATCAACAGATTGATTCCCCAGATAATACTATTATATATTCTCTGCGGGTTATTTAATGAAAGATGAGAACAGTTTTCCAACAAATACCCACATTTACATCTGAACCCACCCAGCTTCTGTGGAAATCTTGCCCTCCTTTCTTGATCATATAACTTGTGAGTTTTCATGTTCTTATTTTTTAAATTAGGGTAATTGTGCCCTGAATCTCAGTAAAAGTCACATTTTCAGTAATTTCTACCAGCAAGTTTTTTAGAAACTCTTGCTTATCTGAAGGATTTATACTACATCATGATCTGTGGAAGATGTCTCAATGGTAGGAACTCTGGCCTCAAACTTGTTTCTTTGGAAGGGAATAGAGTGAGAGATGAGAAATGATATTAAAAAAAAGTGTTTTGTGTGTGTGATATGTGGTAAGAGATTCAGACAAAATATTGAGGGAGTTTAGATGAGGGAAGATTTTCATTCTGCTTAAAAGATCAAAGGCAGTATCCTGAGAGAGGCTACAATTAAGGCAGGTGTTATGGGTGAAGTATAATTTCCACACAGTTCAGAAGGACGTACATATGGTGTGAGGATAATCCTGAACACAGACAAAGGGTAGTTCCAGGCCAGATTAGTTAAGATAAGAATATAAGAAAAAGGCAAAGAAAATAGAAACTGTGGGGGAAATTTCTATCTTTCTGAAAATAGTTATTTGCATATGTAGAGGAGAGGGCTAATTTATAAACTTCTGGGGTGCTTCAAGAAGAAAGTTAGGGATAAGGCCAGAATATGTTATGCAAAGCTTATCCTGTCCAAGGGAGCAAGAACAAAATACACCTGGCCTTTCTTTCTCTTCACCAGTGCCAGGAATTCTGAGGGATTTTAGGTCATTCTAGAGATGTTTCACCTTGTACTTGCCCAGGCAGGTAAGTAATACCTTGAGTCAGCAATTTTGAGAAGTAGTCAGAGGAAGGAGATCCCTGAAAAGGAATACAACTAAGACAGGATAGGCTGGCAACAAGGAAAGAATACCGAGGGAGTTAGACCTTCAAAATGTCATGGTCAAAAAGTTATAAGTTCAGGGCTGGGAAGGTAGCTCAGTGGTAGAGTGCTTGCCTTGCATGCATGAGGCCCTGGGTTCGATTCCTCAGCACCACATAAGCCAAAAGAAAAAAGCCGGAAGTGGTGCTGTGGCTCAAGTGGTAGAGTACTAACCTTGAGCTGAAGAGCTGAGGTACAGCACCCAGGCCCAGAGTTCAGGCCCCATGACCGGACCCCCCCACAAAAAAAAGTTCTAAGTTCTGTGACACAAAGTTAAGGATTCTGTTCTTCATCTATCTTTCTATCTCCTAGGAGTTCACTATCATCTCAATAACAAGGTTGCTCTCTGATCATCTAGAGCCCTTCTGTACTGCCACACCCAAGATTTTTCTTTTCATTCTCAGCAGCATTTAAAGGTTCTTTTTCTTATTGCCTATGAAATGGAGCCAAATACCTATGGCTGGCATTCAAGGTGACCCTAGCCTGGCTAGAGGATCCAACTTGCACTTAACATCTGATTTTGTATTATGGGCTGTTACCTTAAGTCTACGACTTAATAACATCTACTTTTTCTAACAGAAGTATCTGATTTATTCATGCAACAAGGATTTATTGAATATCTGTTATGCATCGTTTTTCCAGCAAACTTTTTATTTAATAATTGCTGTGTTCAAGATATTATTTTAGAGCTGAGCACAGAGAAACAGGAAGGCGAATAATGTTAGTAAATGGAGAGTAGTGAACAGGAGATACAGATATGGAATTAGCATAACATATGAAGGTAGGCATGGCAAGAAACACTCATGTATTTTCCTTGAATTAGCATTGACTTTGCATATGGTAAGCCGAATTACTAATGAACACTGGCATCTAAGCATTTATATGCAATTCAAACATGTTGCCAAATGGAGATAATGAAAGAAGCATCGTCAGTGATTCTCAACTAGGGACATCAGCTCCAAGACGAATGATGGCTTCTCTCCCCTCCCCGCCCCTCTCTTTTTCTCTCACCAGTCCTGAGGCTTGAATTCAGGGCCTTGGCACTATCACTGAGCTTCTTTTGCTCAAGACTGGCGTTCTACCACTTGAGCTACGGTGCCACTTCTGGCTTTTTCTGTTTATGTGGTACTGAGAAATTGAACCCAGGACTTCATGCATGCTAGTCAAGCACTCTTCCATTAAGCCACATTCCCAGCCAGATGATGGTTTCTTAAAAGATGGGACTTAATGCCTATGCTGATTCATCTGGTTGAAGCAGTCAACAGTTTCACTGGTGTCACCATGGGGCACTTTTCTTTAAATGGCAATTCCAAAAGACCAGATACTTGGGGCTATATATTGCTCATTCTATTAGCTGGGTTCCCATTCGTTAAACAAGCCTTGTCCTCTCCTGCTTCTTTTGCTGCTACTCACCAGTGTGTTAGGAAAAGAGATATATTGGAGCCAAATCTGAACTTGAAACTTAGCTTCTTCACTCTGTAATGTGAATTTTTTACACTGGCTAAAGGCTTTGAGTGAATGATAATAATATTCATCTTTCCTAAGGTCATGTGTATTAAAGTATAGTGTAAATGAACATTTATGTACTTACCAGGGTATCTGTCACCTAATAAACATGCTTTTCTGTCTTTCATGGGAAGCTTCCTTTTACTCCTTTACCAAACTACTTATTAAAGTCTCATCCATCCTTTTTTAGCTTTTAGGTCATTCCTGATTAGAGTTATTTTTTCAGTGTTCCCAGAGGTGAAAGATATAGGCTTTTCCTCACATATGCTGTGTGTGGTATTTTTGGACTTTTAGAGGAAGAGTTGTAAGCAGTAAGGGGAGGAGTAGCTCAAAAAGGATAGAAACCTGATCAAAATAGCACTGTGTTCGGCAGCAGAAAGATAAAGTCTGGTAAGACACAATATGCAAATGACATAAATAAAAGTGTTCTGCCACTCCATGAAAAATCCTTGATTCTCAGCCTGTCTCCATTTTTATCTCAGTAGGTCAGAGATTAAGGTTGTCTCTAATTCCTAGAATTAACAGGGATACTTTCTCCCTCTTTATTGAGTGGACCCAGTCACTGAACCTTGAGAGCCCAGAGCTTTTAGGATTTAATGTTGTGTTTGGTTGGAAATAGTCATCATACAGGCTTTTCTAGGAAGACATAGCTTAAAAAGGTCAATAGAGGAAGTGGCACTGTGGCTCATGTGGTAGAGCGCTAGCCTTGAGCTGAAGAGCTGAGGGACAGCGCCCAAGTCCAGATTTCAAGCCCCAAGACCGACAAAAAAAAAAATAGAAAACATCAAGAATGACATCAGTGTCGTGAGCTTTGAGAGGTTCAACCAAAGACAGTAAACACAACTACTTGTTCTTTTATTTACCATTTCAATCGTGGTACACTCAGGAAACTATATTTAAAAAATAATTTTTCTTGAAAAAACGCAGTCAAAAAAGCACTTATTCACTGAAAAGATGCAAGGATTTTTCATCACAACTGGTTGTTCACATTTGTAGAATTTTGAATTTTGTAGATGGAAGGAGTTTTTGAGTTAAATAGGTCTTCAAAAGGAAACAAAAGGCTGTTGCTTCTCTAGGAACAGTTTGTTCTTGATCTGTGAGGAATTATTTCAGACAATTAGCTAATTGGTTGAGAAAAGTGACCTATCAGCTTTACAGAAGGGTTGTGTTCTTAGGGATCACATAAAGAACACATCCTAAGCTTATTGTGACAGCCTGGAGTAGCTCCTATTGATCCTTCAGGGAAATGGCTAGTCACAGCCACAGAGGAGGAGTGCATGTCACTTGAGAATGAGCTTGAGCACTCTGCCAGCTGTCAGCAGCTGATCACTGCCACCACCAGCTAGCTCAGTGTTGCTTTGGGTTTTAGACTAGTTCCCTACAATCGTCTAGTTTTTTCTACTGTAAGGACATAAGTGACCCTTCAGAAATGGTATGATGTTAATTTTTGTTTTGTTTTTTGGTCATGGGGCTTGAACTCTGGGTGTGGGCATTGTCCCTCAGCTCTTCAGCTCAAGGTTAGCACTCTACCACTTGAGCCACAGGACCACTTCTGGTTTTCTTGTGGTTTATTGGAGATAAGAGTCTCACCGACTTTCCTGCCCCAGCTGGCTTTGAACCACAATCCTCAGATCTCAGCCTCCTAAGTAGCTAGGATTACAGGGGTGAGCCACCGGCGCCCTGCTGATGTTAATTTTTAAGTGTTATCAGATGTTTAGTTTGAAATAACCCTTCTCTGTTATAGAGGACAAGGCATAATTTATTTGTAAACATCTTGAAACTCCAAATGGATTTTTTTTTTTTGTGGGGGGAGGTCTGGTCATGGGGCCTGAACTCTGGGCTTGGGCGCTGTCCCTCTGCTCTTCAGCTCAGGGCTAGTGCTCTACCACTTGAGCCACAGCGCCACTTCAGGCTTTTTTCTTTTTGCTTATGTGGTGCTGAGGAATCGAACCTAGGGCCTGAGGCATGCAAGGCAAGCACTCTACCACTGAGCCACCTTCCCAGCCCTCCAAATGGATTTTAAAAAAAAGAAAATGTTAAATTTTATGAATTTCAAATGTGAAGAAAACTGAAAAGATAACCATAAATATTTCAAGAAAGAAATCAAGATAACCAATAACAGCCAGTAAGTTAAATTCTTTTGTTCCTAGACTGAAAGCTAATGAATCTGAATTAATTGGACTTTGGGGGGCATATTATTAAGATAGACCTAGAATGTAGTTTCATGAGGAGAATGGCTATGACTAGTGTAAGATGACTAGTCCCCGAAACTGAAACAGCAACAAGACTGGTCATTAACAAACTGAGTTTTTGTAGCATAGATATATACATATATACCATGTATATGTATATATGTATACATTAAGGATGTCTTATTCCAACTTCCTATCTAGTGTGTTTTTTAGCTTCATGGTACCAAGAAAACAAAGTTTTCCAGAGTACCAGAGAAGATTTCTGCCTATGTTCTAGATAATAGTCTGGAACTGTAACAAGTGGATACCTTCAGTGAGAAGGGAGGATGGGAAAGCAAATGTTCTACTTTTTGATAATTAAGGCAAAACAGGAAGAAGAGGATTGTGAATAGGCATTATGTTATTCAGCCAACAGTGCAGTGTCTGATATATCATCCAATTAATGTTGAAAATTTTTATGATGGTTATGGTGACAATAACCCATCACATTATAGTCTCAACGTTCAAATGATACCATATTTAGAATTTTACAATTTGTGAAGTGCTTTCATTTAATCATGTATAAAGTTTGTTGATGGTTATTGCTATTTTTGCATGTTTAGAAGTTAGATGATTGATCCAAAGAAGAAAGGTCAGCCAGGAAGGATAACATAACCCATGCCTTGATGTTGACCTGGCTCAGTCCCAGGTATGTTGCTTACACATCCTTCCCAGACCACCCAGAATCACAGAAGTTGCACACTCTTGTAAAGTCCTAATGTTACTTCTAACATACACTGTATTTCCTGCTTCATGTTTTAAAAATACACATATCTTCTAACTAGGTTTAGAACTTAATTGTAAGATCTGCAGCAGAATGTGTCTTACAAAGTGTGGGAAAGACTTAAGTTGCTACTAGTTTATTGACAGAAAAATTTCTGTTTCTTACTGTGAGTTAGACCTGACATGTAGACTATGCTGGGGAGTACTGTTTCTGCTATAGGAAAGGAATTTTATTTTCTCTATACTACTTTCTCCAACTTCCATCTTCTTGCTCTTTCTCCCTAAGAGAGAATAGTGGTCTATTCCAATTTTTAATACTTTCTAGTCTTTTCTTCAGTGACTTAGCTGAAAAATCTTTGGCTTCAAATTGTTATTTAGCCCTAGAAGAAGTTTCCCTACTCTAGGTGCAGGGAATCTTTTTTTCTTTCTTTCTTTTTAACCCCCAAGGGAATCTTTCTCTCTGTCTCTGTCTCTGTCTTTCTCTCTCTCTCTCTCTTTCTTTCTTTCTTTCTTTTTTGGCCAAGGGCTACTTGGATATTTACAACATCATTATAGGCCATACAGAATTACCCATACAGGTATCCAGGCAGCCAGCAAGAAGCACACATATTTGTCCTATCATATGTCAAATGATTTTGATGGCTTTAAGTTAACTTAATAGGTAACCTTTTTGTACCCCACCTCTGTACCTTTTTCCTAGTAGAGTAAAAGCTCATGGCTCATCTTATTTAAAATATGCTTAGTACTAAAATAAAATTAAACTCTGCAAACACAAACCCTCAAAGAAACAACAACCAAATTAATAAATGGACTATAGACTTAAAGAGAGACTTATCAGAAGAAGTAAAAATAGCCAATTGACATATGAAGAGATGTTCGACATCTCTGCCCATGAAAAAAATGCAAATCAAAACATCATTGAGATTCTACCCTAGCCAGAATGGCCATCATCAAGAAAACTAACAATAGGGTCTGGAAGGTGGCTCAGTGGTAGAGCGCTTGCCTTGCATGCCTGAGGCCCTGGGTTTGATTCCTCAGCACCACATAAGCAAAAAGAAAAAAAGCCTGAAGTGGTGCTGTGGCTCAAGTGGTAGAGCGCTAGCCTTGAGCTGAAGAGCTGAGGGACAGCGCCCAGGCCCAGAGTTCAGGCAGGCCCAGAGTTCAGGCCCCACGACCGCACCCCCAAAAAAAAGAAAAAGAAAACTAACAATAACAGATGCTGCTGGAAATGTGGCCAAAAGGGAATGCTACTACACTGATGGTGGGAATGTAAACTTGTGCAACCACTTTGGAAAGCAGTATGGAGGTTCATCAAAAGACTAAATATAGAGCTTCCCTATGACCTAGCAATTCTAGTCCTGGGCATTTATTCAATAGAACACAAACAAGGCTACATTAAAGCTACCAGCACAACCATGTTCATTGCAGCATTGTTTACCATAGCCAAGATATGGAATTAACCTGATGCCTCTCAATGGATCAAGAAAATGTGGTATATATACTCAATGGAATTCTATGCTTCCATCAGAAAGAATGACAGTCCTCCATTTGTAAGAAAATAGATTTGGAAAAAATTAAGTGAAGTAAGCCAGACCCAAAGAAACATGGTTTCCCTCATTTGTTCCCTCGTTTGTGCCTATAAATCTACAAGTAAATGCACTGGATGGTAAAAAACAAAAAAATACACTTGGAAATGATAAATTATACAGGTCTCTAGACATTCACACAGTGACACCAAAGGAGGATATTCTTAGGAGAGGATCACAAAGGTTCAATAGTTATGTATATATGATCATATAAAATGATGTTTATCAAAATGAACTCCAAGAAATGGAAAAGAGGGATTTTTTTTCTCCTTTGTCGCTGTTTTTGTTTTCTGTACCTTTTGTCTTTTTATATAAGTTTATCTGTTTGGGACTGGGAAGGTGGCTCAGTGGTAGAGCGCTTGCCTTGCATGCATGAGGCCCTGGGTTCGATTCCTCAGCACCACATAAGCAGAAGAAAAAAAAAAAAGAAAAAAAAAGTTTATCTGTTTAAGGGTAAGAGGGATTATAGAAATGGTGGGACAAGGGGTGAGCAAATGCAGCAGTGATAGTAGAAACTTGATTGAAAATGAACTATACATCTTATGGGAGAGGGAAGTCAGGAGGGAAAAACTGGGAGAAAACAAGGGAAGAGATAATACTGTTCAAAAAGAAATGTACTCATTCCTTGACTTAGGTAACTGCAACACATCTGTATATTACCTTTACAATAACAATTTTTTTGAAAAGCTCCTTGACCCTCATCACCATGTATGAGACTGAAGCAAAAGGGAAGCCCATACCAACTGGCTTACCCTGGTGCCTTTTGCATATTGCTTCTTACTGAGACTTGACTTAAAAGTCAAATAGTATTTTTTTTGTCTTTTTTGGTACTGGGGATTGAACCCAGGACGTTGCACTTGCTAGGCAAGTGCTTTGCCACTGAGCTACATCCCAGACAAGTCAGATAGTATTAAGGGAATCAAACTCATTGAGTGGAATGTATACTAATGTATAAATGATTATATCTGATC
Organism: Dipodomys ordii; assembly: GCF_000151885.1. Lineage (NCBI taxonomy): Eukaryota > Metazoa > Chordata > Mammalia > Rodentia > Heteromyidae > Dipodomys > Dipodomys ordii. The sequence goes on along the minus strand of NW_012267238.1, from coordinate 7,033,065 downwards.
CTTCACTGAGACAAATGCAAAGCAACTGTAGATCTTAGAACCCTAAAGTGTTAGGTGAATGTTTAGCAAGGCATATTAGCTAGCAAAGACAACTGCCCAATCCATATAATTCCTTTCTAATTCTATAGTTTTCACAAATCTACAGTAAATAAAGATACTAGAGAAATTGTAGACAGGTTTCTGAGCAGTTGAACCCAGCAATTTTGTTCTTTTTACCATGACCCTGAAGCTTTAGAAATAAAATGAGAAGTTACATATTTTAGTCAAATTTATATCATTCTTGAATCAATCCAATTTTTGTTTGTTCACTTTGTTTCTAATGTACAAATACCAAAGAATTTCCTAATATCATCTTGATCATAAATTTTGGCTATTTAATGCTTCCATATTCCTGTACATTCTTTACTGTTTGGTAATAGCCAGTGTTTAAATGCAGCAAATACAATGCCAGGTGGGTAGAAACCATATTTCCAAGGTTTCAAATAAACTTACCATGCAGACATGCATAGACAAAACACAAATCTTACTACCTGTTTATATCCCAAGTGGTTTACCTGGGCTTTGGAGCTTAATGGTGCCAGTAAATTAACCTTCCTTTCTTCTGTTGTAGAGAATAGGAAGAAGGAGTTAAATAAGTAAAGTTGGAGGCATCTGCTCTCATCATAACTTTGCAGTAGGGCTTAAATATAGTCTGTCTCTATGGCAAGAGAAAGTTCCTCACTATCAATGTGTAGAGTAAGACATAAAGAAGCTGGGATGAAATCTTGGGGATTGTAGGCCTTAAAAGGACCTTGTGAAGAATAATGAGAACACAGAGATGCAGGGAATTGTGGTGCCAGACAATCCAAAAGATTTAGGAGAAGCAGTGCTCAGCTGCCTCCATTGTTGCCAAAAAGTCAGGGAAGATAAGAGTAGCAACAACAAAAGAAAGATCACCCACAGTGAAAAACTTGCTGCTCCCCTTACACAGGCTCTTGAGATTCCAATCACACTGGACCACCTACATTTTGTTTTCCAACGTGCCTTCACATCTGGGACCCATTGGATGTAAAAATATTTCACTAAAAGATCTTTGGCCTGAAATTATTATTCATTTTAACCCTAAAAGAAGAATTTATCATTATATGTCTGTGTATTTGGGGGCTAATTACTTACAAAGTGTTCCTTTGTAATTGGGATAAGAATTTCTGCTTGTGAGGACTGTAAATCTGAGCTCAGCAGTGTACAAATGTGGTGGGAGGGTGATGAACACAGCTAAGTCCCCCACCAAGGATTCACCACAGGTCTCTAGTCCAGCATCGCCCCCTTCTTCCTGCCACTCACAGGACTCTCTTCCCTTAAACTGTGTTCAGTGTTGTAGGAAATGCATTGGTGTTGGGGCTCTATAAATGTTTTGTAAAATTAGGTTTTTGCAAGTACAAGAGAAAGGGGAAGACAAATTCAGTCTTCAAATTTCTGCTCAGACCCCAGGACATGAGAGAGGCCAGTTGACGCCCTCTTCCTCCAACCACCTATAAAAAAAAGTTCTTTCTGAAAATGAACAAATAACACTTCCTCACAGCTATGTTTTAATCTTCCAGTGTTGTAATTTAGTTTCCCTGCTGTGCATACCAGAGCTATGATTTGTCATTACTCACATGTGCCTTTAGGTGCATATGGTCTTCCTGCATTCCATTGCCACTTCCATGCAGTCAGTCCAATCCTTTAAATCTTCCTACTATTTAATTGTGAGACTTATTCCTTAAGAACCAAAGTTTCTTAAACATAAGCCATCATTTGTTCTTCTGATCCACTTCTCTCCTCACTTGAGTCATACATGTGAAGCACCGGGGCTCTTACTGTGCTGTAATAATTTAGATAAAGAGCATAGAACAAGGATTGATAAGTGTTGAGCTGAAATTTAAATCATACTGGGGATAGGGGGCCTAGATAAGCTTCTCCTAGACAAGTGAAGCCCACATTAGGTTAACCTTAGTGGGGATGTGTGGGGAGGGGGTGCTATACAGAGAGGAAGAGAAACCCAGGTCTGGTGGCTTCCTGAGCTGAGGCTTGAAATGCCAGGAGCCTTGCTAGTTACTACCAATAGCCTGTGTATTTTTAGCCTTCCTTTTCATGTTAGTTTCCCGTTAACTGCTTGCAGGAAATCTTTTCTTGGACATAATCTGCCCATTTCCTGAAGTCTTCCTCTCCACATTGTGTCAGTTGGGGATGAATCAAGTCAGCAGTTTTGGAGAGGGCTTGTACTCTTCTCTGCAGCAGCTCCCCTCCCCCTTTGTGGGACACCAGAGAAGTGCCTTTCTTGTCTTTTTCTAGGGGTGGTGGAGGGAGGAGGGGCAAGGCCTCCGTGTGTGTCAGCCTCTGAGGCTGCCTAACACAAATGTCCTTTTGTGTATGGAAGGGAGCATGTGTGTGTTTTTTCCCTTCCCAATGGACACTTTCATTTATTGGGTCCGGATGATATCCTCTGAGCTATAAACAATGGTGTGGAGATACAGAGCTGCCTTAGAAAGGAGGCTGTGGTGGCAGCCACCAGTTTTCCCTCTCAGCCTCTGTCCCCACTGCTTTGTCCATTGTGAGACTGGGCTGATTTGAACTAACACAGAACTCTACCATCCTTTAAGAGCCACATGGACACGGCCCCTCTTCCCTTGAGGACTTCAAACTTGGAGAAAGGTGTTCTCCGTTGAAAAGCTTGATAGCATTTGTCCGCTACTAGTGTTTAAACATAGTATATGTCTTGAGCAACTGAAACTCTGGCTTTGTTAATCCTTAAGAATCGAGGATTTGGATGAAACACTGATTTTTGAGGGCCACGTCTGCTGTTTAATAACTGTGAGACCAAGTAAACTGTGGGGCTAAGAACAGTTCCCATATTATAAGATGTTCCAAAGTTTAAGTAAGGAAATGCATGCAAAGTGCCTGCCAAGTGGGAAGAACCCACATGTTAACCAAAACAGGAAGAAGGGAGATGAAGCATTAAATGAGATCATGTAAGTGTGCCATGCACAAAATGCTAAGCATACTAGTTGTTCCTGTAAAGGTAATCTGGTTCTCTCCACTCTAAAGCTTCTCCATCAGTTTGGATTCTTATTCTGACCAGTTCCTCCTTCTGAACCCAGTCAACATTTACTTGAATAGACACTAGGATTGAGACTCTGATGTACAAACCTTTGTATTTCCTTTCTTTCTCATCGCCAGGTGTCTGCTCCTCATCACGCAAACTCATTTCTTGATTTTTATACCCAGAGGTCACTGCAATAAATGAAAGCCACTCCAGATATTTTAAACAGGAAAGAATTGAAGGAATTGAATTCTTATTAAATAATAGAAGGATCTAAAGCTATATGTTCTGGTTTGGAACTCCATAACTAATCTCCCAGGACTCCACTGGAGTGATCAGTTCAACACCTCAGCCCCACTCCTTCACTGAAGCTACTAGCTCTACAACACCAGTGGCATGCAGGAAGCAGGAGAATTTCCTCCATGCATATAACCCTACATAAGTCCATGTCCTTCCTTCATTTGCCAAGAAACAAGAAACAGCAAAGGGAAAACAGGAAGCGATGTTTGTCTTACTTCTATCTCACACAAGTCTTTGTCTAAATGTAAATAGTAGTCAGATGAACTCTGAACAAATCTGGTAAAGGTGATTTAGTTTTCTCAAATTTGGAACTAGAATGTATTAGAGGATAAATGAGCCAACCAACACACCCAGCTTCACCTAGATAGTATTTCAAGGAAAAATAGAACAGGTTAAGAAGTAGATGAGACAAATCTGCACCTAGTTATTACCTTCTAAGGGCAAGAGTCAACTCCATAAAACAATGCTTTTCCACGGAAAACCTTCTACATCTCCCTGTGGCCTCTAAACGTCTGACTATCCCAAGCCAGCTGGCCTGTACTTGTTAAATACATGCAATATTCTTAATAAATGCTTACTGAGTGCCAAATATTATGGCAGTATAACTCAGATTAGGGAATAAAATGAGAATGAGTATGAAAGAGCTCCATGTAAAAGTTAAAGGCTAAAGGATTTTTACTACTATAAAGAGCCTACAAGTCTGACTATATAAATGCTATAATGTTATTATCCCAAGAATTAAGACCCCTAAGATGGTCTTCATGATTCCTAGCATTTAAAAATTAGAGGTACTGGATTTGAACTCAGGACTTTGAGCTTGCAAGGCAGGCATATTACCACTTGAGCTATATCTCTCCTTTTTTTGTTTTAGTTATTTTTGAGGTGGGGTCTCCCTTTATGCCTGGACAGGCTTGGACTGTGATCCTCCAGCTTGTGCTTCCCCTTGTTACTGAAGTGAACCACCAGGTCCACCTATTTTTCCTTGTTCCTTTCCTTTCCTTCCTTCGTTCCTTCCTTCCTTCCTTCCTTCCTTTCTTTCTTTCTTTTGCTTTACTTTTTTTTTTTTTTTGGTGCCAGTACTAGGGCTTGAACTCATGGTCTATGTGCTGTTCCTAAGTTTTCTTTACGAAAGGCCAGCATTCTACCACAGGCCCCATTTCTGGCATTTTTGGTGCTTAGTTGGAGATTAAGGTCTTATCAACTTTCTTGCCCTGGGCTGGTTTTGAATCTTGATCCTCAGATCTCAGCCTCTTGAGTACTAGGATTATAGATGTAAACCTCTGGTGCCCAGCTCTCCTAATATTTTTTTTTTTTTTTGTCAGTCATGGTGCTTGAACTCTGGGCGTGGGAACTGTCCCTGTGCTCTTCAGCTCAAGGCAAACGCTCTACTGCTTGAGCCACAGTGCCACTTCCAGTTTTCTAGTGGTTTATTGGAGATAAGAGTCTCATGGACTTTCCTGTCTGGGCTGGCTTTGAACCTCAATCTTCAGATCTCAGCCTCCTGAGTAGCTAGGATTACAGGTGTGAGCCACAGATGCCCGGCTTCCTAACATTTTTAAATGAAAGTTTTCAAACATACAGCAAAATTTAAGAGAATTTTATAGTGAACACCCACATATAAACTATCTAAAATCTGCCATTAGTTTTTACTGTTTCTCTGTTCATTCCTGCTTCTCCATAAAGAGGCCAACACAGCAAAACCCTATCTAAAATTACCATGTTTAAAATTACCCAAAGCTGGGTGCTGGTGGCTCACGCCTGTAATCCTAGCTACTCAGGAGGCTGAGATCTGAGGATCATGGTTCAAAGCCAGCCCAGGCAGGAAAATCCATGAGACTCTTATCTCCAATAAACCACTAGAAACCTGCAAGTGGTGCTGTGGCTCAAGCAGTAGAGCGCTCACCTTGAGCTGAAGAGTGCAGGGACAATGCTCAGGCCCAGAGTTCAAGCTCACAACCGAAAAAAAAGTGGAGGGGGATCGATGGTCATCAAAAGGTGGTTTGGAAATAGTTTATTAAAAGTTCACAGAAACAGGCCAAGTACCAGTGGCTCAAGCCTGTAATCCTTGCTACTCAGGAAGCTGAGATCCAAGGATCATGGTTCAAAGCCAGCCAGGACAAGAGCCCTGATAAGAGTCTGTGAAACTCTTTATCACCAATAAACCACTCAGAAAACCAGAAGTGGCACTGTGGCTCCAGTGGTAGAGCACTAACCTTGAGCTGAAGAGCTGAGGGACAATGCCCAGGCCCAGAGTTCAAGACCCACGATGGACAAAAAAAAAAGTTCACAGGAACAGTTCTGTGACTTTTTTTCTTATTCCTGGTATCATTAACATCATATTTTCTGGTGAAGTCACCCTTAAAGTATAATCTCTAAATCTTGTGATTTGACCACTGACAATGTGGTAGTTGTCAGGATGTTACTATGTTATATAAGATTCTTAGAAATCCCACACTTTAGGTTGGTAGTTGTTTCTGAGGTCAGAAAGAAGGCACATCAGAGCATAGATAGAATTCTTGGAAACCTAGTATCATACACTCGAAGAGACAAAGAGCCAGAAGTTCATTCCAGTCTGCCAGTGTCACTGTAGGTTTATATATCATTGGGTTGCTCAATATTGTTCATGGAGATGCATCAAATCCATGCTCTCTGTGCTGTCCTGGAAAGATCACTACACTTCAAATTAGATTATGTGGCTTTTGTCTCAGCTGTGCCATTAATTGACTCTGTGGCTTCAGAGAACTCACTTTCCCTCTCTGAGCTTCTGTCTCTTCATCTCTAAAATTAGGACATTAAGTATATGGCATGGCTATTGCCACTTCCCCCTTCCCTCCTATCATAGACATGTTTTGGCAGGGTTGTGTTTTTTTTTTTTATAGTTTGTTTTGGTTTGGTTTGAGAGGGCCTGGTGAATTTGTCCAAGCTGATCTAGAACTACCAGTCCTTAGCTTCCAGAGTGCTGGGGTTACAGGCATGTATCACCTCACCCTGCTGTTGTAGGTTCTTTCACTTTCTTTTCTTATTTTGTTTTTGTTTTGTTTTAGTCAGTCTCAGGGCATGTACTGTGGGCCTGGGCACTGTCCTTGAAGCTCTCAGCTCAACGCAGCGCTCTACCACTTGAGTCACAGCACCACTTCCATTCTTTATAATGAACAATCTCAGATTCCTTCTTAGTAGTCTTCGGACAATTAGAACCAAGTAGGACTTGATGAACAAGATGAAAGTCATTGAAATATAGGTTGCAAAAAATCCTAAAAAATGTTTCCATCTGCATAAGCTGATAGAATTAGATTCTGGTCAGAGTCATAAGTAAATTTTACCAAAGAACAGAGTTCTTACTTGCCTAGCCTCTGTACTTCAGAGATACATGGTTGTCTTGAGTTCGGGGTGAAATTAGTTTACTCTCCCAAGCTACCTTGGAAATGGGAATAAAGAGTCTTGCCTCCTAAGATTGTAGAGAACAATAAACTGCATTAAAATAAATCACTATGGCCAACACATTGTTTGGCCCCTAGACCATTCCCCTTGGGTTACCATTTGGAGACTTTTGTGTTAGATTGTATCTTTTGTCTTTAGTCCCAAAAAAGGCTAGCCAATGCTGTCCATCTAGCCTCTTCTTTTTTCTACTATAGTTCAATGACATTTCCTTCTCCTCTGCCTTAATGTACTGAGTGAAACATAAATATATTTAATCTCACCTATATCAAATATATAGGATTATGTGTGTGTGTTGTGAGGCTTGAATTCACAACTGCCTGTGAGGTTCTTTTGCTCAAGGCTAGCATTCAATCACTGGAGTCACAACTCTACTTCCTGTTTTCTGGTAGTTAAGTCTCAAGGTTTCCTGCCTCAGCTGGCTTTGAACCTTAATCCTCATATCTCAGCCTCTTGAGTAGCTAGGATTATAGGTGTGAGCCACCTACCCCCAGCCAAAATATGTTTTTAATTATTGACTATCTAATCCTGTCTTAATAGTCTGAGCTGTCTGAGATTGCTGGCACACTTATAAGTAAAGATAAGTCCTCTGTAAATCTCTTGAACTGTTCTCATAACAACACCATAAGCAATAATGGGATAAAAAAATTTTAAATGAGATACAAAACACAATGGGATAAAAAAAATTCTAATAAGTCATTACTCTTAGATCAGGGCTGTTTCTCAAAGGAGTAGCAGAGGAGGCTGCCAAAGATACCACACTTAGTAGTATGACAAAGATCTGACTGCAGATGGAAATAGTTTCACTTTTTAAAATACATCTTTTTTTTCTCTTCCAATTATAGTACTTTTCAGACATTGTCCACAAACTACGTTTTGTCTTCTCCCTCCACAAGCATAATGTTTATAAAATGAGGACTATTAGAAGAAATGTGGTATAATGTGTATAACATCTCCTGATCACAGACATACATACACTCTCCAGGTACTAAATACATGTACTGAACTCTAGACAGTACTGTGGGCTATGGGTGAAAAGAGTGAGACATGATTCCTGCCTGAAAGAACTTATAATCTATAGATAAGAGAGATAAACCAACCAGCAAGTACAATAGGGAGATGTGAACAAGCAGTAACAGGTAAGCGGGAGGCCTAAGAGACGATAGCACAGGGTTGTTTCTGTCATAAGGGGGTGGGAGGAAGTATGTAAGAAACCATCCCCCTTGTTTCCACTGTCACAGCACTTAGTACTGTGTTAAAATTAGGAAGTCCTTGGTACAGGGATGATCAGGTTCACTCCCCATTACTTCGGCTATCATCCCTGCTCACAATGATCTCTCACCCATGTGTGAACTTTGAAGAACAGATAGCTCCTTGCCTACAATTCTTCTCCACAAAGATGTCTTAAAGGACTTTGAGTCTAAATACCTGTGATTGAACTCGGCGTCATCTACCTTTTACTGAACTCCCTGTACACCAGGAAATATACTCTAAGTAGATGGCTAAGTTCATTCAGGCTAAACCTCCACAAGGTCATTCTTTGCTTGCACCACCTTCCACATTCACATAATCACTGAGAAGTTGGTTCTAGTGAAGAATTACATATTACTCTGTATCCATTCCTTTCTTTTTTCCCTCCCTTCCAGTTCTCCATTGCTCACCGTGGTCTAAGCCACTATCATTTCTCACTGGGACTTTATCAGTCTTCCATTTACATACCTGACCCTACCTAGTCTTGCTCTTCTCAGACTTTTCATGCAACAGCCAAAGTGATCTTTCCAGAACACAAATTCAACCATAATACTTCCCTTTTCTGTTTTTCTGAGGATGAACTCCAAATTCCATAATTTCTTTCTACTGACTTTTTCCAAACCAAGACTTCTTAGTCATTCTGTACTGTGCTGTTTTCCCCTTTATCACTGTACTGGTCATACTTTATCATATTTTCCTGTTTCATGTTGACATCTTTGTTAGAAAATAGGCTCTGAGACCACTAACAATATCTGTATCTCATTGATATGTGTGAGCAAATTCATTATTTTAAATGTATTTTAATAGTTTCCTTAAAATGAGTAGAAAGCCCCTAATGTAACTCTTTGTTACAGTGCAGGTAATCATATAGTAAATTATTTTTCTAGAAAATTCTTAGTTTATGCACATGAATGATAGATTCTAATTTCTGTTGTCTGATTTTGTCAAGAGTTGTAGAGATCTAGGGACATAACTCAATTTTTGGAGCACTTGCCTAGCAAACGTGAAGCCTGAGTTCAAAACCCAGTGATCTCCCTACCATCCACCCAGAAACAAACCTGAATCTGTAGAGATCAATATTACAAAGCCTAAGAGGAAGTGAGAGGGAAAGACATAGGAAGAGGAAAACCTAAAGGACAGAACATTGACCAGTTTTTCTCTTTACTAGGTTACATTGTATACATGTATATATTTATATATATTTATACACACTATATATACACACATACATACACGCATACATGCACACACACACATATATATATAATGAATGTCTTCAAATCAATAGACAATAAATTTCCTTCAGGTTTTTAAATACTGCCAACTTATTTTCCAAATGCTTTGTACCAACTAACAGCCTCGAGCAACCCATACAGCAGTGTCTGATTTTTTTCTTTCTGCCATGGTAGTGTCATTAAAACCTTTTTGGCTAATTTAGTGGAGAAGATGATTCCTGTTCATGTTAGTTAATGCTTGGCTTTTTTCCTTCATCTAATTCTGCCTACAGCTCCCTCTGGAGGAGCATCTTGACACACAGACAGTTGGAGGCTTGAGGCTCACAACCTGCTCATGGCCCTTGTGCAGCAGTGGGGAGGGGATGATGAAGGAAAACATGACACAAACCACTCCTTGTTGGGGGATGAGATTGCTGGGATAACACTATGAGAAGGGATGAAAAGAACGATTCTCCATTCTTGATTGTTGTGATTTCCAAAGATGAGCCAACAGCTCCAACCCGAGAAGGGATGGGTCTTCACTGCAGCCAGATGCTCCTCTTTCCAGGGCTGCCTTCCATTATTTCTAGTGAGGAAGGGTGGGAGATAAGAGCAGCTGAGATAGATTAACCTCAATGCCAGTTTCCTCCCTTTAAGTGAGGACCTGGACCCCGGGCATTCAGAATTAGAAACTGTTTAGAATAAAGAACATGGCTCACGGTCTACCGTTCGTAGAAGCCAACCTGTTGAAGTGTTTGTTCCATTCCTGCCCTTAACTATGTGAGCTGCTTACGCAGTTTTCTTTCCTTACCACCTTCTCATTCTGTTGTTTTGACTCTGACAGTAGCTGCCTGTTTCTATTAAGCCAGCCTTGTCTACACTGTTTTCCTCTGTGATATTCACTATGGGCATGGGATCTTACCATTCTCCAGTTTAAACATTATGGTCCCTATTGATTTGGGTAGCATTTAGCAATCAGATCCCAAACTTCCTATCCAGATTAGCTTCCACATCTCCTCCAGATTGTTCAAGCACCCTCTGCCCTGACTAGCCATTATGCCTCTGTTTTACCAGTTCACTCCTCATCAACCAATAATCCCCCTCAGTTAGGATCTCTTGGGTGGATTTTTCCCTGGATTTCCCTTGGCATTAGTCATTCTTTTTTTTTCTTGTTCAAATATCTTGAGATATTTATTTTATTTATATATTAATTTTACAAATTTTACACTTCTGGCTGAAGTATTTATTCCCTACATTTGTTTTTTTTAATTTTTATTTTTTATTGTGAACATCCTGTACAGAGGGGTTACAATTACATGGGCAAGATAATGAATACATTTCTTATCAAGCATTGCAGCCTCCTCCTTTGTTTACCCTTCACATCCCTTCCTAGCCTCCCCTTGTCCCCCCCACCTAATCCTCCCCCCCCCAACCAAAGTTGTAAAGTTCGTTTTCGACATGACAACTTGTACTTCTCGGCATTAGTCATTCTTATGTCTAGAACTCTATATTAACATCTACACTCAAGGTTGTGCTTTCTAAGATTTTTTTGCCCAAATCAAGAATTACCACTGTCCCTGTATTTGTGAACTGCCCCCTTGTACCTTATTGTATACATAATAAATGCTCTAGAATGCTCTTTTTCTTCTTTTCTTCTAGCCTAGGCTTAAGTGCTTTATCTTTCAGCTTGTTCTTATTTTTAGAGCTAAAGGGAAATGTAATGTAGTTTAATTCTTTCTTCTTCCTCCTCCCACCTCTTCTTTGGTGCTGCTAAATTTATCTCTTTTGTTGTTTTTCATTTAAGCTTTTGGCAACAACGATTTTTCCAAGAAATCATCACATGCATTGTCATGAAATTTTCTTATGCATTGTAAGGCTTTTGTAGTATTCTTATATTGATCTTTGGTCATTTCCAGTTAATTCTTTTTTCTGTTTATTTTTTTTATTTCATTGTCCAGGTGATGTAAAGAGGGGATACAGTTATATATGCAAGGTAGTGAGTACATTTCTTGTCAAACTTGTTATCCCCTCCCTCATTTTTCTCCCACTTTCCCACTCCAGTTAATTTTTATATATAAGATCAGGGTTCACTTTCATTCTTTTTTTTTTTCGATCGTGGGCTTGAACTCTGGGCTTGGGCTCTGTCCCTGTGCTCTTCAGCTCAAGGCGAGCGCTCTACAGCTTGAGCCACAGTGCCATTTCTGGTTTCCTAGTGGCTTATTGGAGATAGGAGTCTCATGGAGTTTCCTGCCTGGGCTGGCTGTGAACCATGATGCTCACATCTCAGCCTCCTGAGTAGCTAGACTTACAGGCGTGAGCCACTGGCGCCCAGCTCAACTTCATTCTTTTTGCATGTGGAGATTTAATTTTCTCCAGCATTACTTAATTTTTAAAATGTTACTTTATTTTCTACATATGGTATTCCTGGGATATAATTATTTTATAGATTAAAAAAAGTTGATAATAGCCTAAAAGCAATTTCCTTGGTAATCTTGGTCGGCCAGAAGCATAAAAGAAGGGAAAAATGATCATTTTTAACATAAGGTTAGAAGAAGAGAGGAATGGAGTGAGAGATAAAGAGTAATAAAGACTCAAGTAGGCAGCTAGCCTTGCACAGACATTTGAATTGTAGAGTTTAATTTTCAGTACTTCTATTTCTACCTGTAGACTTATCTTCCTTCTCTCACTCTTTCCATGTAGCTTCTTCAGTTTGCTGTCTTTTTGGAAACTCTTAAACATTATTCCTCTGTCTGTCCCCACTCTTTGGTCCTGGCTTGCCTGCTGTCACTTCCTCTCTGCTACTGTCAGAGTGAAGCTGTATTAGTTCTCACTTGTGGTTGTGTGACAAGCCCTGCCTTACACACCATGACCATTTTAGCCATGTATCTTTACTGCACTATACTTCTCTAAGAGTGCGGTACATATTCACCTCTGCCTCCCTATGGTCTTATGGCATAGAGATGCATGCTTAGTAAGTGGGTCAAAAAGATGATTTAGACAGTTTTTGTCTATATGCATAATATTCAGCATATAGTATCTTTCAGGGATTAAAAAAGCTCAGATGGCATAACCCCTGTTCACTAGTAATGACAGTCTAATTTGGAGAAGATGCTTTTACATATACTTTACATTTCAATATTCTGTGTTTCATGTAATTCTTGTTTACATTTGATGAGTGGGAGGATGGACTGGTTTCATCTTCATTTTAATATTAGGATGCTGAGCTCAGAAAAGTTGAGGACTCTGCCTGAAATCAACTTGCAAGTAGCAGATGACCAACTTTAGGCAAGATGCTCAACTATTTTAGCAAATCAGTTTGTTTGGCTATAACATGTAATACTAGCATTTACTTGCTAGGTATTTGTGAGTATTAAAAGTCATACAGTGTATGTGAGTAGAGAAGGTAGCACAGTGTTATACAGTGAATTATCCCAGAAGTCACATTTAGGTAGATGGAATATTAGAGTCTTTATTACACAATTCATAGGCTGTAAGCAGCCAGTTGTTACAAAGGCCTGCAGCTCCCAAATACACTTAATATGGTTAGGAAACAGGCCAGAGAGGAAGAAAGAACAAAAACAATACCAACAAACCAATTCAGCTCTGATGGAAAGCTGAATTGGGAAGCCGTGATGACCGGATATAAGCCAAGTGGCAGGACAGAGGTCAAGATTACAGATAAGATCACGAAGACACACGTGGCATGTCATAATGGCACCTGTGTTGGTCTGGGCCTAAATAGGGTCTGAGCAGAGGGCAGGTCCACAGGAAATTCCCAGTCCCAGGCATTGGACTGAGAGATTCAGTAACCTATCAGCTAAGTACCTGCCCCAGCCTCTAGGGGTCTGGGCATATCCTCACCTGGGAGGCAGGTGATGGGTGGGGTAGTTCCTTCCCCCAGCATAAAGACAAGATGCTAGACCCTACCATCCACCATGTGGCCAATATGGTGCCAGCCAGACCTGACCTTATTTCACTGGTACACATATAGGTGCTCAAATGCTAGTTGTTGTTATTATTGTCTCCATATCTGGTGTTTCTATCCCTGTTGTACTGTTTTCTGTCCTTAAAAAACAGTCATCTCTTTGTGGGGCAGGTAGGAGCTCCTAGAAAAGCAGCTCTCTGCATCTATCTGCCAAGTGAGAGGAAGGCCCTGGGCCCTTCTTTATGCAGAATTCTGAGTACAGGTCCCTGATGTTTGCAGGTAGAGCCACAGCACTGTGAAGGGGTTTTAAGATGCCCACTCTAAATGCATTATGAGATGCCTGGAGGCCCACCCAGAGGTAGTTCCCCTTTGTAGAGATTTTGCTCTAACCTGAACTTAAAGTCTGCTGAAGATTACATCTACCCCTTGGAGACTGAATGGCCAGAATGCCTCAGTGATGGCTCCTGCTTCACCACCAGGCTGTGTCAAGCAGAGTGTGTACCCTTGCTATGGAGTTTGCTGGTACAAAGGATCTTGTCCATCTGTTTCACAAATCTTAGGTGTTTACATCTGTTCCTGATTCATCTGTGAACACCTGTCAATTTAGGCAGAAAACTGTCTAGAAACTTGACAATGACACTTCTACCAAGTATACAGTGTTTACTGGATATGGTGGGGTTTTATCAGGCAAGTACCATTACAATGTCCCTTCCTTGGACTATCGGGAATGTTAATAGCCACTCCTTTACATTAGACATGGTTTAATCTATTGATGACTTGAATCCTTATGATACAGAAGCCCTGCCTCAGTATTGGGGACCAGTGATGAATTTTTGAGGGTGATTTCAGATCCAAACTATAACACTACAAAATGATCCATCTAGGACAGGAACCTAGAATTCTACCATATTTTCAAACTGTGGGGTTTTTTCCATTGTTATTTTTTGTTGTTGTTGTTGTTGTTTTTTGCAGACTTTCCTGAGTTCACTTTTTTTTTTTTTGATAGGTAGATTTAAGTTGATGGGATCACTGAGTCATGTATAAGCTAATCTGTAGATATCTTGTTTTCAATTTGTAATGGCCCTAGGGTACTTGTGTGATAAATGGTGCTGTGTAAATTAAAATGAAACTAAAGATCTCTTCAGTGCTTCTTAAATTAAGTTTATTATGTGTGATAATTTGCACCTAGAGGCTTTTGTTGTTGTTTGTTGTAGTGACTATGGCAGTAATGAGCCTGGCTCCCAGAGAAGCTTGGCACATGCACCACACATTTGCATTTGGCAAGACTCCATGGTGTGCCCTGAACAAATGAATCAGCCTGTTTGGGGGATGGGGAAACTGAATCCTTCAGAGGCTGAGGTCTTGCTCATGATCCCTCATGATCCTCAGATAGGGGAATACCAGGGAATTCTGTGCTCTGATTCTCTGGACTTGGGACTATCAAATCCCATGTTATTCACCCACAAAAGCACCGGATCAAGAGGGCAAATAAAGGAAGCATTCATTGAGTATCTGAGTCAGGCAGACATCACATGAGGCCCTTGACATAGGACTCGAATATAAAGTAGGAGTGGCTATTTATATTCGTAACCTCCAGGATTGTGATTCATTCTAAGCCATTTGCTTTATTGTGCTAGGCAACGGGGTTTATCTAGCATCTGCATCTATCCAAAACACATTTGAAGAACTAAAAGTAAAATAAAATGTGCTAAAGCAAAACTTCTGAGGGATCAAACAAGCCAGCACACAAAGGCTTGTGCATACCTGGTTCTCACAACAACTTTTGAACAGCAAGACTTGGTGAGTCCTCAGTGAAAGAATTGTAAGTATCATCTAATAAATAGCAGAAACCAAGATTCTTGAGAAATCACCACTCAAAGGTTTCAAATCACATAAGTACTAAGTTCTTATTTTCAGTCCCTGTTTCTTCCATCTTTGTTGGAACCTGGAACTGCAAACCTGAAAAGTTGCAGTAATCTTCAGTTGGAGAGAGAGGTCTGAGGCAGGTCATGATTAGCAAACAACAACAACAAGAGCCTAGAAAACAGTTTTAGACGTCCCTACTTTGTTGATTCCTAACTATATACATGGTAAAAAGAGAATATTAATAGCAGCAACTCTTAGGATACTTGTAAGGATGAAATAAGCTAACATATACAGCACTTACTCTAGTGCCTAGTACAAAGTATATGTGTATATTATTGTTATGGTAGAGCCCCCATAGCTAAGGAAAGAAAAACCAAATCTTTTCACTTTCTCTGTGCTTTCTTATTGAGGAACTGTAGGAAATAACATACTCTTTGAGGGATTTTTTTTTAAATTTTCTCACCAGTCAGCCTAGTTCAGAATTTTTGAAAATTATCAGCAGATATACAACTGATTATGGCCTCATTTCATGGGATCTTGTATGATATTTTGCCTTGTGACATGGATTTCCCCCAACAAAAAGAAAAAAAATGTTTCCAAGTCAAAATTTGGGGAAGGTTGGCGCTTTACATCATTTGTAGCAAGCCATTCTGGTTTTATTCAGTAGATCCAACACTGGACAGCATTACTAGGTAAAACTTTCAGGAGAACCTTTCTTTTTTTTTTAATTTAATTTTATTTTATTTGTGAACATACTGTACAGAGGGGTTACAATTGCATGGGCAGGATAATGCGTACATTTCTTACCAAGCATTGCAGCCTCCTCCTTTGTTTACCCTTCACATCCCTTCCCAGCCTCCCCCCTCCCCCCCAATCCCAATCCTTCTCAGGAGAACCTTTCTGTATGTACTCCTTACACATACTTCTTGTATCTCCCACCCTATTTTAGGTGGCTGGCCTCTGCATGGCATGACCTGACTGAACCTAGACTGCTGGTTGGTGGTACTTGGGGCATTTCCCACCCCTCTGACTACTTTCCATGAGGCCAGAGCCAGGGTTAAGTATCTAGCTCCTCAGACAAACAAATTGTATCTTAGGTATTTTTCATGGAAAGAACTAATAAATTCACAAAAAGCAGTATGTGAGAACAGTATTTTAAACATTACTAGTAACCAGGTACACTGCAGTCACTCAATGAAAATTTGTTAACTAAAGTATTATCTTTGGTATAGCAAATTTACTAAGCTATGTTTGAAGCCCAGTGCAAATGCTACCTACTTTGTTGAACTGCTCTTTATATAAAAAATAAATTCTTCCTGTTCATCATAGAATATGATATGAAAGTTTATATTATGTTCTTTAGATAAAGAAATAAAAGCTTTTCACTACTATAACCTGATTTGATTCTCAACATTTTCAGGATTATCATCTTCATTTTATAGTTGAAGAAGCCGATACTTAGGTATATGAAAGAGCCCAAGTTCTTAAGTAGCAAGATGATCCCAAACTTCCTTTCAGCTATTAATTTTTTTCATGTCAGTGTGTTAAATAAATGTGTGGGCTTTTTTAAAGTTGCATCCAAGTTTTTACTTCCCTACTAGAATGAAAGCTCTTCCAGGTTAAGGACTGTACTTTCCCTTTTCTTCTCTCCTCGCTTTCCTTTCATTTCCCCTTCTTTCTTCCCACCCTTTCACCTTCCTTCCTTCCTTCCTTCCTTCCATCCTTCCTTCCTTCCTTCCTTCCTTCCTTCCTTCCTTCCTTCCTTTTTCCCTCCCTCCCTCCTTCCTTCTCTTTCTTTTCTTGTTTTTGTTTTGGAACAGTCTTACCCTGTAGCCCAGATTGTCCTGGAACTTGCTCTATATCCCAGCTAGTCTCAAATTCTCAATCTTCATGCCTCAGCTTTCTGAGTGCTGAAATTACAGACATGCACTACCAAACCTGACCATTAGTGGTTCTTAAAATGGCCTATGGGGAATAGCCCAGTGGGTCCTTTTTCTGACATCGTTTGCCAGACTCAGATTTAGGTGTGCTTAGGCATGACCTTTATCTTTTCCAAACCTGAAGCTTGCAGCTCGGCCACACAGTATAGACTTGAGGACAGTGTTAGCAGAACACTGTAAGTCCCAAGCAATGGTCCTCCATGGCTCACTGAGATTCATTGCTATTAATATCTATATTTCTATTAATACTCCCTTTTCACTGTGAGCTAATTTAAATCTGCTGTTCTCTAGGCTATTCTTAACCACACATTCTTAGGTCTGGGCCTAGCTCCCATTTACAGATCATAACTTCCATTTTGGTTTTTGTAGTTGCAGAAATAATAGAATCTCTATCCCCTCAGTACTTCTCAGGGGAGGGGTGGGTTTCTATGGTGTTTAGGGGACAGTTCTGTCCCATGCATGGTTAGAAGATTAGTATACTTGTCCCCTGAAGACTTCTGGTGTCTGTAGTGTTTCCCAATCATTGTGGCAACTTACACCAGAACCACTACACTCCATAATGCACATTTCCAACCTCTCTAAGGGGACAAGGATGGATAGTCCTGTCACTGGGTGAAAATCTCTATACCCAGATACCTATCTCTACCACCACTGATCTCTGTTGAGTCACTATCCAAGTTAGAACTAAATATGGGGATATTCCCTTCTATATCTGGAGAAAAGGTGTTTTTTTTAGAATCCCAGTCTAGGGCTCCAATCTTTGTGAAGCAAAGAGGCAATGTAAGGCTTAGAAACAGAATATCCTTTCGAATTGGGCTCCTGAGATCCATTGAGAGGCATTGCTGCTCTGTCAAACAGGGCTGTATTAGTTTTTGTTTTGTTTTGTTGCCTTTCCTGGGGCTTGAACTCAGAGCCTGGGCACTATCCCTGAGCTTCTTTTGCTCAAGGCTAGCACTATACCACTTAAGCCACAGTGCTACTTCCTGCTTTTTCTGTTTATGAGGTACTGAGGAATCGAATCCAGGGCTTCATGCATATTAGGCAAGCACTTTACCACTAAGTCACATTCCCAACCCTTCAAACAGTTTTAATCTCAACACTTTTTTTTCTCTTAAAATTACATTAAGACTGAAAGTACAGTCAGGGAGTAGGGAGTGACTATTTTGAGGGAGCTAATGAAAACATTCTGGAACTAGATAAGTATAATGATTGGAGAATCTTAACTGTAGGTAGTGTTCTTTAGAGTATGAGTGGGTGGGGCATGAACATATTCTAGAACTCAATAAAGCCAGTGATTGCAAACCTATATATACGTTAATAAATTGTACTCTTTCCTGCTTTCCTTCCTTCCTTCCTTCCTTTCCCCCCCTCTTTCTTTCTTTTTCCAGTCCTGGGATTGAACTCAGGGCCTGGGCTCTGTCCCTGAGCCTCTCTGTGCTCAAGACTAGCACTTTACCACTTGAGCTACGGTGCCACTTCCAGTTTTTTTCTGAGTAGTTTATTGGAGATAAGAGTCTCACGGACCTACCTGCCTGGGCTAGCTTTGAACCAAGATCCTCAGGTCTCAGCCTCTTGACTAGCTAGGATTACAGGCATGAGCTACCAGTACTCTTTAAGGGTAGGTTTTATGGTAAGGTAATCCAATTTCAATTTTTTTTAATTACACAAGTCTGCTACTTCAGTATTTTCCTCACTTAACAACGTTGCCCAAGCAAGTGGTGCTGTGGCTCAATGTGGTAGAGTGCTAGTCGTGAGCAAAAGAGTTCAGGGACACTGCTCAGGTCCAGAGTTCAAGCCCCACAACCAACATATATATATATATATATTTTCACTGACTAACAAGTAATGTACTCATTGCCTTACTCATGTAACTGAACCCCTCTGTACAACATCTTTACAATAAAATAAAATTAAAACAAAAAACAATATTATCCAAACTTGAAACTTAAAAGATCTCATTCTCTTTTGCAGACTTTCCTCTCAGTTTGCATTTCTAATGGATCATTAAAATGTAGCTATTAAATTCTTGAATCTCTTTTCTTCCTCTCTACCCTATTGCCAATAATGACCGTAGCTCCTTTCTGTTGCCTATACTGTTGTGATGATCTCTTTAAGTTTTGTCCTTGTCTTTAGCCTCTTCCCACTCTCATGATCTTTCTAAAGTACTTCCAACAAAGTCCTCCACTTTTTATTGTGGAGTATAATATATATACACAGATTATACAAGATACGTAACGTACAGTGTAATAAAAGAAACACCCATACTCCTATCTATCACTTACATATATCTATTAAAACTGCCAACATCCTAGATGGCCCTATTTGCCCCTTCCCAATCTTATTCTTACTGCCCTCATTCCTCCATCCACATATCCTGACTTATGGTAATCACTTCCATGTTTTTATTTATGGTTTTGCTACAAATGGGTATATTCTTAAGCAATATTGTTAGTTTTGTTTATTTTTTGAACTTTCTTTAAAGTTCAAAAGACATTTTCAGTGTTATTCTTCACTTTATACTTTCAAGATTCACTTACACTATTGCATATAGCTTGGTTATTTTCTTAAACTAAAGTCTGATCCATTTCTTCCAATTATATAGATGCTAAGTCCAGAATTTTTTATGTGACACCAAAGAAAGGCCTTCTGTGGCCATATCTTATCCTGCTCATTGCTGTGACCTCTTCTCCACATCCTTTCCTGTAATATATCTGAGTTCATCTCTTCAGCTACCATGTCTTTCTATGCCTCCTTATGTTTAGAATGTCATCCCTTTCATTTTGTCATATTTCATTCTGTCAACTACTTTCTTAAGGCACAATATTTTCTTTCCAGTGTTTCATAATTCTTTATCCATCTCTCTCATTTTTAACCATTATAAGGTGCTTTGTATTTGGAAGGCAACAGTGTGTCCAATGAGCCAAGCTTTGAGATTAGATATTAAGTAGAAGCTCAATAAATGTTTATCTCTATATAGTAGATATTCGGTGATATGGCTGAAATCTTTGGTAGTAGCATGCCACATTTAATTCAGCAGTATATACAACTATAAAACTTTTTTTCTGATCTGCAGCATCTTTCTGAAACGTGTCTATTTCTGGCTGCTGTGAGTAATTTATCATGTGTTTGGAATTTTCAAGAGTTTGAAGAAAACACTTGCAGTTTATACTTTGATTAATGTTTAATTTCAACTCTGAAAATATCAATTTGTATTATAAATTTAAATATTAGTTATAAGGGGGCTGGCAAGGTGGCTCAGTGGTAGAGTGCTTGCCTTGCATGCATGAGGCCCTGGGTTCGATTCCTCAGCACCACATAAGCAGAAAAAGCCAGAAGTGGTGCTATGGCTCAGGTGGTAGAGCACCAGCCTTGGGCTGAAGAGCTGAGGGACAGCACCCAGGCCCAGAGTTCAGGCCCCATGGCCAGCAAAAAACAAAAAAACAAAACCCACAAAAATCTGCTGGAAGATAAATATTAGTTATAAATTTGTTTATTTAAACAATAAAATCACAGTTGCATGCTTGTTTTGATTAGCTTTCTTAAACATTTCTCAAATCTTAACAGATAAAACATATACAAATACAATGAACCACAGATTTATCTGTGTACTTATAAGTACTGCTGCTTTTATTGTGGTATCTTCCCAAGATTTCAATTACATATTTTCAACTTCCCCAAGCAAATAACCAGGAATGTGTTAGCTTTATAAAAAGCAACAGGAATACTGTCTCAAATTGGCAAGAGATTTAGGTGACAAATTAATTGATCCGTGGTTGAGGAATAAGACTTGGTTTCGTTCTCAAGTTGATTCAGGACCATGCCACTAATTATGCATCAGAGCTTCCCTCTTCAAATGAACTTCGTTTGCTATATTAACATGACTTTTAGTTTGTGCTTTTCCACTGGGATTTGAACTCAGGGTCTGGTGCTTGCTAGGCAGGCATTCTACCACTAAGCCACACCTTTAGCCTTTTTCTGCACTGGTGTTTCTTGTCCTGAGATAGGGTGATACTCAGGTGTATGCCTGGACTAAGAGGTGACATTGTAAACTTTTCTTCGAGGGTTGGCTTTGAACTTCTGTCTTCCTTCTGTAGGCCTCCCAAGTAGCTAGGATTATAGGTGTGAGCCACTGGTACCTGGCTTAACTTTTACTTTATTGTAGATTTTCATGCCTTTGAAGATTTTTTAGTCCCACACTTGACCACAGTGTTACAAAGCACTGTCCAATAATGGTGATATAATGACTTTAATGTTAGTATTGTTCAGAACTTACAATGCCGTAATAGTACCACATTATAATTAGTGTAACATATAAGGCAGTTTTTCTCAAAGTATAGTATGAAACCACCACCCCCAGCCGCAGCATTTTCTAGAAATGTATTAGATAATGAGAATTCTCAGTCTCCTATACCAAATCTTCTAAACCAGAAACTCTGAGGATGGGATATAGAAATCTGTGTTGGGGCAAGTGTTCTAAGAAAATTCATGCCAGATACTGATGGCTTATGCCTGTAATCTTAGCTACTTAGGAGTCAGAGATCTGAGGATCAAGGTTTGAAGCCAATCTAAGCAGACAAATCTGAGACTCATCTCCAATTAACCACTAAAAAACCAGAAGTAGAGGTGTCACTCAAGTGGTAGAGCATTAACCTTTAGCAAAAATACGTTGTGAGAATATAAGACCCTGAGTTCAAATTTCAGTACTGGTACACATGCACACATATGCCTGTGCATGCACATATACACACAAAGAAAATTCCAATTCATTTTTTTCACATTTTTTATTGTCAAGGTGATGTATAGAGGAGTTACAGTTTCATAAGTAACGTAATAAGTACATTTCTTGTCAAACTTGTTACCCTTTACCTCATTTTTCTCTTACTTTCCCTCCCCCCCACAAGTTGTACAGATCATTTCCAACATATTGTCTTGTGTATGTCACTGTTGCATTGGTTCCCTCCTTGTCCTTTGTCTCACCATTCTGTTGTTCCCCTTCTCCTCCCTAATTCAAATAAATGTACATACAATACCAGGGTACCAAAATCAAATACAGTGACAACTCAGGTGTATGCCTGGACTAAGAGGTGGCCTTGTGAACTTTTCTTCGAGGGTTGGCTTTGAACTTCTGTCTTCCTTCTGTAGGCCTCCCAAGTAGCTAGGATTATAGGTGTGAGCCACTGGTACCTGGCTTAACTTTTACTTTATTGTAGATTTTCATGCCTTTGAAGATTTTTTTAGTCCCACACTTGACCACAGTGTTATAAAGCACTGCCCAATCATGGTGCTATAATGACTTTAATGTTAGTATTATTCAGAACTTACAGTGCCTAATAGTACCACATTATAATTAGTGTAACATATAAGGCAGTTTTTCTCAAAGTATAGTATGAAACCACCACCCCCAGTCGCAGGAAGAACATACAAAATAAAAACATACAAAAGAAGAACATACAAAAGAAAAAAATCACATAGTACATTAAAACAACAACAACAAAGAAAAACCTCTTATGTCCATGTCTTAGAGTTCATTTCACTTAGCATCATTTTATACGGTCATATGTACATAACTATAGAGCTATTCTGCTCATCTGCTAAGATTATCCATGATGTATACTAATTATTACAAAAAGGGAAACCACAGGATCTATGTTTCTTTGGTTCTGGCTTATTTCACTTAATATGATTTTTTTTCAAGAATTTCCATTTCCTAACAAATGGGGCAATGTCATTCTTTCTGAAGGAGGCATAGAATTCCATTGTGTATATATACAACATTTTCTTGATCCATTCATCTACTGAGGGGCATCTGGGTTGGTTCCATATCTTAGTTATGGTAAATAATTCTATGATAAACATAGTTCTGCCGGTAGCTTTAGTATGGCATTGTTTGTGATTGTTTGGGTAAATGCCCAAAAGTAGGATTGCTGGGTCATAGGGGAGTTCTATATGGAGTCTTTTGGTGAACCTCCATACTGCTTTCCAGAGTGATTGGACAAGTTTACATTCCCACCAACAGTACAGTAGCGTTCCCTTTTGGCCACATCCCCTCCATTCTAACTGGGGTGAGGTGGAATCTCAATGTTGTTTTGATTTGATGTGTTTGATGGCCAGAGATGTTGAACATTTCTTCATGTGTCTATTGGCCATTCTTATTTCCTCTGCAGAGAAGTCTCTCTTTAAGTCTTTAGCCCACTTATTAATGGGGCAGTTGTTTCTTTCAGGATTTGTTGAAAATTCCAAGTCATTGTAAAGGTTGAGAGCTATGTCAAGAAGAGAGAATAGTTCCTGAATTTAGCTTTCTTGGACAAGCTAAAATTATTATCTTAAATCTTTGTTCTACGTGGTCCATGTACATGATCACTAGTGTTTTTTAACTGTTGGAACACTCTTTAGTTTGCTGTTACTTAGGATTGTTAATGCTGATGGGTCCTTCTTAATTACTTATCAGTCCTTGTATTGATTATGTCTTAGCTTACACAGATAAAAATAGGTATATGTCTATATTGTTGATCAGGTCTATTGCTTAATAGGAGAAAAGAAATGTCTAGTGTGTTAACTCACTTTATTTAAATCAATAAAATACTAAATAAATCTTATTTGTATTAGTCCATATTCTTCAGAAGTAATAGAACTAATAAGATGGATGACTACCTAATGGATGGGATTTATGATAGGAATTGACTTATGCAATTATGCAGGCTAAGAAGTCCTATGATATGCCACCACACGCTAGAGAACTAGGAAAGTTGGTAGTGTGTGTGGTTCAGACAAACTCTGAAAGCTTGAGAATCAGGAGAGCTACTGGTGCAAGTCGTGGAATTCCAAGGCCCAAGAACTTGAGAGTGCTGATGTCTCAGAGAAGAATAAGATGGAGTCCTGGTTCTAGATTTCATGGTGCTAACCCTGATTCAAAGCCAAGTCTCATCTAGAAACTACCCGGTTAAATGTATCCAATAACACCTCAAATTAACTGCTACATAATCATAGTTACCTTTCCTTTGTATTAAAAAATATTATGTAAGCCGGGCACTGGTGGCTCACGCCTGTAATCCTAGCTACTCTGGAGGCTGAGATCTGAGGATCGCGGTTCAAAGCCAGCCCGGGCAGGAAA
>NW_012267238.1:6990021-7008522 GCF_000151885.1 Dipodomys ordii | reverse complement strand
TGGCTTTTTTCTTTTTGCTTATGTGGTGCTGAGGAATCGAACCCAGGGCCTCAGGCATGCAAGGCAAGTGCTCTACCACTGAGCCACCTTCCCAGCCTCTGTGAGACTCTTATCTCCAATAAACCACTAGAAAACCGGAAGTGGCATTGTGGCCCAAGTGGTAGAGTGCTCGCCTTGAGCTGAAGAGCGCAGGGACAGCGCCCAAGCCCAGAGTTCAAGCCCCACGACCGACAAAAATAAAAATAAAAAATAAAATGTTACAGCTTGGACAGTTCGTTTGACATTCAGCAGTTTTTAACATTTTTCTTTGATATATTTTAAACACTGCTTCATTTATTGTTGAAAGAGTAGAACATTTTAGCTTATCTTAATTATTTTCTTTATTCAACAACATGAAATCAAGTCCCCTCCAAAAAGTTTTAATTCCCTAAGTAGAGAACAGAGCCAACGTCCAGAACTTTGGTTAACCTGAGAAACTGTCACTGTCATGTTTTCATACCTTTTTTAATGACTAAGTTGGAAAGTTATATGTTCCAACTCATAACTTTTCAAGGTTATGAGTTCATGTATGCGTACAGTAGCTAACTTTTCTGTGGTCTTGTTGACTATTAAGACTTTCTCCTGCATAAGAGAAACACAGGAAGTATTTTTAATTACCTACTATAGACTCTTGGACTGAATCATGCCAAAATACTGAGGTAGGTAAAAGGCACATGTTCAAAACAATTATAAGATATTAATATATAACACATTTTAAACATAGTTCTACCTTATTTTTCCCACTGTATGATTATATAAAGTGGGAATACTTTGGTTCATTTTACATATGAAGAAACTAATTCTCACAGGGGTTAAATGTCATTAGGGTTATACAGCTAGAATATGAAGATTAGAGTTTGAACCTGTATGCTCATATTGTTCATTCTTTTTATTTCCTACTTTACCATGCATCCTTTCAATTTCTTGCTTCAAGGGACTTATAAAAGACTTGTACAGGGGCTGGGAAGGTGGCTCAGTGGTAGAGCGCTTGCCTTGCATGCCTGAGGCCCTTGGCTCGATTCCTCAGCACCACATGAGCAAAAAGAAAAAAAGCTGGAAGTGGCGCTGTAGCTCAAGTGGTAGAGCGCTAGCCTTGAGCTAAAGAGCTGAGGGACAGTGCTCAGGCCCAGAGTTCAGGCCCCACAACTGGACCCCCTTTTCCCCCCAAAAAGAAACTTGTACACCTGAAATAACATTCATGAGGAAACTTGTAGTTATAATCAAAGAACTGCTTACAAATGAAATTTCTACTTACAAGTCCTGCAGAGAAGACTTCTGATCTGATTGACATTGATAGTTTTAAAGGGGGGTAGGTTTGGTTGGAATTAACTACATATCAATAAATCCATTTCTAGTTTATTGAAAACTCACTTTCACTGATGGTAAAATAAAAAGTTGAAGATTCTTACAAAAGTAAAGTGCCACCATTTTAAATACAGGGAAGGCATGATAAATGGCTATTGTTATTTTAATAAAGAGAAATGTGCTCTAGACATTAAATGATTGCACTTGATTGTCCCTGAACTCTATTACTCAAGGCTCACACTTTACCATTTGAACCACAACTCCACTTCCAGCTTTTTGGTAAGCAATTAGAGATAACATCTTATAGCCTTTCCTTTCCCAGGCTTCAGATTACAATCCTTAAATGTCAGCTTCCTGAGTACCTAGCATTTACATATGTAAGCCACTTGTACCCAGCTTGATTCCATATTTTTTACTGTACAGCGTAACTTTTTCTTTTTTACTCAGAAAAGGACTGGGGTCCAAATGATTTGCTTAAATCAGAGTGTTATTTAGAATTTCCCCCAGAGATTGGCCAAAGAGATATTTGCCTTTTGCATTAGGAATCCATACCTCCCCAAATGAAATCTGCAAACTCTGGAGTCTTAGAAGAAAGTGAGACTAGAAATGTGTCCAGGGCTGCAAAGGGGACCTATTCCTCACAATTAGAGTGCCTCAAGATAAGTTTCAGCTGAGCATAGAGTTCAGAGTGTTTGCCAAGCAAGTACAAGCCTTGGGTTCAATCATAGTATCACACACACAAAAACCAAGGAAAATGAAAGTTAAGTTTCAAGTCTAATATTTATTCAGCTGCATTGTTCACTCATACGAGATTTTAAAAAAAAGATCATGTAATTGTTTACTTGTAAAGATGAAAAGGAAGGTCCTGGTGCTATATTGCCTGAATATATTAGCATCTGCCTTCACACTGAGATAACTCTGAACCACTGAAGTGGCAATGCTAAATTACCAGGTTATAAAAAAGACTTGAAGGCATCTAGAATCTTCCCATGCCACCTCCCCTCTTCTGTGGAGCTCTCTGTTCAAAATCCTCTCCAATCTGGTATCGTCTTTATACCTTAATGTAGATGCAAGTTGTGTAGACCTCGGAAGTTTTTACAACTTAAGAGACAAATCTTTTTTTAGAATGAAAAGGCTTTGGGTCCTATCTTAAAAAAAAAAAAGACAAGGTAATGGTACGTGGTTTACTAAAAATTATCCTAGTTCTGCCCAGACTTTGTGTTTAATAAGTTAGTCCCATTTTCTGGACTTCTGCTCTTTGATCTGAAAAATAATCATGATGATCACAGACTCTTCCTTGCCCTTATCATAAGTAAGTTTGATAATATAAAAGGAGAACTTATAATTCAGAGAATTCATCAGAGCTGGGTCCTCAGTGAGAATCAGCTCAGATCAGGAAAAGAGTTCCCTTCTTCAGTACCCACCTCTAAAGAGACAGTAAGGAAGGTCATTGGGTATTTGAGTAGACTCTTGGGGGATTAATAGGATATTGATCGAGATCATCATAAAAACACAAAATTGCAGGACTCTCTGGAATTTAGGATGTTTGGGGACTGAGAATAAGAATGAAAGGAGGTGGGCTGGGAAGTTAGCTCAGTGGTAGAGTGCTTGCCTCACATGCATGAAGCCCTGGGTTCGATTCCTCAGCACCACATAAGCAGAAAAAAGCTGGAAGTGGCACTGTGACTCAAGTGGTAGAGCGCTAGCCTTGAGCTGAAGAGCTGAGGGACAGTGTCCAGGCTCAGAGTTCAAACCCCATGACCAACCAAAACAAAAAACAAAAAAAAGAATGTAAGGAGGGAATGTTAAAAAACAATGCTAAAAATTTCAGCAAACAGTTTGTAACCAAGTGAAAGAAGGCCCCTGGAATGCTATCCTGGGGAGTTTTGACTTGACATTTTCTTATCTCATACCATACCAAGAAAATTACATACTTATGTAGATGCTTTTGACATCTAGCACTGATGGACTCACACTTGTAATCCTAGCTTCTTGGGAAGCTGAGATTGGGGAACTGTGGTTCAAGACCAGCTCATACAGAAGAGTTTTTGTGATATTATCCTCTGAATGGAGAACTGGACAGGGCAACTTGGTGGCACAGGCAGTATAACACAAGTGGATAATAAATAAGACCATGTCTCAAAACCCCATTGTAAACCGGGTTGGAGGCCCACAGTTCAGTGGGAAGAGTACCTCCCTAGTAAGCATGAGGCCCAGAGTACAAACTTCAATATCACCACCACCCTCTCCCCCCAAAAAAGAAAGGTTGAAAAATGCTATTAAGCAACAAGGAACCTGATTAATAAACTTCTGGGAAAAGATTCCATTCCTTATTCTCTTTGTGACTGTCATGTAATTACCACTCTTTACTGCACTGGGATGGTGTCTTTGCTAAAATAAAATATACCAAAAATTGTTCAGCCTTTCATTACAATCAATCATATAGACATTAAGAAGATGATGGAGCCGGGTATTGGTGGCTCATGCCTGTAAATCCTAGCTACTCACCAGGCTGAGATCTGAGGATCGAGGTTCAAAGCCAGACTGGGCAGAAAAGTCCGTGAGACTCTTATCTCCAGTAAACCACCAGAAAACCAGAAGTGGCAGCGTGGCTTAGAGGTAGAATGCTTGCCTTGAGCTGAAGAGGTAAGGGACAGCGCCCAGGCCCATAGTTCAAGCCCCACGACCAACCCCCTAAAAAAGATGATGGATTAGCCAGAGGCTCAGGAATAGGAATTGGGAACTGACCACTCAGGAGAATGGTAATTTTTTTAACCTGAATAAATGTGATAACTTTTATGAAATAGAAAAACTAATATGTGAAAGAGATACCATCCACCACACACTTGTGTAATCCCAGGACCCAGGAGACTGAGGCAGAAAGGTCTCAGGTTTTAGTCTAGCCTGGGCTACATATTTAGACTGTATCTCAAAAAGAAAAAAAGGCACAAAAAAGTAAATATCTGAATAACCCTACTAAAATAACATTCATTATCTATTTTAAAACAATTTAATTCTGATTTTTAAACTTTTGAAAAGAAAAATCTAGGCATGGATGGCTTATCTGATGGATTCCATCCAACATATAGGGAAGAGATAATACCCAAATTGGTCTCAAGATTCAATGTAATCCTCTAAAAACCACAGTACATTTTTTGCATGTAAAAATTAAAAGCTGATTCTAAAATTTGTATAAAAATACGAATGACCTAAAATAACCAAAACAATGTTAAAAATATTTGGAGGACTCATATCACTTTAAGACTTTAAGTATGCATAAAGAGATCATAGGAGAATATCACAGGAGTCTAACCAATGCACATATATTTGACCAACTGATTTTAACAAAAATACAAAGATAATTTGATAAAGAAAGCATATTTCTGTTCAATAAATGTTGCTAGAATAGCCGGATAACCATAAGGAAAAAAATATAAACCATGATTCTTACTTTACACTCTACATAAAACATGGATCCTAAATTAGCATAAAAGCTGTAATTGAACATTTTCTACTCAAAACAAAAGCAGAAAATCTTTAACTAGACTAAGATTTTTTTTAGATAAATAAGACAGCATAAAAAACCTGGACTATTTTTCATTTTTCATTAAAATGGAAAACATATTTTCTTCAAAAGATAGCATTAACAAAGTAAGCCAGGCGCTGATGGCTCATGCCTATAATCCTAGCTACTCGGGGGCTGAGGATGTGAGAGCCACATTTGAAGCCACTTAGGCAGAAGAATCCTTGAGACTCTCATCTCCAATTAACTAGCAAAAAATTGGAACTAGACATATGGCTCAAGTGGTAGAAGACCAGATGCTGAGCAGGCAAGCATAGGCCACTGAGTTCCAGCTCCAGTATCAGTGAACACACACAAAAGATCTTAGTGAAATGAAGATATTCGATTATTTGTAATTTAAAAATAAAAACTTAAAAATTTTAAAATAAAAATTTAAATAAAAAAGGAAAAGGAAAGCTACAGAGTTGAGAGAATATAGCCTCCTCTCCCTCCCATTGTGTTTGTGTATGTGTGTATATATAAAATCTTACAGTGGGAAGGGGAAACAACGAGGAGGCAGCAATGCTTGATAAGAAATGTACTCGTTATCTTGCCCATGTAATTGTAACTCCTCTGTATGGTATTCTCACAATAAAAAATTTTTTTTAAAAAATCTTACAGTGGACGCTATTCAGGATATATAAAAGATTCTTTTTTTTTTTTTTTTGGGTCACTTGTGGATCTTGAACTCTGGACCTGGGTGCACGCTATCCCTCAGCTCTTCAGCTCAAGGCGAGCGCTCTACTAGTGGAGCCACAGCACCACTTCCTGTTTTCTGAGCAGTTTATGGGAGATAAGAGTCTAACAGAGTTTCCTGCCTGGGCTGGCTTTGAACAGCATCCTCAGATCTCAGCCTCCTGAGTAGCTAGGATTACAGGCGTGAGCCACCAACACCTGGCTAAAAGATTTTTATAACTCAACATCTGTTCAGCAGCTGTAATCATCAAAGAAATACAAATTTGAAATGCAGTAAGATACCACTGACAACTCCCAAAATTACTATAATGACAAAGTCTGATAAAGGAATTGGTATTCTCCTGTATATCAGAATGGGGGAAAGGGATACTAATTGTTTTGGAAAACAATCTGGTTGTTCCTTTTTACACTCACTATGTGACCCAACCATTTCACTCCTGGGTATTCAGCCAAGAAAAAATGTTCACAATAAGTGTAAAAGATTGTTTCTAGTTAATTGATTCATAGTAGCTCCAAGCTGGAAATAATCTAATTTCTCCTTAATATGTGATTGAATTAAAAAAATGGTACTTTATCAAATACTGCTCAGCAATTTAATAAACTTCTGATGTGACAATATGAATAAATCATAAAAACTTTATGTTGTGCCAAAAAACGGCAGACATTAGCAAATACATTCTAATCCATTTTTGGTACTCTAGAAAAGATAAATATGATCTATAATGGCAGAAAATAGATTGGTAGGTGCCTGGGGCTAGGGTGGTGAATCAAGATGGAGGGTACAGAGATCTTTTGGGGGAGAAAGAATATTCTGTCTTGATTGCAATAATTGTTATTTGACAGAATTCATTTATCTGAACTCTTACGATGGATGTATATTGCATACAAATTTTGACCTTTCACATGGTTTCCTTTTTCTTTTCAAATAAGCCAGAAATGGCGGGGTCAGCTCTGTGTTAATCTTCTAATGCTGTGTCTGACTTTCTGTATTAAACAAAAGCCTTTTCAATCATTCAGAGGGGCTACCGAAAAGACTCTATATAGGAATATTTTTTCAGCTATGTGTACTCCAGGACTCCTCAGATTCAGACAGGCCATTTACTTGACAACATCATTTAATCTTTGAAATTAGATTCAGTGTCTCTTCTATCCTTTGACTGATTCCCCTGCAGTTTTATTGAATGTTGTGAACAGAGAAAAAGTCAGACTCCTGTAGGACGCCATGCCCAGTTCATTATCTGTGGTGGAAGCAGCATTCCATGATGTCTGCCCATGATCAGCAAATTTGTATACTGGCCTCAAGTGGGTGGTACCAAGTTCTCCACAAGATTCTGTGCTTTTGTTGATGTATATTTGTAATTCTAGAGATCTGACTCGGTAAAATCCAGATCCCTACCCATAAATTTCTTTAAATGTCAGAAATTAAGAAAGCCAATACCAGGCTGGTGTTTTATATACACAGACATAGCCAGGAACAGAGACAGAGCAGGAATCTCTAAACTCTGATCAAGTTATCCTCAATAAGTGCTCAATAAGTCACAGCCACATCCCAACAGCCATCATTAGCAGTTCAGTGCAGTGTTTCTCAAAATGGAGTCCATGGACATTTTTTTTATCCCTGGACTCTACTTCTTACCTATTGAGTCTGATAACTGTATTGGTACTAAGCAACCATATTTTGAGCAGATGATTCTGATGCATAGTACAGTTTAAATGCCACTTTTAAAGACAATATTGAGGTAAGGAAGGACTTAAAATAAGGATGAAACAAAGTCAGGTTGAATTTAAGAAAACCAGGTCTAGGGAGAAGAGAGTGACATGAGCCTTTGTTTTCAAGGAAATAATGTAGTCAACATTATTTGTCTACTCTTTATCCAACTTTGCCCAGGTTTCCCTAGTAACCTTTGATTAATTCAGTGCTTTAAATATAACTTAAATCAGATTATTCAAGAACATTAAAGTGAGGTCCTCCAATGGAATGACCTTTGTTTCTCCAAAAATGCAAGGGTTGACGACAGCTCATAGTTGCTTTGTCAATGGGAAAGGTAATTCCACTAATGGATTTTGAGTTCTCTGCAGAGAGGTTGACCTGATCTTTGGGGAATCAATCTCATAGAATTCATCAATGTAATTACTGATACAGGCTCTTTGGTTTCCCAGATCTGACCTTCTACCCCTCACACATGACAAATTCATCCTGTCCCTCTGTCTTTGATGTAGTAGAATGGATAAAGTGCACTCATAATAGCCTCTTCAGAGAGATAGAACTGTGATTCTCTTCCCCATAGTAAGTCATGATACAGCCCACCTACTAACTCAAGCTGGAAATTTTGGAGTCTTTCTTTATTCTTCCTTTACCTGCATGCCCATATTTAGTTTATCACCAGGGTTAGTCAATGCAGTCTCTGAAATACGTCTTGAATGTATATGCTTTTGCCACTGCCCTGGTCCAAATTGCCATTATTTCATGAGCAGTACTTTATCTTCCTTCTTGTGTTCTTTCTCCACTTTACTCCAAGAACATTGGAGCAAGAACACTGCATGTATGTGTGTCTACACATGCATGCACACCAGTACTGAGACTTGACTCCAACTTTGTGCTTTTGCTCAGCTTTCTCACTCACTCCTGGTGCTTTACGATTTGAACTATTCCTCTACTTCTAGCTTTTGGTGGTTCTTGGGGATAAGATTCTCTCAGATTTGTCTGCCTGGGCTGGATTTATGCCTCTATCCTCAGATCTCAGCCTAGTGTGCAATTATAGGTGTGATCCAAGCACTCAGCTTCACATCACTATTTGAGGAGCAACTTAAGTGTACTGAGTCACCTGTGGGCTGCACTTCTCTGCCCTGGTGTATACCATGAGGTCCATAAGGGCTTAACACTAGTAGATCTGCTAAATGTTGATTTAATTGAAGGGGTTTGTATTGGTGAGAAGAAATTGAAAGTGAATAAAACAGAAAGTGAATTAAATAATAAATATAGTCTGGGCACCCAGAAAGGACCTGTTACTATTGAGGTAACAAACTTGTCCTGGTTCTTAGTTTAGAACCCATAGTTAAAGCTTATTTTGATTAGGTAATGGCCTAGATTGCTTTAAATGAGATGAGAATTTACTGAGTTACCTAGGCCAAAAGGTCTAAGAGGAAGACTTGTCTGAAGAATTAAATTAATTTAGGACACATTTCATCATGACCTTTTTCCCATTCGTGTCCTGCCACCATCACCACTACAATGAGACAGGGTCTGACTGTGTAGCCCAGGCTGGCCTCCAACTCAAAATCCTCCTGCCTCACCCTGTGCCAGCTCATCTATCTTCAGGATCCATCTTTGAATTCTGCTATGATTAGATTACTGTTCCTAGGCTTGAAATAGGTGTGTCTACAACTTCAGGTCAGGGTCATCACAGCCTTAAGTGCACTGACATTCAAATACAGAAATAAAGATCCTAGAGTTGAATCTCCATAACATTAAGTGGATTTGAATTGTGTACCCATCACAACACCAAACACTGTGGCCTATAGGCTGGAATATGGTAACTGTTTTAATTGAAGGTTCCAAGGTCTGCAGCTTGTGGTTGGAATCAGATTAGCTTTAATAAAGGATGTGAGCTTTTCTAGGGGATCCTTTGTGTGTCTACAGCATCTGTAATACTATGGTATTACCTAGGATGTGAATGGTGTTATATTAACAGAGTAAATGTAGAGAGTTTTTGTTTTTCTAATTTTACCAACAGAGAAGCAAACCAGTAGTCTTTCCTTTTTGTCCCTTTGATTTAATTATCATTAAAGAGTTATATAGTATATGTGTTAAATGCTGGGGATACAAAAGCCTTCACCTCAGATTGTAAGTCTTGTGATAAGATAAAATTCATAGTTTCCTAGGAGCAAATAAGATTCATTTGGAGTCAGAGACTCTTCATTTCTCAGATAAATGAGTCAGGAACAAGTAACTGCTTTCCTCTCCTACAGGAGTCACTTTGCCAAGTGGAGATTGTTTAAGGCCAGGAGATAAGACCTGAATTCTAGTCCTGTCATTTGCTGTCTCCACCTAACCATAAACTTGAATACCAGTCATGAACTGTATGGCCAGTGTTTCTCAGTGTCATCAGTACTTTATCTGTGTTAGTTTTCTCTCAAGCTCTTTCTATACCCTCACTCATATTCCCCAAGAAGATCTTGGGCTGTGACCTCTACAAGTTGTTTACTTTCTATAAGCCTGGTTTTTCTCATCTGTGAAAAGGGGATCCTATTTACTTTGTAGCACTGGTTTGAGGATGAAATGGATAGAAAGCGCATAGCATGTGACAGGAGCTCAAGAAATATCCTTTCTGGCCGGGCGACGGTGGCTCATGCCTGTAATCCTAGCTACTCAGGAGGCTGAGATCTGAGGATCGCGGTTCAAAGCCAGCCCAGGCAGGAAAGACCGTGAGACTCCTATCTCCAATAAACCACAGAAAACCGGAAGTGGCGCTGTAGCTCAAGTGGTAGCGCACTTGCCTTGAGCTGAAGAGCTGAGGGACAGCGCCCAGACCCAGAGTTCAAGTCCCACGACCAACAAAAAAAAAAAGAAATATCCTTTCTGTACCCAATGGTACAGAGCCCTTCATCACACAGGAAGTATTCCTCCAGAAGTGTGTGGCTGATGTATGGCTCCAAATGACTCTGTCCATGTTTGCTCTTAACTGTTATGGAACAGAAGATCGGCCTAGTATACTTCATGTTGGAATATATTAGGATATGATTATGCATCCTGTACTCAGAAGTCAGACCAAATTTCCTATGTCTATGTGATTATGAGAGGTGGAATTCCAACCTTTCTCTAACTAGGAAAAGAGTGAAAATGGGAGGGAATAGTTATTGGTGAGTATTTTTTTAAAGTAGACTTTTGTTGACAATCAAGTGTTATGTTCTTACTATACCTGAATAATAGATTACATTTATTGATATCATCCAGTAGCCTCAATTACATTCTGATAGACTAGAATCTCACTTGACAGGACCCTTCTGGTATATTGGAAGCTTTTTTGGTCATACCCTCATTAAAAAGAGGGAAGTTAGGGGGAGGGGGGAGGCTGGGAAGGGATGTGAAGGGTGAACCAAAGGAGGAGGCTGCAATGCTTGGTAATAAATGTATACATTATCCTACCCATGTAATTGTAACCCCTCTGTACAGTATGTTCACAAATAAAAAATAAATAAATAAATTTTAAAAAAATTAAAAAAAAGAAGAAGAAGAAGAAAAAAAAAGAGGGAAGTTAAAAAGACACACCTATTTCTAGAAGTTGTGCAAAACTCTCAGGAAATGCCTTACCCTTCTAAAACTAACCACAGTACATGTGAGATTTCATATCTGGAAAGATAATTTGAGGCACTGAGAAAATCATTAGTCATCAAAGAAGAGGTCTGTTATCTGTGGCATTAAACCTATGGTAGGGCAGAAGATCTGGAGTTTTATAATTGCAACTGCCAGTGCTAAACTAAATAGCTGATTCTTCCTAGATACTTGGTTATTCAGAAAAATACATCCCTCTAGGTAATGTGATTAATTAAGTTATTACCATATCAGCTTGTCTGGATGAAAAACACTCAAAGTTGGAAGAAATTGTGCCTGGTGTCTAGTCCATCTATTGAGACAATCCTTGATTCCCTCTGTAGTCTCTCCAGCCTTTCCACTGCTTCTTAGGTCAGTGCTCTGCAAAGAATCCTACACCACCTCTTTTTCTAAATGGTTTTAGGGAACACAGACATACCTGTTTGCTGTTCTATGGCTATTTTCATGTTACTTTAGAATTGAGTTGTTATAACAAAGAATGTAGAGACTAAAAAGCCTAATATTATTTATCTAAGGCAAGACAGAAGATTTTAGAGTTTTAGAAATATTTTTATCAGGGATGAAACTAACAGGATCTTTAGGAAGTACTTAAAAAAATAAATCCAAAACCTGCTTTTCCATAGTATTTCCTAGATGACACTAATATAGGTCAACTTTATTAGTATGTAGAGTCATCTGAGATAGACCACCTTGCTCCTCCACATGTCAGCAGCCCCCTATGCTTAGAGCACTATGATCATGACTCCAGACAGAGTCTCACTAAATGCCAGTATGATGGGATTGCAAGTCCTATCACCACTGGAATATTTCTAGTACATTCTGGATATTGTAAGGCTAAATTTGGGCCCACTTTAGTTTTCTAGGTGCCAGGAGCAATAGGAGAAAGTCGTGGTCTTATTCTGCACATTTGGAGCTCTTTGGACTTAATCCAAAAACAGAGAAGGTTCATGTGACATTGATTCTGTGCTCAACAGCTAGGAGTGATGCAACTTCCAGGTCATATGTACCCACATTTGTATCTCTGTGGTCTGGATGATTGTGAAATATTTTGTTTTTACACTGGATTTGTCTACAAGAGAAAAACAGTCACTTCTGTTTCATCAGAGAAAGTGGTGGGTACTCTTGATTCTAGACACAAATACTGTGTTGTAATTTTATTCATAATAGGCCCGATGCTATATACTTCTGCAAGTAAAATGATGTATATTGTCTCCATTATAGCTAATCTCGCTTAGCTTACCATCTTCTCTCACTATTGTAGACTGTTGCCATAGCTTCCTTAAAGACTTATATCTCTCTCCATTTCTTGGTTTCCTTTCTCTTGTTTGTTTTTGAGACAGGGTCACTATATTGCCCAGGCCCACCTCATTTTTGTATAAGGAGTAACTATGAACCTTGGCTAGATTTTCCTCTACTTCTTCCCCCCATGGATGCCCACTTATCAAAAAGGCCATCTTTCCTCCATTGAGTTTGTTTTGCAGTTTTATAAAAAATAATTGGAGGGACTGGGAATGTAGCCTATTGGTAGAGTGCTTGCCTAGCATAAATGAATCCCTGAGTTCGATTCCTCAGTACCACATACACAGAAAAAGCCAGAAGTGGCGCTGTGGCTCAAGTGATGGAACATTAGCCTTGAGCTGAAGAGCTGAGGGACAGCACCCAGGCCCAGAGTTCAAACCCCATGACCAACAACAACAACAAAAAATGGAGCTGAACACTAGTAGCTTATACTGTAATCTTAGCAAGTCAACTGTGATCTGAGATTCATAGTTCAAAGCCAGCCCAGGCAGGAAAGTCTGTGAGACTCTTATCTCTAATAAACTACAAAGAGAGACAGACAGACAGAAAGATAGAAATGGAGGGCTGGGAAGGTGGCTCAGTGGTAGAGCACTTGCCTTGCATGCTCAAGGCCCTGGGTTCGATTCCTCAGCACCACATAAGCAAAAAGAAAAAAGCCGGAAGTGGCGCTGTGGCTTAAGTGGTAGAGCGCTAGCTTTGAGCTGAAGAGCTGAGGGACAGCGCCCAGGCCCAGAGTTCAGGCCCCATGACTGGACCCAAAAAAAAAAAAGAAAGAAATGGAGCTGTGATTCAAATGGTAGAGTACTAGCCTTGCACAAAAAAGCTCAGGGACAGCCCCGAGACTGGTACCAAAAAAAAAAAAAAAAAAAAAGTGAAGGAACAACACCTAGGCTCTGAGTCCAAGCCCGCAGTACACACACACACACACACACACCGAGATGAGTGCCAGTTCCTCACACTGTAATCTAGTGGCTGAGCAGACTGAGATCCAGAGGCCTGCAGTTCAAAACAAGCCCAAACATCTCCAAAATAACTAGCAAACAACTGGACTGTAGAGGCATAGCTCAGGTCGTAGAGTAACAGCCAAGCAAGCAAGATGAACAAGCATGAGGCTATGAGTACAAGTGCAGAGGATGTTCATCTTAGCCAAAGAACCAGAGAAGCTAAGGTTATTTACAATTGGATCTGAATGGTTTGAGGCTTCTTTATGTGTAGAATT
This sequence comes from Dipodomys ordii, assembly GCF_000151885.1. Lineage (NCBI taxonomy): Eukaryota > Metazoa > Chordata > Mammalia > Rodentia > Heteromyidae > Dipodomys > Dipodomys ordii. The sequence goes on along the minus strand of NW_012267238.1, from coordinate 6,995,070 downwards.
GAAGAGGTGTTGTGACAGAAGAAAAATGTGAATTTGAGACTACTAGATAGCCTTACTTTTTCTGATACAAATTTATCAGCATTTTGTAGGCAGCCATTTATCTACCCATGCCCCTTCTTTGGAAGCAGAACCTGACTGTGATGTTATCTGTAGCAAACGTAATTTTCTTCTTTATGAGGGTGTCTGTGTATGTTTATGCTGCACATCATTGATCTAGGGGCCACTTTGAACAAGACAAGTGCTGAAGGGGATACATCAACCTGAAATACAAGTTGAATTATTAACACTACCTTTTAAAATGTACTGTTGTGCTCACACATTTTATATTCACATGCAGAATACAGGTACAAGCATGCACATTACATGCCCGTATGCAGTTGCAACATGCAAACATGTATATGCACAATACATGTCTGTCTACACCTGCAGCAGGCACACACAAGCACACGCCCTAATATCTATGTATACACCTACAACATGTATACACACATGCATCTTCAATACACACAGTTACAAAGGCATTGCCTAGTCAGATTTAGGTGACTGGTCAGATTTAGGTGACTGTAAATAATATTACTTATTAAAAACGATTATCTTCTATGATCATATGACATAATACTTATCGAAATGAACTCCAGGAAGTGAAAATAAGAGGGCTCTTTTGTTTTCTTTTTCTTTGTTCATTTACCTGTCTTTGGGAGGGTAAGGGGGCACAGAAATGGAGGGACAAAGAGTGAACAAGTGCAGCAGTGGTACTCACTAGACATATTGAAAATGAACTATACAACTTGTGGGTAGGACAGGAGGGTAAAATTGAGACAGAGCAAGGGAAGTAGTGACATCTGAAAAATATGAACTCATTACCTGACTTATATAACTAACTCCTCTGTACATCACCTTTATAATAACATTTAAATTTTAATTATCTTTAAAAATTATTATCTTTAAGTATAGAGGTCTCATGTCAGTTTGATTACAATATATCTTGATCAATGTTACATCTTTCATAATTCTCTCCCATCTCATCCCCACCCATCCCTTCAAATTTTGTTTGTTGTCAGTTGTGGGGCTTGAACTCAGGATCTGGGTGCTGTCCATGATCTCTTGTTCTCAAAGCTAGTTCTCTACCACTTTGAGCCACAGCTCCGCTTCCGGTTATTTGAGTGGTTAATTGAAGTTAAGAGTCTCATGGGGTCTTTTCTACTTGGGCTGGCTTTGAACAGCGATCCTCAGATCTTAGCCTCCTGAGTAGCTAGGATTGCAGGTGTGAGACACCAGTACCTGGCTCCTTCAAATTTTGTATTCCATTTCCACATATATACATTGAATATTATGAATGAATTTGCCCACCCTCCTCTCTCCACTGGTCTTCTCCCTTCTCTTTGGCCCCTCCCCCTTGACACCACAAGTCTACATTCTTGGTATTCATTTTGTTAGTCTGTTAGTTGTACAAAGGAGTTATACAATAGGAATTCTCCATTCTCCCCTGCATATACAATACTTTAATTGATATGTTTGTGTTTACTTTAATAATAATATGTTTGTGTAATACTTTAATTGATATGCATGTGACCCTGTATCTGTTTACACACACACACATACATATATATAAATACATACATATATATATATATATATATATAAATGTGTGTGTGGAGAGAGACAGACTAACAGAGAAAGAGTTTAGATATAACTTCCACACATGAAATATAACATGCATCCTTTGTCTCTCTTAACCTGACTTACTTAACATCATTTTCTCCAGGTGCATCCATTTCCCTTCAAATGACATATTATTTTTCCTGATGGATAAGTGAAATAGCAGTGTGTGTGAGTGAGTGTGTGCGTGTGTGTGTGTGTGATTCTTCAAGAGTTTCTTTTCTTGAACTCTTTGTATATTCTGGATGTTAGGTCCTTGTCTGAAATATGGCTGGCAAATATCTTCCATTCTGTAGGCTATCTTTTTTAGCATGTAACTTTGTCCTTTGCTGTGCAGAAACTTGGTGAAATCTCATTTGTCAGTTCACCAAGTTTCTAAGTCTCTGGGACTCTACTCAGAAAATTCCTGCCTATGTCTAGAAATTCTAATGTTTCTCCTAGAAATTCTAATGTTTCTCCTCCTTCCTATATCTTACACTGAGGTCTTTAATATTATAAGGTAACAGATATTCATCCAGTTTGTTTTCTGCATATGGATATCCAGTTTTCCCAACACCATTTGTTGAAGAGGCTTTCTTCCAACTGCTATTTTTTACTCCCTCATCAAATACTGGATTAGCTGTAGTCTAATAGTTTGTTCTATTGGTCTTCAGGCCTATTTTTGTGCCAGTATCAAATTGTTTTTGTTGCTATAGTTCTATAGTAAAGTGTGAAGTCTGGAATTGTGTACCTCCAACATGGTGGGTTTTTGCCCAGGATTGCTTTTGCAATTCAGGGCCTTTGGTGATATCATAGGAATTTTTGGACTGTGTCTTCTATCTCAGTGAAGAATGACATTGGGATTTTGATAGATAATCGCAATGAATTTATAGATTGCCTTTGGCAATATGGCCATTTTACAATATTAATTCTAGTCCAGGAACATGGAAGATCATCTGGTATCGTCTTTCTTTCTTCAAAATTTTATAGTTTTCATTGTAGCAATTCTTCCTTGCTTAGGTTGATTCCTAGGTGCTTTTATTTTAGACTATTACAAAAAGTGTTGTTTCCTGTTTTCCCTGTCTGCTTATTGTGATACACTTAAAAGCTACTGGATTTTTGTATCATGCTACTTTGCCAAAGTTATCAACTCCAGGAGTTTGGGGATAGAGTTTCTAGGGTCCTTTAGATATAGGATTGTGGAAGTGGCGCTGTGGCTCAAACGGTAGAGCACTTGCCTTGAGCTGAAGAGTTCAGGGACAGTGCCCAAGCCCAGAGTTCAAGCCCCACAACCAACACCAAAAAATAGAGAGAGAGAGAGAGAAAGAGAGAGAGAGAGAGAGAGAGAGAGAGAGATTGGATTTGTTTGTGTACAAAATACACTTTTTATCAGGATTGTGTCATTTGCAAATAGGGATAGTTTGACTTCTTCCTTCTTTATTTGACTTCTCTTAATGTCTTTCTTAATGTCTTATTGCTCTGGCTTGGAATTTCAATACTGTATTGAAAAGGAGTAGAGAATGTGGACATCCTTGTCTTGTTCCTGGTTTTAGAGGAAATGGTTTTAGTTGTTCACCATCTAAACCTATGATGTTTGCTGTAGGTATGTCATATATTTTGCTCAGGTATGTTCCTTCTATTCTTGGCTTCTCCAGAGATTGTACCATGAAAGGATGTTGGATTTTGTCAAAGGCTTTTTCTGCATCTATTGAGATGATCATTTGTATTCTTGTCCTTGGTACTGTAAATGTGCTATATTATATTTACTGATTTATGTTTTGAACCAGCCTTGCCTCTCGATGATGAAACCAAGTTATTTATAGTATGTAATTTCTTGATTAGTTGTTGGATTTGATTAGCAAGTATTTTATTAAGGAGTTGTACATCTGTATTCATTAAAGGCTATACTTTTTTGTTGTTGAGACTCTGTCTGGTTGTGAATGAGTGTAATGCTGGCTTCACAAAATAAGTTAGTGATCTCTCCCCTTCTATTTTGGGGAAGAGTTTGAGGAGTATTGGCGTTAGTTCTTCTTTAAAGGTCTTAATATAATTCAGCTGTGAATCCATCAAAAACTTTTCTTTGTTGGGAGATTTTTTTAATTGCCATTTCAATTTCATTGTTATAAATCTATTTAAGTGATTTATATGTTTATATGCACCTACAACATGTATACCACACATGTACATTCAAGTACATAGAGTTCCACAGGTAGTGGTCTGGTCAAAAATAAATGACTAAAAGTAAACGTCACTTATTTTTATTTTCTTTACTTCTATCACATATAGGCCCTGTTGCTTTTGGCTCTGTAGTGAGGCACATGATGAAACAAACTGATCACCTTTTCTAAGAGAGAGAAAAAAGAAGCTGGGTACACAGTACCAGTAATCCTAGCTATTCAGGAAGGTGAGATCTGAGAATAACAGTTTGAAGCCAGCCCAGGCAGGAAAGTCCATAAGATTCTTATCTCTTACTGCCAAAAAATCAGAACTGGAATTGTGGCTCAAGTGGTAAAGTACTAACCTTGAGTACAGAAGCTCAGGGACAGTACCTAGGCCTTGAATCCAAGCCCAGGAACCAACATAAAGAAAGAGATGAGAAAAGGAGAGGGAAAAGAGAGACAGAGGAGGGAGAGAAACAGAGGGAGCAGAGAGAAAGAGAAAGAGAACAGCATCCCACAGTTCCCTTTGAGGGCATGTCCCCAATAATGTAAGACCTCCCACTCTGCCCCATCTCTTAGAGACACTACCATCTCCCAGTAGTACCTCAGACCAAGACCACGACCAAGCCTTCAATACCTGGGATCTTCAGAAGACATTCCAGATGCATATATTGTAGCACAAGCCTATAACTATTATGAACATAGTGGCTTTAAGTAAATGGATAGCCATTTGAGATTTTGTGCAGAAAGTTGGTTCTGATATATATTGCTTTCTGACTTCTGTTTTGAGTATATTTGTGGATGGAAAGGCAGAAGCAAGAAGTCAGTACAATAGAAGAGATTAGGTGAACAACAAAGATAGGAAGAAGTGGTCAGTTTGTGGTAATATTTTGAACTTAATAGAGATCAGTTGACCATGGACTAAAACTGTGAGCCAAAATAAGCATTTTATCTTTTTTTCCTTTTCATGGTACTGGGGATTAAATTTAGGTCTAGTGGCCCTCCAGATTAGCTGATAGTTGAAATGTAAATGATGAAGGAAGAGAATCAACCTTGAGATTTTCGCTTTTTGGTTTCTGGTTTTGTTTTTTCAACCTTGAGGGTTTTTTTTCCTGAGCAACTGGAAGGCCAGAATGGCCATAAGTGGATTAAAACAGCAGGAATATGCCTGAAGAATATCAGAAGTTCAGGGTTTTTTAATTTTTATTTATTTTTTATTGTGAAAATACTGTACAGAGGGGTTACAATTACA
>NW_012267238.1:6958317-6987962 GCF_000151885.1 Dipodomys ordii | reverse complement strand
GACAGGGTTGTGTGTGTGTGTGTGTGTGTGTGTGTGTGTGTGTGTGTGTTGACAGGGTTGAACCCAGGACTTCACACATGCTAAGCAAGACTACTACTGAACTGGGCCCCCAGCCAAACAGTGAAACCTTTTACAAGTTTCCTGATGAGTTGCAAGGTTCCAGAACTCAGAAACTATTTCCTGTAAAGATTTTGCTTTGATGCCCAGGTACTATCTTTCTTTCATATTCCTATTTGGACAAATTGTTACAAGCCTTTAGAAATGTAAAATCCATTCTTATTTCTGGAACATCACTAGAGAGGGTCGTTAGGAAATCAAATCCTTAGAGCCCCCATTCTCTAGACTCACTGAGCGAAAAACTCTGGAAGTGAGGCCTGGTATCTGTTACAAAAACCCTCCAAGTTATACTGATGCATGGTTGAGCCTGAGAACCACTGACTGAAAGCCTTGTTACTCAGCAGTACTCACCTCTACCTGGAATTTTTTAGAAAGGTAGAATCATACCCTCAGAATCTGTAGAAACTTCTTGTTTTAAAATGATTTTAGACTCAAGAGTTTAAAAATGTACTGTAAGTTCCCACATACCATTTGATGAGCTCTCACTGTTAATTCACATTTCCTGTGGTACAATTATCAATACTACACCCTTAACATTGACATGATACTTTAAACTATACATTATCTGATTTTTACTTGTTTTTTACTAATGTGCTTTTTCTTTTTTTTTCTTTTGCCAGTCCTGGGGCTTGAACTCAGGGCCTGGGCGCTATTCCCGAGCTTCTTTTGCTCAAGGCTAGCATTCTACCACATTCTTGAGCAAAAGCATTACTCTAAGCTTTTTCTGTTTATGTGGTGCTAAGGAATCAAACCCAGGGCTTCATGTATGATAAGCAAGCACTCTACCACTGAGCCACATTCCTAGCCCCTAATGTGCTTTTTCTGTTCAGGATTCTATCCAGGATAGCATATTAGATTTAGTGTCATGTCTGAGTCTCCTCTAGTCTCTGATAACTCCTTGGTCTCTTTTATCTTCTGCTAGCTTGGTATTTTATGACTTAGGTATTTTATGACCAATTTTTCAATGTGCATTCCTCTGATGTTTTCTTATGGTTAGTTTGAAGAAGTCTGTTTGGTGATTACCACAAAGGTGTGCTCTTTTATGGAGGAGATAGTTCTAACCATTTGAGACATACCTCCAGTCTTCTTTGCTTTCACTAGTTTTCAAATAGGGTCTCACTTTTCGCCCAGGCTTACCTAGACTGTGATTCTACTATTAATGTCTTAATGCCTGAATGGTAGGCATACACAAATAAGGATCTTGTGAACTTTTTTCTTAGGTGGCCTTAGGCCACGAACCTCCAGATTCCCACCTCTCAAGTAACTGGGATTACATGTGCGAGCTATTATGCCCATCTGATTATATGTTTTTCTCAGCATATATCAGAAGACCATGGTGTCAGTTTATCTTTTTAATTATTTTATAATTCAGGACCTCATACTTGATAGGCCAGTGCTCTATCCACTTGAACCACACCTCCAGCTCACAGTAGTCTTACTACTATTCATGTTAATCTTGATCATTTGATGGAGTATCTACCAGATTTTTTCAACTGAAAACCATCTTTTGTAACTAATAAACATTTGAGAAATACTTTGGAAAATACTTCAATGACATTTATTAGTGGGTTGTATTTGCAGCAATTTATTTGTTATATGTTTTTGTTAGTGTATACAGTATTAGTTGTACAAAATAGTTTCAGTGTAATACTTCCATACAAATATATGATGTACTTTAATCAAATGTATCCCTTCTTTTATTGTCCAAGTTTTACATATCAGTATAACAACATTCATAGAATGTTAATAGCAACAAGTGTCTTTGTCAAGCTATGCACATTTATAGTATGCAAATGTGCATTTGACTCAATAGCAAAATTTAGACGTTATAATCCCATTGGCACTTTTAATTCAAAGCAACATCAATTCTTATATGATTTACCATTCAGAAAACTAGTACAGAATAAATGGTCTTATCTAAAGTTTATTCATTTACAAAACTCTAAACCAACAGCTATCAACACCTGCTGAATTAGGGCCCTCCTCTGTACCATTTGTTTTGTTACAGGTAATAATGCCTTAAAATTTTTTGTAAGAACAAAAAAATAAAAATGGGCATTTTATCTATGAAATAAATGCAGTTCATGCAGATTAAGAAACAATTAGAAAATTAAACTTCTTCATGTGGAAATAAGTAAAGAAAGATTGAGACGTGGTCATTTTTTTCTTTAAACAAATGATACCTAGGTAGGTAAACAGGTGATAAGTCAAGTTCATAAGTAGTAAGTCACTGAAAAGATAATTGCATTCTTTTATGTACCATAACATAGAAAATAGGAGGGGATGCTTATGTCATTGAGCTAGCTAGGAATGAAAATCTGAGTAGTTTACTTTATAGTCCCAAACTATTACTCTGTGAGTTTGATATGTTAACAAACAATTAAAATATCCAAATATGTTAGGTATCAAGCACCTGTTAAAACAGGGGAAACAAAACCATTCTGATAACATTCTGATGACCACCAAAGTATCTTGTATAAGTTGCAAAAACAGTGACCACTCATACAAAATTAAATTTTAAATATTGTTTCAGGTCCCCTGGGAGCCATGAAAATAATACTGAGGATCTCATTATTGTCATTTTATAATTTTCCTTAATTAAATAAAGTCTTAAGTTACAATAAATAGCACTCTACTCTTGACTGTCCTAAATCAACAAATTCAACCATGTTCTGTGGATGATACTAAAGATAAAATAGCTATTTTGAGAGAGAAGTACATCTGAAGGCATTTCTCTGAAGGCAACAGATGTATAATGCATTGTGATGACTTTAATTTGAGCAACCAAACTTCTGCTCATAAGTAGCTACATCTTCCCCAGCTGTTTTTCTTCTGTTCTCCATGCTTCTTTTTCTTCTGTTCTCCTGTGGTCCACTATAATCTTTTGGTCTCCTCATCGCCATTAAGTAGGTAGACCATCAGTTCATAATTGTCCATCAGATACTTATCTGTCTCACCAGGTGAAAACTTAGACCACAGTAAAATGACTCAGGACATTTTTGAGCAATTAAAAGTCAGTATTTGAATACAAGGTCTGTTTTGTTCCCCTTCAGAAAGTCTTCTTATAACTTCATGCAAATAGGCCATAGTTAGCATAAGGTATTAAACACTCTTCATCCTTTTCCATCACAGACATCATCTCACATTCCAGTAGTATTTCCTTTTCTTTCTCATAAATAACAAAATGGGTAGCACTCTGATAAGCCAGCATAAAAATCAGTGTCCCCCTTTCAAATCCTCTAAGTCTATTTATATGATACACTTCACAAATACATTCAAAAGTGCCCATTTGCTTTCCCTACGGTTCCTTATATCAAGTCTTCATAAGCCAAATGAAGTTTATTGCCGTTAAAATGAGGTTTTAGTCCGTAGTTCTACCAGAAGTAGCCCCTAGATGGAGAGTAAGAATGACACAATCTCATTCTTTTCTCAGGAGAACCAGACTATAAATGCTAGTCACCTCAGCTGAAATCGTTTGTGCCTGCATCAGTATGTGCCTTGCAGTTTGAATAAGCATCAAGATATATTGCTCATGAAGGACCATGTCCCCAAACTCGAGGCTTAATCTAAACAAGATCCCACATCACCTGCATGCGCTGGAAGTCTAGTAGACACTACTTAGTTGCCCTTGGCTCTACTTTCTGAAGTTTGGCTGAACACCATTACAGATTATTGCAGCCGTGTTTTCATCTGCAGCCAAATTTTTACAGCTTTCAGTGGGTGTCTCAGACTAGGTCCCACGGACCACCACATCTGCAAACAGATGCACCAGCATATCCCTCAGGCTCATTCCTTCTCCCTCATATCCTCCAGGCTCTGGATCTGATGTACATCCAGCTGTCTCCTTGTTGATCCACAGAGAAATTCACATTCTCCAGAGGTAGTGACAGGAGTTGGTGGGGACTGTAACTGCAAACAAATAGCTTACACGGGCTTCCTGGGGCCATCCAGCCACATTACCTTACTGTGGTATCCTAATGTGCTTTTTTTGTCTCCATCAGAATCTTCATTTTATCAAGAACCTCAAGTGGTTTGTATGCAAGTTAATATTTGAGCTGGGTACGATAGTATGTAACTGTAATCCCACCTACTCAGGAAGCAAAGTAAGAAGATAGCAGTTGGGGGCTAGCCAAGGCAAAAATGAAAGACTCCATCTAAAAACAAGCTTTAAAAAAAAAAAAGAACTGGGATCTTGGAAGCCAGCAACACAAGACTTTGAGTTCAAGTCCCAGTATTATGACAGGGTGTGGGAAGAAGCACTGGGGTTGGGAAACACTGCACCAGATCATTATTTTCAAATCTGTGGATTAGACTCACCTGAAAAACTTTGTTCTTTTAGCTTATGGGTACTGACTCAACAAATCTTGTTTAGTGCTGAGAAATCAATAGTTTAAAAAAAGTTCCTTCCCTAGAATGGAAGAAAATACTTTCAAATTTTATATTTGATAAAGGGCTTATAATTACAAATTATAAAGAACACTTACAACTCAACAGTCAAACAATCCAATTTAAAAATGCCCAAAGTTCTTTATATATTCTGGATACTGATCCTTTGTTTGGATGAAGAATTTTCAAAAATAGTCTCTCAGACATGCATCAGTGGCTAATGCTTATAATTCTAGCTACTCATAAGACTTGAGATCTGAGGATCATAGTTCAAAGACAGCTTGCATAGAAAAAGTCCAAAAGACTCTATCTCCAATTAATTGGCAAAAGGCAGGGCTGGACTCATGGAGTCATGGATATCAGATTGCCAGCCACAATTGAAAAAGAGCCCAGTGAGAAAACAAGGCTGTGAATTCAAGTTCTGGTACCAACACAAAAACTAACAATATATCTTCCCACTCTGCAGTTTATCGCTTCACTCTGTTGATTGATTCCTTTTCTATGAAGAAGCTTTTTTAGTTTGATTTTATTTTGTCTCTTTTGCTTTTGTTGCTTGTATTTTTAAGGTCATGTCCAGAAAACCACTTCCTGTGCCAAAATCTTGTCTTAGGTTTAGATTTCTAAATTATTTTCAGTTGACTTTTTGAAAGGATGAAGAGTTTTTGCAGAACCATTTATTGAAGAAACTGTCTATGAACTGGTATGATTTTGATGCTCTTGTGAAAAATTAGTTGGCCATAGATGTATATGTTTGCTTATGAAATCTATGGTCTGTTTTACTGTCTGTATGTCTGGGGGGTTTTGCCAATGCTACGTTGTTTCAGTTACTATGGCTCTGTAGCATGTCTTGAAATTGTGAATTGTAATGCTTTACCGTTGCTCTTTTGGCTCCAGATTACTTTGGTTATTTGGGGCCTTTTGTGCTTCCATATGAATATTAGGATAGTTTCTATTCCTATGAAGGATAGAGATGGTATTTCATGAAGATTACTTTGGTTCTGTAAATTGCTTTGGGTGGTATGGACATTTTAGTTACTGATATTTCCAATCTATGAACAGAGTCTTTCCACTTTTTATAGGTCCTCTGTACTGTTTCATCAGTGATTTTTAATTTCTTTGATTACATTCATAAGTAGATATTGTTGCTATAGTGACTGTGAGTGAGATTGCCTCATGGTTTTATTCTCAGTGAATATGTTGTTAGTGTATGAAAATGCTACTTATTTTTGTAGCATAATGACTATAAGAGGCTGGGAAAGGTAGGGTAACAGAAAGAGAAGAAGGCTGGAAAATGGGCTTCTACAGCACAGTTAGATTTCATTTAAATAAAACCCAAAGTTCTCACCCTGACCATTAAGGCCTGTCACTTCTCACTTTCTCACTCCCCAGCCGGTTACACTTGCTGTGCTGTTCTCATCGCAGGCCAAAGAGAGCTGCCTTGAGCCTGTCATCCTAGTTACTCAGGAGGCCGAGATCTGAGGATCACAGTTCAAAGCCAGGACAGGCAGGAAAGTCCGTGAGACTCTTATCTCTAGTAAACTATTAGAAAACTAGAAGTGACACTGTGGCTCAAGCGGTAGAGTGCTTGCCTTGAGCTGAAGAGCTGAGGGACAGCACAGAGGCCCCTTGACCAAAAAAAGGCGGGGAGTTGGGGGCGGGGGGGACTGCCTTGGAGATACACTTTCTCCATTCTCTCTTCCTAAGCAATATTCACACGATCTATTCTCCTAATCATTCAGGTATTTTCAAAAATAGTTCATCGTCATAAACATCTGCCCTAACCTCACTATCAAGCTCCTTATCCCTATTTAATTTATTGTCATTATATACATTATCTACTTGAAGTCATTTTCCATTTATGGTTAGGTGTGGACATTGGAATATAATCCAGTGTATATACCCAGTCATGCTGTCATATTGCTGGCTTTATACCCAGGACCCAGAACTGTTTCTGAGACAAAGACCCTTAAGTAGTATCTGTAGAAATGAATAGATTGCTATTATGGTAGTCAAATAAAATAATTTAATTCATTTTCTATAGCACTATAACTAGCTCATAATAGTCTGTTATATATTTTCTAAATATATAGTCGAATGAGTCTCAAAGTTTCCTAACATAAAGCAATGATAAAGAGATGAAAACATTGACTGCCTTGATTTGATCAACATACATCATTTATAGGTATGGAAATATCAGATTATATTCCATAAGTATGTATAATAAGTCAATTAAAAATTTTAAGTGATGAAAATGCTAACTACTCTGATTATTACACATTGTATGCATGTACCAATTTATCACACTTGTCATAAATAATTAACCTAATAAACTTAAAATAATTTCAAATTTTATGATTTTTATTAGCATACATTTCTAAGTTTGGTTTCACTGTTCAAAATTTTTTCTTAAAAGTCCTTAAAAAATGGACTGGGCTATAGCTCAGTGGCAAAGCACTTTCCTAACAAATGCAACATCCTGGGTTTGATCCCCAGTACCAAGAAAGAAAAGACAACAAAAAAAAAAGTCCTGAAAAAGCTAGGTACCGAGGGCTCATGTTTGTAATCTAGCTACATAGGAGGATAAGATTTGAGGATCAAGTTTGCCTGCTTGGGCAGGAAAAGTCTATGAGACTTTTATCTCCAATTAACTATCAAAGAGCTGGAAGTAGAGGTGTGATAGAGTGCCAGCTTTAAGCAAAAATCTAAGAGAAGATGGTGCGTAGGCCCTAAGTTCAAGCCTCAATACTGGCACACAAATGATAAAATTCCTTTAAAAAGTAAAGCTAAGTGGCAAATGATCTCAATAGATATTTTTCTAGAGAAGATCTATTATAAAAGGCCAAAGCCATGGAAAGATTTTCAGTTTCATTAGCCATCAAGGAAATGCATATCAGAACCTCAGTGGCACATGTACCACTTCATATCTAAGATGGAGGTAATTAAGAAGATGGACAATATCAAGCGATGGCAAAGATGTGGGAAACACAGCATCTCACCTTTACTTTGCTCATGAGAATGTAAAATGATAACAGCCACATTAGAAAAGTATGTTTTCCAAAAAGTTAAACATAGGATAATAATATGATCTAGAAATTATTCTAGGCATTTACCCAAGAGAAATAAAAACATATGTTCACATAAACATTTATACAAGAAATGTTCATAACAGCATTACTTATAATAGCCAAAAGTTGTAAATAATTCAAATGCCCATTAGTCAATAAAATGTCGTTTACACATATAATGGAGTATTACTCAGCCAGTATTTGGTACCAGTACATGCTACAACATGAATGAACCTTCAAGACTAAAAGACTATATCTACATATTTTATAAGTCCATTTATCTGAAATTCCAGAGTAGACAAATCCACAGACAGGAAGTAGATTGGCAGATCATAGTGGGATGGGGAGTGACTGATGAGAATTGCAGGGATTCTTTTGGAGATGAAAAAACATTCTGAAATTAGATACAGATAATAGTTGCCCAACTTTGTGAATATACGGAAAACCTCTAATTTTTGCACTTTTAAGTGGTGAAATCTATAGTATGTGAATTTATCTCAGTGATTTTTTTGGGGGGGTCTGGTCGTGGGGCCTGAACTCTGGGCCTGGGCGCTGTCCCTCAGCTCTTTTAGCTCAAGACTAGCGCTCTACCACTTGAGCCACAGCGCCACTTCCGGCATTTTTCTCTTTGCTTATGTGGTGCTGGGGAATCGAACCCAGGGCCTCATGCATGCAAGGCAAGTGCTCTACCACTGAGCCAACTCCCCAGCCCTCAGTGATTTTTTTTTTCAGTTGGCACAGTTATGCAGGTCTTCAACTGGAACTTCAGCTGGGGATTGGGCAGTCTCTCTGAACTTTTTCATTCAAAGCTAGCACTCTATCCCTTGTGCCACAGCTCCACTTTCTGGCTAATTGGAGATAAGAGTCTCACACTTTCCCTGTCCTGACTGGCTTTGAACCCTGATTCTCAGATCTCAGCTTCCTGAGTAGATAGGATTATAGGCATGAGCCACTGGTACTGGCTATCTCAGTTAAAGAAAAAAAAATCCTCAGGTGATTTTTTGACAACCACCTGCTTTAAGGACCCTTGGACCAAGGACCAGCTTCATGCCCAGATAACCCATGTGTCACCCAGGGCCATACTCCTAGAAAGGAATATGTCCATGTTGGAGTTGGTAATGTTTGAACAGGGATCTCTGCCTTTTCATTTTATATTAGGCTTCACAAATTATGGACCAAATGTCCTGCCTAGACATTCCATAATTTTTAGCATCCTTGGGAAAAGATCATGAGCCCAAGTTACCCTTAATGACTTTGGTGTCACCTTTGCTTCTTTTGTGATATTTTCTGTTTTTTCGCCCAAGATGTTTGTCATTTATAGGCTGCATGAATTTTACTTGTTTCTCTCCCACCCCCTTTCTTTTGTTCCTGGTGAGGAATAATGTTTATTTAAAAAGAAAAAAAATGGTGGTAGGGATTTAAAAAAAAAAAAAAGAACTAAAGGACAGGGAAGAAACTCTACAAAGCCCCTTACCTGACAGCTTTTGTAAATATGGGAGATGGGCCCAAGAGTTATCTCCACCTTTTAGGAAATAGGTATTGGTAAGAAGAAAAGTAACCAGCAAGCAAATTGCTTTTAATCATAATATATTCTTAGGGTATTAGAGATGTTTCCACCAAGAAAAACATATTCCAGATGTAGTAAAAGAAATATTTGTGCTATGAATACCTTTTTTTAAAAAAAAGATAATTTTTGCCATGCCATGAGGTGTGTTTTATTTTCATTAATCATACAAATAATTTTCTATAACATCCCAGGGCAAACTGAGAATTTGGCATTCGGATGGGGAGAGTGGCGTCCCCTCAGAGCCCCACAGGCCGATGGCATTGGTATGGAGTTTACAGTGCAGGATTGGTGGCTTGTGTCCACTTTTCAGGTAGCTCTTCCTCCACATCAAGAGATGTCTCTGAGATGGTGGGGGCAGGGACACTAGGTTCTTAGGAAATTTCACTCTGCTTTTCCTGTTCAGTGATCTCTTTGGTCACCAGGGTGTTCTTCTGCGTTTCAGTTTTCTTCAGCTTCGACTTATTGAAGCTGGCGATTTCCCCCATGTCAGACTTGTCTGCCATTTTCTTTTCTTTTTTTCTTTTTTCTTTTTTTTGTCAGTCATGGGGCTTGAACTCTGGGTCTGGAAGCTGTCTCTCAGCTCCTCAGCTCAAGGCTAGCACTCTACCACTTGAGCCACAGCACCACTTCTGGCTTTTTCTGCTTATGTGGTGCTGAGGAATCGAACCCAGGGCCTTATGCATGCTAGGCAAGCACTCTACCACTGAGCCACCTTCCCAGCCCTTGTCTGCCATTTTCTTATAACAGTTCATGGCGTCTGGCTCCAAGCCCAAGGTCTGGTGCTCCCACTTGCATTGCAGCATCAAGAGACCAAAAAAGATATTTTTAAGTATAGTTAAAAGATATTACCTGAATTCTTACTATTACTCTATAAAATTTAAGTGCAATGAATATGTAGAAACCATATTCTTTAGGCTTGCTGTCATTGATATAAAAGTGTTCATTTACACATTTATTCAGAAAATATTTATTGAGCATTTATTTTATGCCAGCCCCCATCATAACCAATGAGGTTGCACAGATGATCAGTATGGTTCCAGTATTTATAAATAGTCCAGTGAGGGGACAGAAATATAACTCCATGGTCACAGAGGACTGTGACACCAGGTATCAGCTAGGATGGCAAGTGTCCAAGGAGTAACAAATGAGTATTTTCTCAGCAGTCTGCCTGTTAAAAGTTGTAAAAGATTATTTGTTAGAGATTTAAATACCAGAGCAAGCTTGTCTACGAAATTGAGGAGTCTTTGTTAGACCCTTCTGAGAAAAGTAGACTTTCTTCTGGAAAGACAACCTGCTGTTAAAAATCCAGTCACAAACCGGGTACACCTGTAATCCTAGCTACTCAAGAGGCTGAGATCTGAGGATCCTGGTTTGAAGTCAGCCTGGGCAGAAAAGTCCTTGAGACTCCTCAATAAACTAATCAGAAAAAGCCAGAAGTGGCACTGTGGCTCAAATGGTAGAGCACTAACCTTGAGCACAAAGACTCAAGGACAGCTGGGCGCAGGTGGCTCACGCCTGTAATCCTAGCCACTCAGGAGGCTGAGATCTGAGGATCATGGTTCAAAAGCCAGCCTGGACAGAAAAGTCCGTGAGACTCTGATCTCTAATAAACCTCTAGAAAACTGGAAGCGGCGCTGTGGCTCAAGAGGTAGAGCACTCACCTTGAGCTGAAGACCACAGGGACAGTGCCCAGACCCAGAGTTCAAGCCTCTCGACCAACCAAAAAAAAAAAAAAAGACTCAAGGACAGTGTCTAGGCCCTGAGGTCAAGCCCTAGAACAGGAAAAAAATCCAATCACATCTGGGTTATGTTAGATCTGTAAAGCCCTCAGGTAAGGAAATAAGGTTTTTATCACCCAGGTAATGATGTGTGCTCATGCATGGGTGCCTGTATTTGAAATTTCTGTTTAGTGGAGCTTTAGTCCAGTCAACAGGTTCTATTGATATTATCTGGGGAGGGGAAAGGGAGGAAGGAGGACATGAGGATGTCTGTTTCAAATCACTACTCTCCAACTACGTGTGCAAGCCGCCTGATCAGAGTCTCAATTTCCTTTTGTAAACTATTTTAAGATCATTTGTGTTTGCACCCAATGCTTCTACTGTTGCAGTGGGCATCCACACACACTGCAGGCTCACAGGCAGTACCAAGCTGTTTCCTGAAGGATGAAGCACATTGTGCTGCAAAGCAGGGCTCCCTGGGGGCTGTTGAGTCCACATCCCAGACTGTTGCCTGGTCCTGTAGCCAACCCTTCATGTGAGGGCACTCCTTAAAGCAAATATTTCCTTTTTTCTTTGTTTTCTTTCTTTTCCTTCAGATTGTGATGGGACCTATTGAAAACTTGTTTTTCACTTTGGGCTGGAAGAGTTTTGGTGGCAGATGGAATCTATGTTAGTTTTTTTTTCCCCAACTCTTACCACCCCCAGATTCTTATTTCTAGTGTCACCCTTCAGTTCTTCACGTATTTCAGCCAAAAAATATCTCAGATAAAACCTGCAGGATCAAGATCAGAGCAGGAATGAAAGTGAATATGAATATCAAGAAGGAATTCAGGATGATGGCCTAGGAGGAAAAGCAACTCCAAGAACAAATAATCAAGAGCTGGAACTTGTTTTTGTGTGCACATGCATGTGTATACATGAACACACAAACAAAAGTAAGAGTCCTATCTCCTTGTGAGAGTCAAAATAGCTAGCCTTCATAATCCAGTGTAAGGAAGCAGAGCCTCTCTGAGCTCTGTTTACAAACAGGAGGGTCCAAGCTCTCACATTTGTGGCCCAGCCATGGGCAGCTGGCCCTGACCAGATGTACCACACACAAAAAGAACCAGCTCTCAGCAGAGAGCTTTGGTGAATTATTCATGTGCTCACGAGTCATCTGTTGTTAGGAAAGCCCTCACCCTTTTGAATCCTCAAAGATGAGGATTTCTACTTCCTTTTAATTCCCTCAATGTAATCGTATGGACTCTGACGGGCAGCCTACCTGGCTTGTATCCCAGTGCTACTACTTAATTGCTGTATGATGGTACATAAGTAACTTTACTTCCCTGAAGTGTTCTCCTCTGCAGAATAGAGGTGATGCTGCCTCACACAAGAAGTGTAAGACATAGTGTGAACAGTAGCTGCCATTACAACATTTTCCACAAGGATTATTTTTATATTGGTAGAACAAGATGAAGAGGATATGATTTAAATCTCTGGTATTTTTAGAGACTTCTGCAGTCTCCTTTAAGTACAGAGAAAGAATATCAGATAGGTAAGGGCTCCTGGCATTCTTCCTTTTGCACAGGAAGGACATAGTGCTATAGGGCACTTGTGCAGCATGGCCTGAAAGCATTCTAGAGTTGTGTGTGCTGACTCCTTTGTTCAAACCATTTCTCACAGGCATGTTTATCATGGCTGAATCTAAGTCACAAAATAGCAAGAAGGAAGAACCGCAAATAATTATTGAGAAATGACTATTTTGAAAGTAAGATGCCATTATCCATTTTATTAATCACTGAAGACTAAAGTGGCATAATAATAGTCTTAGATCTGTCTTATAGTAATCAGCAAACCACTGTGAATTTGAGCTTGGGGTTTAGCTTACAAAAGCCTTGTGTTATATGCAGATTCAATCAGCAAGATACAGAGAAGCATCTCATTTTGAGATATCAAATTGGGCGACATTTCATAGTAATTGTATGACTATAATTGTGTGGAGTGAAAAATTCCCAATTTCCAACCAACTGTTCTCAATCTTTTCCCTACCAAAAAAAAAAAAGTTGGTGAGACTGACCCCCTGTCAATTTTTATGAATATTTTAAGTTTCTAATAATCTATGTGTTTCCCAACTAATTCCCCAGAAGAATATTTTAAGTCCTGGGTCCCATGGGGGTGCTGTAATACTTATAGGAATGCCTGTGAGGAAATGTTTAGCATCCAGTGGAAGAATGTGACTAAGGTATTCAGATAGCTCCTTCCTCGCTGGGGAGAGGATCAGGAGCCCTATACTCCCGCTGGACCTTTACAGCATAGAGGGCTATGCAAGACCCAGCAGCCTACTCAGAGGCCTTCTAATGTCCTTGGTGCTTTCTCTGTGATGAAAGAGTAGGAGCGCTGGGAGTGGAGTAGGGTGGGGAGGTAAGAATCATTTCTCAGAGACCTCACCCTTCTCTCTACTCATCCCTGGGAGGGCCTCTTCCTCCTGTTCTCTCCCCCAACCATTTGTGGGGTTGTATTGTTTGTTGTTGCTTTTCTTAATATATAAATGAAATCAGATTTCCAACTCCTCTGGGAACCCTGGCTGGAAGCTGAGAGTCAGCGTGGGAGATGAGAGTGTTTCCCCAGGCTGAGACTCATTGTTGAGGAGCAAAGTACACACCAAGTGGAGACTGACCCAGGCCCCAGCCCAAAGGCGGAGGCTGCTGTCTGAATCACCCACCCTTTTTTCCACTGAGACAATGAGGAAAATAAAACCTCCATCCAGACCAGTTTCCAGCCAAATGTGAAATCCTCCTGCCTAAAAAGAAAAAATCGAAATAGTCCTGAAATGTCAGACCTTCCTCTTAAATCTTTTGCTTGTTGGATGACTTTTATTTACAGCTGGGCCTACTCATCCTTAAATCAAGTTTTGAGTTGAAATATGAACTCTATAAAATTCCCACAGACCCTTCTGCACTGTCCTAGACCAGGCCCAGCTCTGACCTTCAGGGAAGTCCAGACTCTGGAGGAGGAAAAGGAGACAGAGAGAAACCTGACCCTACTCTCTTCATTTTAAACCTCGATCCTTCTTCCGGCTCTGTCTTTCATATCAGACATTCCTCTTCAACTCCCCAGCCAGCCAGCATAGATTAAGTCTAGTGTTACCTGCCAAAACCCACAGACTGTTCAAAGATGTGAGCATCTCGTCCCAAATCCTCAGCACCAGCAGCTGGATGGTTCCCAACTATCTCTTGAAGTCTCCTCTCCCTTTCTTTAATTTTCCTTTGATTAGCCCTCGTGAAGGAAGGTAATAAATGATTACTGACTTGGTCCCAGAGCAGATTCCAAACCCATTCTAATTCTTAATTTTGAAACAGAGATAGTATCAGAACTTTGTGTTTAGTGGTAAGGTAACTCTGGTCCCCAGAAACTCCTCATTATGATGAAACATCCACTTACAGACAACTGTACATAAGATTCTGAATGTTACAAAATCAGTGAAAAATGTTCATCTGAACTGTCATCTCTCTTTAGCCATCAGAAATCAGAAGGTCTTACCTTCTTCAACAGTAAAGTAGGAGTGATTTTCAAATCTTGTTTTAAGAGTTATTTTTTAATCAAATCTTACATGGAACACAATATATGGATCGAGTATTAGGAGCCACTTTGAATGCTTTCGAGAGAAATGGTCAGATTCTACAAGCTGGACCTAGATCCAAATGTCTGTCCCTCTTCTTCCAGGCTTGCCTGGGACACAGTGTGAAAATACTGTGCTGTGGCAGAGACTTCAGAATAGCAGATGGGGGCTGAACTATGAAAATTCTCTTAGTCCCCCCAAATAATGAAAATGATGAGGAGCAATATAAAATCAGTTTCATAAGGCTACATATACTCAAATTTTTAAGCTTCTCTTTTTTTCAGCAACTCTGTGTGTGCATGTTTGAAATGTGTTCTTTTCTGTGTGTGGAATGACAGTTTTAGTAAATAATCGTTTTTCCATAATTGTACATCATTAAAATGGGCAGCCCCATGTGACCATTTCTAAAAGTGCATAAATGAGAGG
This sequence comes from Dipodomys ordii, assembly GCF_000151885.1. NCBI lineage: Eukaryota > Metazoa > Chordata > Mammalia > Rodentia > Heteromyidae > Dipodomys > Dipodomys ordii. Next base: position 6,973,085 of record NW_012267238.1, on the reverse strand, counting down.
GGAGAAAGCAGCGTTTTTTTTTTTTTTTTCACCCATCCATAAAATGGAATTACCTAAAAACAGTGAAAGCAGTGTTGCTGGTTTCAGGATCACCTGTCCCCAACCTATGCTTCTGTTATTGTGCTCAGGCCTCTGAATCTACCACCAAATTCAATCCACCCTGCACTCCAGCATTCTAGTAGGGCTCTGGGGTGCTCTGTCACCTCAGTTCTAGCCTGCTCCTCTGTCTAGGTAAAGTGAACACAGGGATCCTGCTCACTTTCCTCTTCTTCAGTTGTTTGTTTTTTTTTTCTAACTCCCTGTAGCTTCAGATCCCAACCAGGATCAGCCCCCATATCCTGCTGTTATTTATATAGTTCCTCTCACAGAGTAGAGTCTTCCTTGCCATTAGCCCAGTGGCAGGAGCCCCAGTGCCCACTGGAAGATTTCTGGGTTGCCATCACTGTCTACATGAATTTCTGAAGAAAATCCACTTCTGCTTCCTCAGAACATACTTCCCTCTCCACTTGGACTCTGCTGTGTGCGGGGAGTGGGGGGAGGGCCTGAACTCGGTCTGGGCACTGTCCCAGAGCTCTTCAGCTCAAAGCTAGCACTACTTTAGCCACAGCACCACTTCTAGTTTTCTGGTGATTAATTGGAGGTAAGAGTCTCATGGACTTTCCTGCCTGGGCTACTTTGAACCGAGATCCTCAAATCTCAGCCTCCTGAGTAGCTAGGATTATAGGCGTGGGCCACTGGCGCCTGACTTGCTGCCCCAATTTCTAAGTGATGCCAGTTTTCCATTCTGTGTTCACTCATTCAGTGCACACCACAGAGTACTAGCTTTGAGCGAATTCCTGAGCCAATTTGTTCTCCCGTTTATGTTTTCCTCCAAACTCCTTTGGAACTCTTCTTACTGACTCCCTGCCACCTCCATTTTCAGCAAGATTCACCTGACTTTAATTGAACCATGGTTGGCTCTGTGCCAAAAATACATCTGCCAGATTTTTTAAGTATGAAAATTTTAAACTCTTTAATTTTTCTGCATTTAACTTCATTAGCAAACTGCCATCTGGCCAGTAACAGAAATAGAGAATTTAATCAATTCAGTGAAAGCCTAGTCAATGCAGGGTTGTCTCAAGTAATTCAAGTTTCTCTTGTTTTCTTTCTGGGGTGCTGTTTAAGTTCCCAGTTGCTGTAGAGAACTGGGAATAGATTGCTGAGCAGAGGAAACAATTGTGTGAAAGACCGGGTGGGACCATGTTTCATTCTTTTCTGTTGTCTTTCTTGTCTTTCTATTTCTACCACATTAGTAGAGACCCGATAAATGTAGTTAGCAGTAAATTCACACATATAATTAACTCATTTGTATTATTTAGTTACAATACTTGGGTAGAGCTTGGTAAATGAGTATAAGTACAAAAATGTTTAATCCCAAATATTTGGAGAACTTCCTTCATTTCTCAAAAATTAAGAAAAAGAGCCAGGTGCCAGTGACTCAAGTCTATATCCTAGCTACTCAGGAGGCTGTGATCTGAGGATTGTGATTACAAGTCAGACCAGACCAGCCTGGAAAGTTAATGAGACTCTTATATCTCTAATTAGCCATTTTAAAAAAAAAGCACCAAAAAAACCCTTACTCATAGGTTTAAATTCAACAATACCTGAAGTTCTAAATACTGAAAAATAGCATCAAGTACAAAATAAATAAATAAGTAAATCTCTCAAAATGGATGATGTCCTAGCAAGCCTGAGAAGATGGGGTTATGCTAATGATCTAAGTTTTATTTTATGTATGTACAATTTCTTTACTGTTTGGTTTTTCTTGCCTCCTCTTCACCCTTTTCTGGATGAGGTCAATGAACAGCACATTTCTTCTTGGCTGGTGAATCATATTAGCCAAGACAAAAGGGAATACATTGCATAGTATAAGAAACTTCTAGAATATGAGATCTTGAAAAGTCCTTAGGGAGTGTTTGGTTCCAAACTCCTCAATGACAGCATATCCAGAGGTCAACAGAGGGGAGAGCACACAGCTGACTGGCAAGGCTAGAGTAAAAACTTGACCTTTGAGCCAGACACCAATGGCTCATGCCTGTAATCTTAGCTACTTAGGAACCTGAAATCGGAGGGTTGCAGTTCAAAGCTAACCTAGGCAGGAAAGCCCATGAGGCTCTTGACTCCCATTAAACACCAAAAAACTGTGGCTCCTCTATATATCACTTTTAATTATAACAATAAAAATTTATATTTAATAAAGGAATAGGGCTGGAGATGTGGTTTATGGGTAAAGTACTTGCCTAAATGCTCAAGGTATTCAGTCACCAGCACTAAAAGAAAAAAGAATAAAATATCAGTAATATTTTTTTAAAGAGCAAAAAAAGTATCTCAAGTGGTAGAGCACTAGTTTTAAGCCAAAGAAAAGCTCAGGGATCACACCCATGCTTCGAGCTCAAGCCCGAAGTCAGCAGGGTTTATTTAGTAAATGTATTAATCACAAAGTAAACACGGTTCTAAGTTTGGGGAATAGACAAAAGTGGTTATTCCTTAAATGTACTACTAATAAATAATAAAGACTAATACTTAAAATGAGTTTACTGTATGACAGGCAGTGTTCTAAGCATTTTACAGATCTTCACTCATATAACCTTATGAGAGAGAGATTTTTCATCACTCCCACTTTACAAATAAGGAGACTGAAGCTCAAGGATGATGATATACTTTCCCTGGTTTGCACAACTAGTAAGTAAAAGAGCTGCAGTTCAAAGCCAGACAGTTTGGCCTCAGAATCAGTGCTCTTGACTACTAAGTTGTCCCCTGAAATTCTATGTATAGATCCAGGCACATGTTTAGAGGCTTTAGTATGTGGTCAGGAACTGGAAAAGACTCAATTCCATCTCTCTTGCTTTGTGGTGCCCATCTCTGGCCTTACCAGCATGACTGTTCTTAAAGATGACATTGCAAAACAAAGGAGGGGGTAACAATGTTTGATACCTTACTCATGTAACCGTAACCCCTCTCTGCAGTATCTTTACAATAAAAAATATATATTATTTTTAAAAAAGATGACATCAGCTTTTGCCATTGACCTACCTACCCCATAACTTCAGTTTCCTCTAAGAGTAGAACAGATTTTTTTTCATTTTTTTAGTTATTAGAAAGGTGATATACGAAAGGGTTATAGTTACGTAAGTCAGGCAAAAAGAACATTTCTTTTCAGATAGTGTCACTTCCCTTCCCTCACTCTCTCCTAGTTTTTCCCTGCCATTCCACCCACAAGTTGTATATTGTAGTTCATTTTTAATATGGTGTCTAGTGAGTATCACTGTTACATTTGTTCACCCTTTGTAGGGCAGATGTTTCACATCCACTGGAGTCCACCTCATCATCAACAGAGCTGAGCAGCCAGCTGAGGGACTTGGCCATTTCGGAGTGAGAGGCAATCATTTGTTCACTAAGCTCTGTTCTGGAAACTGGGTGTGTTAGTTTGGTTCTCTGAAAAGCAGACATTGGTAAAAATGTAGACACTTAGGAAGTGAGCCTGTGGTAAGGGATGAAAGGGGGAAAGCCAGCGAAAACAAGGAATACCTTGAGACTGGGATGTGTGGGTCTTATGCCTGTGGAGAGAAGGCAGGAAGGTGGTTTGGCCAGGTCAGTGTGAATTCTCCAGCCAAGGGCTTCTGTAAAAGACATCTCCTATCTCACAGAAACTGTCTGCGAGTTCTGCTGCCACCAATGAGAACAGCTAACCAGTGCAACCTCTATGTGAATGTGGGGAGGGCAAGGGCTGGTAGCCATTACACTGTTGTGTCAGGTAACCTGAGAGCTTGTTTTGTTGAGTATCACACTGAGGCATCAATGGTGAACAGGATGTGTTGGGTTCCAAATTTTTTTGTCTGTGTCTGTCCTGGGGTACTGTCCTAGTACTAGCTCCAGGCTAGTGCTCTACAGTTGAGCCACAACTCCACTTCCAGCATTTTGGTACTTTATTGAAGATAAGATTTCTATTGACGCCGGGCGCTGGTGGCTCACACCTGAAATCCTAGCTACTCAGGAGGCTGAGATCTGAGGGTCACGGTTCAAAGCCAGCCCAGACAGCAAAGTCTGTGAGACTTTTACCTCCAATAAACCACCAGAAAACTGAAAGTGGTGCTGTGGCTCAAGTGGTAGAGCACTTGCCTTGAGCTGAAGAGCTGAGGGACAGCGCCCAGGCCCAGAGTTCAAGCCTCATGACCAACAACAACAACAACAACAAAAAAGATTTCTATTGACTTTCCTGCCCAAGCTGACTTTGAACTGTGATTCTCAGATCTCAGCCTCCTGAGTAGGATTGCAGGTGTGAGCCCAGCTCGGGGGCCCAGACTCAAAGGAGTTTACAGTAAAGGGGAAAGAGACAGCTCAAAAACAAAATGTCTGAATTACGACAATAGTGTTTTGATGAAAATAAGACATGGAAATGTGATAAGAAGTCACTGAAAAGCAATTTAGATCAGATTGCAAAAAGGGCCTGTCAGGATGTTTATTAGTCATGAGCTGTGCTTTTAATTTTACCGGTTCTCTGTATAGTCATTGTGTATAAAGCATATGCTTCTCATCTACCCTCTTACCCCAGTGTATAATGGGATCAGAACTCAGTGTGAAAAAGATATGGATGTGTATCCTGGCTTGGACACTTCCTAATAGATCTGTAAGGTAGAGTATCATCATTTCTCTGAAGCTCATTCTCTTCATGTCTTAAGTGAAGAGAGTACTACCTTGCCAACTTCCTAGTGTTATCGGAAATGACAAAGTTATTAAGGATAAGAATATAACTGGAAATTTTATTTTCAACACCTGCATTTATGATTGTATCAAAAGATTAAATACTTAGGAACCAATTGAACAACAAAAAAGCTGAGATCTCTATACAAAAAATAATATCACTAGGAGAAATTAAAGACTCCATAAATGGAGACATACACTATCTTGGGTAAAAGATTCAATATTGTTGTTTCATTTCTTCCCAAATTGATTCCTAGATCCAGTTCAATTTCTGTCACACCCCTAATAGGCTGTGTGTATGTGCTTGTATACATGTATGTGTATATACTAGTTGACATCAAAGCAAATTATAAAATACCATATGCACATATTAAAACATTACTATTTTATCAAAAGAACATGTTAATAATAATTCAGACTCTTTAAAGCCATAATGTAGGATTTTTTAGAGAACTTTATGAAACCACTTGGTTTGTGTCCAAAATATACTGAAATAAAAATGCTTATGATTTTAATTCATTTTATAAAAGTATGCGTTGGGGGCTGGAAATGTGACTTAGTGGTAGAGTGCTTGCCTAGCATGCATGAAGCCCTGGGTTCAATTCCTTAGTACCATATAAACAGAAAAGGCCAGAAGTGGCACTGTGGCTCAAGTGGTAGAGTACTAGCCTTGAGCAAAAGAAGCTCAGTGACAGTGCCCAGACACTGAGTTCAAGCCCCAGGACTAGCAAAAAAAAAAAAGTATTCCTTGGTTATCCAAACCTGCTTTTCTTGAAGTTTCTTCTCTTTATTGCTTCAAACTGAAAATTGGGGATTCATTGGTTTAGATTTCAGCTAACTTCTGACTTTCTAGTGATGAATTTAGATGCTAATATTCTGAAAGAAGGTATATGATTATATAAAACGGAATGAGACTCCAGTCTAGGAGTTCACAAACTTCTTGTGTAAAGGCCAAACAGTAGATATTTTAGACTTTTCCATTTGTATGTTATCTGTTCCAAATACTCAGTTTTGCTGTTGTAATGTGTAAGTGGCCATAAGTAACACATAAACATTTAGGTATAGAGCATTCCAGTAAAACTTCACCAAAACAGACCAGATTTAGGCCCGGCGCTGGTGGCTTATGCCTGTAATCCTAGCTACTCAGGAGGCTGAAATCTGAGGATCACAGTTCAAAGCCAGCCCTGGCAGAAAAGTCTGTGAGACTCTTATCTCCAATAAACCACTTGAAAACCGGAAGTGGCACTGTGGCTCAAGAGGTAGAGCGCTCACCTTGAGCTGAAGAGCGCAGGTACAGTGCCCAAACCCCATGACTGACAAAAAAAAAAAAAAGACCAGATTTAACATGAGCCATAGCTTGCTGATGATCCCTGTTCTAGTCTGCTCACACATCTCAGGCCTGTTCAATTCTGGTCCACCTAATAGTGTTCAAAAGACAATTCTTCTCTTAGGGCCCCAGTGAAAAAGCCTAGAGATGCTGATGCATTATGAGGCAAGACTTGGAGATGAGTGGCAGAAGCTAGAGAGTTTTCACGTGAGGTGCACTTATGTTCAGGCACCTTGGCATTTCTTACTTCTCCAAAAACTACCAATAGCACTTTCATAGAATTTACAAAGCAGGACCCTTCTCAGCCGCACTGGACATAGAAGAAAAAGAACTAAGCAACCCAAAGACGGTGATGAGAAGGGAGGAATGATAGGGAAAGAGGGAACAGCAAAAGGAAAAGAAATGTAAACATCACCTGGTGTGGAAGAAATAATTGTATTGTCAAAGCTCTTAGAATTCACAAACTTCATAAACTATGATAATGATGATTTGCCTTGCGAAGGTTAAAATGTGTTTGTGACTTTAACGAAGTATCACTATTCCACAATACTGTGAAATTTATGTAATCACCTAATCTCAATTTAGAGAAGGGATGGGTCAAGAGTAATGGGTGACAATGTTGTCAGACACCTTGTATTCATGCATGTTTTATAGAATGGGAACTTCTTTGTACAACTACTTAAAGATGATAATTTTTAAAATGTTTTAAAAAAAAAGAAGAGGAAAACAGAAAGTTTACAAGTTCAAAGCCAGCCTGATTATGTATGTGATACTTCAAAGTAAAAATAAAGTAAAATAAGAGAAAAAAAAACACCAAAAAACAAATTAGGACCCTTGGACTCTGGTGCTACTCCTAGGTTTCACAGCAAGTAAGCTGAGATTCAGGCAATAAAAGCCCATGTTCCTTTCCCACTAGTACCAGACTGCCTCTCCTAAAGCAAAACCTTCATCAGATGATTCTACAGGTAGTCTAATTCCTTAGGCAAAGCTGGAGCTCTTAGAATCTAACCTTACTACATGGATTGATGTACGTTATGATACTGTTCTTGTGGTTATTCCACTGCTGATGATTCATAATACTCTTCCCACAGTTTTATCTGTTTTGTACTAATTGCCAGTTACCTCTTAATGAGAGTTGAAGAAAGCTTGCCTCTTATAAAGCTGATTAGTTTTGGGCTGGGAAGGTGGCTCAGTGGTAGAGCACTTGCCTTGCATGCATGAGGCCCTGGGTTTGATTCCTCAGCACCACATAAGCAGAAAAGAAAAAAGCCAGAAGTGGTGCTGTGGCTCAAGTGTAGAGCCCTAGCCTTGAGCTGAAGAGCTGAGGGACAGCGCCCAGGCCCAGAGTTCAGGCACCACGACCGGACCCCCACCCCCCAAAAAAAAGCTGGTTAGTTTTGAAATACTGTTATTTTTAAATATTTTTGTAGAAAGTTTACAAGGTCAAATGTGTTGTTAAAATGTGAACTTACAGCATCTACTGGAGAAAAGGAGTCTCATGAGGACAATAGTATATTCCCAGAGTCCCTTAGGGAAAATGCAGAAGTCCTGCCCTGAATAAAAATTTTCTTTCTAACAGCAGTGTGCATTTAACTGCAAGAAAAATATCTACCCTTTATACTAGCCTGCAAATTCTAGCCTAGTGCCAATGTTAAATGCTCATAACCCTACACAAATGACTTTAGTGCTTCATTCCAGGGGCTACTGAAGCAACTCAGTAGTAGATGACTTGCCTAGAAAGCATGAGACTCTGGTTTCCAGCTCTAGCACCACCACCAAACTAAATAAATAAATAATGCTTCATTCCAAGTGTGAATGATTTGAGGAGAACCACCTAGCTATTTCAAGAATAAGGGACAAAGAGTAAGGTCTGTATAAGAGAGGTAATAGGCATGTCAGGTAAAGTAAGAAGTAAGCGTGTCTTCTGATCTCTGAAATGAACAGGACAGACTAAATACAGATTTGCTCTCCAAAACACATACCACCCAGGAAACTTTACTAGGTGAGAACAATTTCTTTCACCCTAGAAAACAGTTTACATTTGTATCCTAGAGCTTGTTGTTTGTTCTTTCTTCTGACCAGAGAGGAAAGATTCTGGCTTAGGTTTGTGACACGCTCATTGAATATTTTCTAGTTCAAACCATTTGCCAGACATAAATATTGTACTCACCACTGTTGGAGAATGGGAGTGGGTCTAGATTCTGACATCTAATGGCTCACATTCTTGTTTTATATGACATATCTTCGATTCCTAAAATACATGGTAAAACTAAGTACATAAAAGGAATACAGAAAGGCATGATTAATTCTAACTAGAGGCCTGATAGAAGGCAAGGCATGTATCTCTGATGTTCTGTAAGGAACTGTGCAGCACCCATTAGCCACACCCACCCAATGCCTTTCCCCTGAACCCTCGGCAGAATCAGTTTCTACTCACATATATCTTGAGATCATATGCACCAAGGTCAAGATATTCCAGCTTGGCTTTCTCAAGCTCTGAGATGTTCTTTCTTAGACTCTTTCATAGTTGCAGAAAGGTCTCTTGGGATCTCATGTTACTGCTTTTCTCAGCTGTCTCTATCTCCTTCCGCTACTTTATAGTTATTGTAAATACTAGGAAACATATTTTTGACTTGAAGAATTATTTATACTAATCTTTAATAGCTTGATCCAGAAATGTTTACTTACCAGGCAAATGTGAGTAATACAAATACAACAAAATAACCATCCACTTGGCCAGTGCCCTGATAATTGGATCTCATGGACACACACTTACACACTTACACACACACACACACACACACACACACACACACCATTTACAATGATAACAGCTTTCTTCTGGAATAGAAAAACGATCCCTGGACTAGTATCCTTGTGCGGCCTTGGACAACTTTCTTCTGGAATAGAAAAGGGATCCTTGGACTAGGAGCCTTGTGCAGCCTTGGACAACTTTCTTGTTTTCTGGGCCATAGTTTCTTCAATTGTAGATAGGAGATTTGGGGGTGGGTAGAGGAAGTGATTAATTGGATTCTAGAGACCCTTTCAATTGCAACTTGAATCAGAGTATGGAGTAGAGCCATTTTGTATTTGTCCTTGGATTTATGAGTTACTTCTGTAGTTATGCTATGAACCAGAAGATTCTGAGGATTACTCCTTAAATTACTTCAAGCTTATAAGTGTGAATTTAAATGACCTTGGGTCCTCAATGCAGTCATGCCCTCAGCATTGTCAGTGTGCTTTCGTGTTTTAGAATTTTGTCCCCACCCTTATCCCCCATCGGATCCTCATTTTTCACTTAACTCCCTTCAATTAACTCCAGTGAGGAGGTAGATGGTTTTCAAATGTATACTCTTGATGAAACAGAAGGTTTGACAACTATTTATTCTTTAATTTAGTTTTTAGGTCCTACTTTTTGGAATTGGTAGGATTGTTAAAATCAAATCAGAAAATCTCCATCTAAATCTCTGCGCAAATATGACTCGTTTAGTCTTTGGTGGGATAAACTCTCTGTATTTAAGATTCTCAGAGAAAACTTTGACGTGAGTCCAGGAAGATGAAATGGTATACCCACATTCACACAGCCGTATGGCAGTATTCTTGGGCCTAGACCCTCATTTTTGTCATTTGACTGTGCCTTCTGGTGGAAAGTCTTTCCCCTACACAGGTGAAAGACTTGGATTTGAAAACAGCCTTTTCAAATCCACTTTCTAGCTGTGTTACCCTAGAGATCATTACTAATTACTGATTTCTCTGAGCATCAGTTTCTTCATCCTGGAGGGGATGGGGAAGAGGACAGAATGGTAACAGTGTCTACCTCACAGAATGGACTAGAAACACAAGATGGATTTTTAGTTAAAAGGCAGCTGAAGCAATTACAGCCAATATACTTGTCATTCGTCTCCTATATAACATCTGTACAGTATATATTGTGACAAAAACAGTGATGATTGCCTTCCAAACATCCACTATGGCTTAGAAAGTAAGTCATACCTCTTGGCCAATCCCAAGGTCTCATCAGTACCTTGTATACTCCTGGAATAGAAACAATAAGAACAGCTGAGTGCTATGCTAAATGCTTTACATAAAATGATCTCTCATCCTCACAGCAGCCCTACAAAGTGTGTATGATCCCTGTTAAGCAAGAGAATCAAAGCCATTTATTCACATGTCTACAGCTACAGTGCTAGGTATTAGCAAAGCCAGGCTTTGAGTCAGCCTGGGCTCCAACATGTTCTTTGGTCAACCACTGTTTGGATTCTGAGACACCCAGTGAGCCTTGAGGGTGGGAATTATTTGGGGGACAGGATAAAGATAAAGGCAGCATTGAGATAAGGGAACTAGTCATTATTTGGCCAGTCATCTTTTCCAGAAACTTTGGCCAGCCTCCCTTCCTGCTCCTGTTATCACCAGCCGTTGATGGCTGGCCAGCCTAGGCCTGGCTCCTTGGTCAAAACCCTTCAGAGTTTTCCTCTGAGGGTGGGGGCAAGGTTTGTGAGCTGGGCAGGCTTCCCAGGGGTGGTATGGAAAGAAAGGGGAGTGATTTCATAGGGCCCTAAAAAAGAAGCCAGGAAGAAAAGGGAAAATATCAAACGCTCTTTAAAAGAAAACAAGTTGACTCAGGCATTTGTGGGTACTATCTCTAGTCTAGACTTAGAGATAGAAGCCCAGGCCAGGAATCTGGAAGCCTCTATTGACTGACCTTCCAAATGACCCAAGTCACATCAGTACAACAACCTCACTACCCAGTATCCAAACAGTCCAGCCTCACGTTCTTTAATGTTTTTCCTTATTTGTGCCATGTTTTCTCCCCTCATAGGATATCAAGCAATAAAAATAAATCCTATTAATGGCTGGGGTTTTTTTTGCATGTGTATGTGTTTGCTTTCACATTCTTTTCTCATCTAATTGGTAAAACAAGCCAGAGAGACAGATAGGCTGGCCAGGCATGAACAGGAACTGAAGCTTAGTGACCCTGTACATGATCTCCCAACTAGTTAACAGCAAATTGAATCTGCTTCCTGATGTCCTGGCTCCTGACACAGGCCCTCTCATCCACTCATTAATTTTATCCCAGTTGGGTGAGATTTTATCTTACTTGGACCTTCTGACTCCAAACCATGTATCCTTGTTTTACTGATATTCACACTGCCAGCAGTGTGCTTGTGGGGTAAAGGATTGTGATTGTGAACAGTGATCATGGAGTGGAGGATTGTGATTGTGAGCAATGCAGTTGGAAGAGAGTGAGGAGGAGGTAGAGGGTGCTAAAGATAGTGCAAGGAGAATAATGTCTACACCAAGAGCTAGCACTTCAGCAAAAACTTAGTGTTTTCTGAGTGTTCCATTTCCCTTCAAAGAGGAAATAAAAAATAGAGGTCAGATGTACTGTTTTAGGCTCTAATTAATTTCTTGCATACAATTCATAGTTTGGCAAGGACTTGTATATGTGTGTACTTTTAAAAGCATTTAAAAGTGTTCAACTCAATGATTTTTAGTAAGTTCTGCAATCAGCACAGTCTAATTTTAGGACATTTTTATCAGCCACCGGAAAAACCCTATACATTCCCTCTTCATTCCCCTAACACTAAGCAACCGTGAATATACTATCTGCCTCAGTATTTGCCAGTTATAGACATTTCATTTAAAAGAATATGGCTTTTCATTTATCATGAATGTTTTTAAGATTAATACATATTGTAATTTATGTCAGTACTTTACTGCTGAATAATATTCCATTGTACAAGACATACCACATTTTATTAGTGGATCATTTGATGGGCATTTGGATGTTTCCACTCTTTGGCTATTATGGGTAATGCTAAGAATATTCACATGCAAGGTATTGCATGTTTATCTAAGCTATATACCTATGAGTGAAACTGATAGATCAAATGCAGTTTCTTTAACTTTCTGAGGAAAGCAGCTTTTTTTCTTGAGATACATTTCACATACCACAAATTTCACTCACTTAAAGCATATATTTCAAAAGGTTTTCATACATGGACAAATTATATAACCATCACTACAGTCTCTTTTAGAAATTTTTCATTGCTCCAGAAAGAAACCTCAGTCATCAGCAGTTACTCTCTGGTCCCATTCCCAGGCATCCCAGGGAGTTTCAGTGTTTGCAACTTTTCACACAGATTAAAGCATGTTTCTTCCCACTTAGCACAGTATTTTTAAAGCTTATCAAAACAGTACACATTCATGTATATGGCTAAAGAATAGCCCTTGATGTCGAATACCACATTTTATTTAGCCATTCATCAGTTAATAGACATTTGGGCTATTTCTGCTTTTTGGACATCATGTATAGTTTTGGACATCCATATACAGTTTTTTTGGTGTGTATTTCTTCAGTTTGGTCTTCTCAGCAGCCCTCTATGATTATAGCAGGGATGGTGGTACTAGTGTCTTTTCATACCAAGGCAACTGAGGCTGTGATTCCTTCACAATCAAATAGCAAGGTCAAGTAGACCCATAAAAAGGGTCAAATCTCTCAATTGTTAATCTAATAACTTTTTCTATTACGTGTGCCATACCATGGAGCTTCTGTGAAATGTTCAGTTCGATTTTTGCAAGTTTTATTTAGTGGATGTGACATGGAGTAATGATAAAGTGATGAACGCTACCAATTTCAGGCCTAAGAATCAGCCCTGATTCCTGATGTGTAAACCACATCCCACTTACAGAAGACAATTGCCATCTGAAGGGAGCAGCTTTAGTGAGGAAAACAGAGCAGCCCAGAACCCTCCCTTCAGCTAATGGGAAAGTGGAGGCAGCCACTCCCCAGAACCTCATCCAATCAGTGGCAGATTGGAAACATGACCAGGCATATGCTGTCTCAGAGTCCCTGGGAAAACCTGAAATTTTATACTGGCCTCTGGAATCCACTTGGCAATTATTTTTCATCAGTTAAGCAAGAAGACCCTGCATGAAACTTTGAGTTTGGGGCTGGGAAGGTGGCTCAGTGGTAGAGCGCTTGCCTTGCATGCCCGAGGCCCTGGGTTCGATTCCTCAGCACCACATAAGCAAAAAGAAAAAAGCCGGAAGTGGCACCGTGGCTCAAGTGGTAGAGTGCTAGCCTTGAGCTGAAGAGCTGAGGGACAGCGCCCAGGCCCAGAGTTCAGGCACCACGACCGGACCCCCACCCCCCAAAAAAAAGCTGGTTAGTTTTGAAATACTGTTATTTTTAAATATTTTTGTAGAAAGTTTACAAGGTCAAATGTGTTGTTAAAATGTGAACTTACAGCATCTACTGGAGAAAAGGAGTCTCATGAGGACAATAGTATATTCCCAGAGTCCCTTAGGGAAAATGCAGAAGTCCTGCCCTGAATAAAAATTTTCTTTCTAACAGCAGTGTGCATTTAACTGCAAGAAAAATATCTACCCTTTATACTAGCCTGCAAATTCTAGCCTAGTGCCAATGTTAAATGCTCATAACCCTACACAAATGACTTTAGTGCTTCATTCCAGGGGCTACTGAAGCAACTCAGTAGTAGATGACTTGCCTAGAAAGCATGAGACTCTGGTTTCCAGCTCTAGCACCACCACCAAACTAAATAAATAAATAATGCTTCATTCCAAGTGTGAATGATTTGAGGAGAACCACCTAGCTATTTCAAGAATAAGGGACAAAGAGTAAGGTCTGTATAAGAGAGGTAATAGGCATGTCAGGTAAAGTAAGAAGTAAGCGTGTCTTCTGATCTCTGAAATGAACAGGACAGACTAAATACAGATTTGCTCTCCAAAACACATACCACCCAGGAAACTTTACTAGGTGAGAACAATTTCTTTCACCCTAGAAAACAGTTTACATTTGTATCCTAGAGCTTGTTGTTTGTTCTTTCTTCTGACCAGAGAGGAAAGATTCTGGCTTAGGTTTGTGACACGCTCATTGAATATTTTCTAGTTCAAACCATTTGCCAGACATAAATATTGTACTCACCACTGTTGGAGAATGGGAGTGGGTCTAGATTCTGACATCTAATGGCTCACATTCTTGTTTTATATGACATATCTTCGATTCCTAAAATACATGGTAAAACTAAGTACATAAAAGGAATACAGAAAGGCATGATTAATTCTAACTAGAGGCCTGATAGAAGGCAAGGCATGTATCTCTGATGTTCTGTAAGGAACTGTGCAGCACCCATTAGCCACACCCACCCAATGCCTTTCCCCTGAACCCTCGGCAGAATCAGTTTCTACTCACATATATCTTGAGATCATATGCACCAAGGTCAAGATATTCCAGCTTGGCTTTCTCAAGCTCTGAGATGTTCTTTCTTAGACTCTTTCATAGTTGCAGAAAGGTCTCTTGGGATCTCATGTTACTGCTTTTCTCAGCTGTCTCTATCTCCTTCCGCTACTTTATAGTTATTGTAAATACTAGGAAACATATTTTTGACTTGAAGAATTATTTATACTAATCTTTAATAGCTTGATCCAGAAATGTTTACTTACCAGGCAAATGTGAGTAATACAAATACAACAAAATAACCATCCACTTGGCCAGTGCCCTGATAATTGGATCTCATGGACACACACTTACACACTTACACACACACACACACACACACACACACACACACACACACACCATTTACAATGATAACAGCTTTCTTCTGGAATAGAAAAACGATCCCTGGACTAGTATCCTTGTGCGGCCTTGGACAACTTTCTTCTGGAATAGAAAAAG